>NC_088405.1:31241329-31841329 GCF_034236695.1 Oncorhynchus nerka
CAAAACCATATAAAGCCAAAATGCCCCTAAACCTAACACCCAATTTAATGGAATGGAACAGCCAGAGTGAGTGTGTTCTGTTGGAGTGCCACTCTGGTTCCCCGGTTTAGGGGGATGTGGCTGGGGAGATGGCTTCTGGTCAGGGTGGAAGTGGAGGTGAAAGTGGAGAAGGCAAAAAGTGCAGGATCTACCTAACCATGCCTTGTAGGTCCTTTAATATCCTTTTATTGTTAGTAATTCTTACGCCACAAATAGTCTCTCTTTGTCAATGATCCATGAGCAACATTATAGAATGGACAGACAAATACACACGCACACACTCACACACAAAACACATTTAACCATCCTGTTTCATATCTGGGCCGTAAATCTCCCTTAAGCGGACTCATCCAACTGGGAGAAGATTTAGAGTCAAGGAGCAGAAATACAGCTGTGTGTGTGTGTGTCCGAAAGAGTGTGTGTATACTGTAAATGGTATATGTAAAGTTTCAATCAAATGTATTTATAAAGCCCTTCTAACATCAGCTGATGTCACAAAGTGCTGTACAGAAACCCAGCCTAAAATATGTGGTTTGTGTATATTGATATGCAATGTGTCTGTGTCATGTGCGTCTGTGTGTGTGTGTGTGTGTGTGTGTGTGTGTGTGTGTGTGTGTGTGTGTGTGTGTGTGTGTGTGTGATGGATCAGCTATGTGAGAGGTCAGTGTTTTCCACACCATACTGCCTGGTATCATTATCTATTTCCTCCTTTCTTTTGATGCCAGCCATGCATTCCCCTTCAATCAGAGGGAGGGAGGGAGGGAGGGAGGGAGGGAGGGAGGGAGGGAGGGAGGGAGGGAGGGAGGGAGAATAAGGCAAGTGATAAAAATACAAACAAAATAGGTAATTCTAAAAGGAGATGGAGAACAGGACAGTATGAAATAGCAACTTCATTTTAAGCACTTTTCTATGTACACCTTTCTATGTACTTTTCTGAATATTCCAGAGATGGAATACCGACACGTGAATATGTGGAGTTAAATTAGAAAGGCTTCTTAAGGTAATGGTAGTGCAGAAATGATTAAACATTCTGCTATAAATACACAACAGCATTACATGGCAGCATGAAGCATCCTGACAACAACCTCTGCAGTGTGCGTGCGTGTGCGTGCGCGTGTGTGTTTGGGATTGTGTGTGTGTGCTTGCTTTCCTGTTTTTGCCCACTAATGTAAGTGACAAATTAAAGCTGGCCCTGAGTTTGTCTGTGTCTAGGGAGAGAGAGAGAAGGAGAGAGAGAGAAGAGAAGAGAAGGGAGAAAAGAGATGAGAAAGTGAGAGGCACAGACATATTGTCTCCTTGCCAAGAGTCTATTAGTTCATCCCTGTGTTTTATCAAGTGTAGTGTAATATCTTACCTGCTGATGGGAGCGATAAAGCACAAGGTTTTATTTCTAAGCAACTACTTAACAAAACACACCAGGGCCAAGGCCACTCAGACTGAACAGACAAACGTTCTCCAAATTAAAAACCACAACCCCTCAGTCTTCCAAAAATTCTCCAAATGTTCTCTAAATGAAAAAACACAACCTCTCAGCCTTCCAAACTTTCTCCAGTGGCGTCATTAAGCCTGTGCTTATTGGGCTTCAGCCCCAAACCTTTTGATGGTCCAACAAAAGTATTATTATTGTACTTTTTTATTTCAGTCTAATATGTGTTTCCATAACCACACAACACTTGTGCTGTGCAGTATAGAAAAACATTTCACTGACATTTATTTTTGACAAAAAATACAATATCCTGCGCAAGGCAGTAGGAGGCAAGAAGCCCTTGGAGTGATGCGATGCTTGCTGTGATTGGTAAAGATTTCACAACGCAGTGGACCGTTTATGTCCCTTGTCAATGTTATCAGTCAGCAAAACGCCTGTTACTCAGTCAGTCTGCAGTATAGCACACTGTAAATATGTACATTCTGAACTTCTTTCCCGAAAGAGAGGCAAAAAAAATCTAGCAGGTTGAACACAAGCAGGCAGCAGTGAATGAGGTTTGTGCAGGGTAGGTGGTAGCTAACTAGCTAACGTTAGTCTCCCTCATCATATGGTTGGCTAATGCTAATAAGCTAGCGTTAGTGCTCAGGATTGTTAAGCTGTTGGGTTATTTAACAGTATTTTAGTGAATGGGCAAGCTAAAGATGTTGATATGTCATGATATTTGGAAAGTGTTTATTTCCAGTGTGTATTTCATGGGTTTCGTTTCTGTAGCTAGCATGGCTGGCTAGCCAGTTCCGTAGCTACTGGCTAGCTTGCGGAAATGATTTACCTTTAGCTTTTATTTGTATTACTCTTTTTATTCACTTAGCTACTTACTTTTCTATTGTTGTTGCATTGTTGAGAGGTTAATCTGCAAGTCAGCATTTCATTGCACTGTGTACTCCATGCATATCATGTGTATATGACAAATAAACAAACTTCAATTTGAACTTACAAGGGAAGTGGGAGGGCAGCCAGAAAGAGAGGGAAAATATGGCAAGCTTTGTGGTTAGATTGTAGGTGAACAAAACATTGAAAATACATACAGTTGAAGTCGGAAGTTTACATACACCTTAGCTAAATACATTTAAACTCAGTTTTTCACAATTCCTGACATTTAATCCCAGTAAAAATTCCCTGTTTTAGGTCAGTTAGGATCACCCCTTTATTTTAAGAATGTGAAATGTCAGAATAATAGTAGCTAGAATTATTTATTTCAGATTTTATTTCTTGCATTACATTCTCAGTGGGTCAGAAGTTTACATACACTCAATTAGTATTTGGTAGCATTTCCTTTAAATTGATTAACTTGGGTCAAACGCCTTCCACAAGATTCCCACAATAAGTTTTTTGTCCCATTCCTCCTGACAGAACTGGTGTAACCGAGTCAGGTTTGTGGACCTCCTTGCTTGCACACGCTTTTTCAGTTCTACCCACAAATTTTATATAGGATTCAGGTCAGGGCTTTGTGATGGCCACTCCAATACCTTGACTTTTTGTTCTTAAGCCATTTTGCCACAACTTTGGAATTATGCTTGGGGTCATTGTCCATTTGGAAGACCAATTTGCAACCATGCTTTAACTTCCTGACTGATGTCTTGAGAAGTTGCTTCAATATATCCACATCATCCTACCTCATGATGCCATCTATTTTGTGTAGTGCACCAGTCCCTCCTGCAGCAAAGTACCCCACAACACGGTTGTGCGAGCGTCCATATGCCAGTGCATGAGAGAGTCAGAGAAATAGAAGACGGTCTTTTCCATGTGTGGAGCTAAAATCCTGTTCTAACTTGACCCAGACAGGGATACTGGGTAAAGCCAACAGCTGAGAAGGTTCATAACTGAAGCTGGGTAAAAACACACACACACACACACACACACACACACACACACACACACACACACACACACACACACACTGCACAGCAGATTCTCATCAGCACACCCTCTCCACTACTGGTCAATGCCGCAACTGTCAAGCAGATGTCAAGGAAAGAGAGTGTGTGCATGTGTTTGTGGTACTGTGTGTGCCTGTACTGATTGCCTGTGAGTATGAGTACCATACAGTGCAGAGACACTTCAACCATGTAACAGGGTGCAAAGGGGAGATCCTTAACAATACGTTTAGAAACCCATCTCGTTCTTTATCCTATCAGCAGTGGAAGTAAAGGGACTCAAGGGAAAACAGCTCTCTAAAAGTACTCGCTCGAATCCAAGTGAGTTGGTAGAGTTTTTCTCCATCCCTACAGAAGCCACACATTGCATCTTTTTTTCGAAACATTATTCTGCGAGTCTAAACCATCTAGATATACTGTACTGTTCTTTTTCTATTTCTGGGCTCTAACAGTGCAGACCTAGGTTGAAATATTATTTGTTTTATTTCAAACATTAGCTTCTCTGGATGGGGTTTGCACTTTTAGGATTAATCCATTGGTTCCATTGCACTGATAAAGCAATGAAGTTTAAGCTCATCTAAAGTATTTGAAAGATATCAAATAGGCTACTATTTTGACCCGGACATGAAACATAAAATACAATTTTGTGTAGCAAGCAGATTCTGTACCTTCTGACTAGGCATTACAGCATTTACTTACAGGAAGTCCTTTGGGTTTGCATTAAGGACATGATTTATACCTCATAGTTTTGCTTTGGCACAATGTGCAGTGGATATATATAGTAATAATTCACAACCAACGAATAGACCATAGGGATATATGATTGAGTGAATACAATACTCATAACGCTTAATTGTGTTCAAACCTGTGCCAAGACTGGAATCATATTGCCGTTTATATTTTTTTTTACACTTGTTCTCAATATCTCAGCAAAATTGGTATTTTTAAGTTAATTTGCAGTGCCTATGGTTAAACTAAGAGGGGAAATAAAGCTGTTTCTGTGTGTTCATGTGAGCTTGTGAGAGTCTCCTGTCTGATGATGGAGAGTCTGCGGCTGTCTCCTGTCAGAGCGAGACAAAGGGTTTCTAAAGTGCTACTGTACATACAGCCACTCCAAACTCCCCACAAGTTCTATAACATCTGTGCTGTTTCCACCTTTTAAACTGTTGTGCCTATGGGTGTGCGTGTGTGGAGGAGCTGGTCTGTGGAGCAGTTCATGAAAAAGACACTATAATTTCATTATTTGAGGAATGGCCAATTGATTGTTGTTGTTTTGTCAGGGGTGATGGAACCATTGTGCAGAGACTGACCCTGCTCACTCGTCAGTCCTGCTCACTCTTCAGTCCCACTCACGTCACCATGGTAAAACGGGGTAAAGGAGGTGACACACACACACACACATCCCCTTAGTATTCCAGGGCATCTGTCCTCCATCCATAAAACTCCCTCCATCCATGCTACTCCGTTAGATTAAACCAAACAGTTATAACAGACAGAAAAAGGCTTTATGCAACAGCTTCCAAAGGAGGCAGTACCTGGCTGACACACAACCCACGTAAATACACAGAGAGCTGGGACTCACTGGTCTGGTTACTCGGGCTTAGCTCAAAACATTTGAGCAACCTTTTGATTGGTTCTCATATGAATGCTATTTGCATGCGCAACGCCCCCCACGCTCCCTCCACTCAAGAGGTAAACAAGCCAAGCTAAAGTTAGGCTAGCTGACTAGAGTAGGGAGAAAAACTGATGGAGCTTTCTGAAAAGAAGATAGAGAGACGACACTGCCACATAGCAACGACCAGGGGCGCAACTTTGGTTTTAGAAATATATATATATATTTTATCCAGTCAGATTAACACTCCAAACAGTTTACCGGACCACTAGGAGGCGTTCGCATGGTCCTAAAGCACACCATTTGTCATGTTCTGACCTTTATTTCCTTTGTTTTGTATTTATTTAGTATGGTCAGGGCGTGAGTTGGGTGGGCAGTCTATGTTTGTTTTTCTAGGTTTTGGGTATTTCTATGTTTCGGCCTAGTATGGTTCTCAATCAGAGGCAGGTGTCATTAGTTGTCTCTGATTGAGAATCATACTTAGGTAGCCTGGGTTTCACTGTGTGTTGGTGGGTGATTGTTCCTGTCTCTGTGTTTGCACCAGATAGGACTGTTTCTGGTTTTCCACATTTATTGTTTCGTTAGTTATTTCATGTCTAGTTCCTTTATTAAAGAACATGAATAACCACCACGCTGCATTTTGGTCCGCTTCTCCTTCACCACAGGAAAACCCTTACACCATTTCCTTGTTTTGTATCATATTCCAATGGTAATACTGGGGGGGACAAAAATGCAATTTCAGAATGTGGGGAGGCACATGTCTAATTTACCAGCTATCTAGCTAGTTCTAGTCTTCAAGAAGCTAGGAAAGCAGCCTCCAATTCTGACAGTCGTGTCCCCGCTAAAGGCTGTGGTGAACGGAGGACCAAATCTGCAAGGAAAAAGGGCCTGGGTCTCAGAGTGGTGGTTGTAGAGGAAGACAAGAGCGCATACGACCTTGAATTTGGAATTCCAGGGGAGCTGGTCGGGGAAGACCGGGACAGATGTGTGTCTTAGTCCTATACAGCTCAAAAATCATCAGAATCCGTGCTTCAACACCTGCATTGCTTGCTGTTTGGGGTTTTAGGCTGGGTTTCTGTACAGCACTTTGAGATATCAGCTGATGTACGAAGGGCTATATACATTTGGTTTGATTTGGACTTGATTTGGATGAAGTCCATATGAACTACACATGGTATGTACAATGACCTAGAAGTATACTTCGAAGGTATAGAATGGCACCTCGATGGATACACGTCATGTCGGAATGGAAATTATAGTGATGACACACCAGTGAATGATTGATTGAAAGTGCATGAAATGTTTGCATGATAGGCCTATAAGACATTAAGTAGCCTGAATAAAGTGATAGTACTGCATCATAAAGGACTGGGTAGCAGGCAGCATAAGGGTTGAAAGAGGCACTACAGAAAGTACTTTTTCTGGATTAAACTATGGGAACTGCACACATAACATTTTCTTATGCAAGAACTACTAGCATAATAATCAAATGTGCTTCAGTGTATTTATATTGGTACCAATTATACATGATTCTGAATGAGGATGGGAATTAACCATCTATAGCCTATTGTTTTATCACACTCAGCACTCAACATGAAAACCTGCCTTTCTGGAGAATTTCTGCAAGCTTGGAGAACTGCTTTCTTTGGTGAAAGACGATGAGATTACTATATATGAGCACATGATGTTCAAAAGTGGTATCAGAGAGTTAAACACGAGGAGCTATGTTGAGATATGCATCACTTACGCTAGAGATTATATCCCATGTCGACTGTCGGCTTTACAGCGACCATCACCACTCATAGATAGTGTCTTCAAAGTGAAACACAACGTAAAACACAAAGCTTTAGGTCTTTTAATGAGGTGCTAATTTTGTCATTCCCCAACGCCAACACATGATACTGTTGGTAAAGGATGTCGCGTGACCTAGTGACATATATATACTGAGTGTACAAAACATTAAGGACACCTGCTCTTTCCATGACATAGACTGACCAGGTGAATTCAGGTGAAAGCGACGATCCCTTATTGACGTCACTTGTTAAATGCACTTCAATCAGTGTAGATGAAGGTTAAAGAAGGTTAAGGACAGGTTAAAGAAGGATTTTTAAGACTTGAGACAATTGAGACATGGATTGTGTATGTGTGCCATTCGGAGGTAAGACATCACCCTCCGAATGGCACACACACAATCCATGTCTCAATTGTCTCAAGTCTTAAAAATCCTTATTTAACCTGTCCTTAACCTTCTTTAACCTTCATCTACACTGATGGGTACAGAGAGGGATACATTCACTATACATCTTCATGGAGTCTACACCTTCAAATTTCACAATCATTCAATGTTTGCTTCATGCATTATAGCATTCTGTATTCTTTATCTGTACATGTTGCATTAGATAGACATTTTTGGTTGACTTGAACGATGATTCATATTTTTGGGGGTTTTGTTGGTCATCAGTGGAAACTTCCAGAAGCGTACATGAGTAGCACAGTCAGGCAGGTCACCGGTGATAAAAGTCAGTATTCAAAGTCCATACATGTCTGAGAGTGTTGGGAGATGACATGGAAACCGGCCACTAGGGGCAACAGTGAGCGCTGTTAAATTCAAGTAGGCTTAGGTGTTGCTAGGGCGTTGTGGATGGGGATGGTGGACAGGCGTAAGCATCTGCCTCTGGTTCCAAAGGTTGCATGTTTGAATCCCTTACCTTAACCATTCAGAGTTAATTCCTAACCTTAAGGACCTGAGCCCTAGGACCATGCCTCAGGACTACCTGGCCGGATGACTCCTTGCTGTCCTCAGTCCACCTGGTTATGCTGCTGCTCCAGTTTAAACTTTTCTGCCTGCGGCTATGGAACCCTGATCTGTTCCCTGGACGTGCTACCTTGTCCCAGACCTGCTGTTTTGGACTCTCTCTCTACCGCACCTGCTGTCTCTAACTCTGAGTGATCGGCTAAGAAAAGCCAACTGACATCTACTCCTGAGGTGCTGACCTGTTGCACCCTCTACAACCACTGTGATTATTATTATCTGACCCTGCTGGTCATCTATGAACGTTTGAACATCTTGGCCATGTTCTGTTATAATCTCCACCCGGCACAGCCAGAAGAGGACTGACCACCCCTCATAGCCTGGTTCCTCTCTAGGTTTCTTCCTAGGTTCTGGCCTTTCTAGGGAGTTTTTCCTAGCCACCGTGCTTCTACATCTGCATTGCTTGCTGTTTGGGGTCTTAGGCTGGGTTTCTGTACAGCACTTTGTGACATCGGCTGATGTAAAAAGGGCTTTATAAATACATTTGATTGATTGATTGATTAATAATTCGGATTTAATGCCTAAACTTACATCAAAAAAATTGACATTTGTAACAACTTCGAAATTTGACATTTGAGAAACATGGATAAACATCTAATTCTGATGTGAAACTGTGAGAGCTTGTTGAGTGCATTAATAGCTAGCTAGCTAGAATGCAAGGGTGATTCACATCATTGCCCTACAATTTAAACCCTGCCTTATCTCAGCTCACTGGTCACCATAGCAGCACCCACCCGTAGCACACGCTCCAGCAGGTATATTTCACTGGTCACCCCCAAAGCCAATTCCTCCTTTGGCCGCCTTTCCTTCCAGTTCTCTGCTGCCAATGACCGGAACAAATTTCAAAAATCACTGAAGCTGGAGATCCATATCTCCCTAACTAACTTTAAGCTCCAGCTGTCAGAGCAGCTCACAGATCACTGCACCTGTACATAGCCCATCTGTACATAGCCCATCTAACTACCTCATCCCCATATTGTTATTATATTTTTTTGCTCCTTTGCACCCCAATATCTCTACTTGCACACTCATCTTCTGCACATCTATCACTGCAGTGTTTAATTGCCACTATGGCCTATTTATTGCCTTAGCTCCCTCATCTTACCTCATTTGCACACACTGTATATAGACTTTTTTTTCTCCAGTGTGTTATTGACTGTATGTTTGTTTATTCCATGTGTAACTCTGTGTTGTTGTTGTTTGTGTCGCACTGCTTTGCTTTATCTTGGCCAGGTCACAGTTGTAAATGAGAACTTGTTCTCAACTAGCCGACCTGGTTAAATAAAGGTGAAATAAAACAACAATAAAAAACACAGGACACCCAAGAAGGAAAATTAATAACTTCACAGGGATAAGGAACTGTTCAGCATATAATTAGCTAACTAGTTAATTTATAACTAAAACATACATTTGATTTGCTGGCCGATTTTGAGTTGATAGCAAGCCAACTAAAAGGTAATAGCTGGCTGGCTTTCTATGGGCTGAACAATGCTAGCTAACATTAGCTATACTGGCTAACGTTAGTTGCTACTTGCTAGACACAAGAGCATAACATTTAACAGGTTGTAGTTGTCTAATATGCCACTTGTTTTAGTGTAGAAGGGTTGTTATAACGTTTTGAAAATGTGTATGATGACCCTATTCATTATTTTAGCGGCTAACCGTGTCCGAACTCAGAAGGTTTGTGCTAGCTACTGTGTGTGTTTCTTGGATATGGCTGGAATTGGAAGGGCTGGGGCGGTCCTATGTAAATAGATCATGATTCATTCAATTCGAAACGGGGATATCCAACCAGCGTAGGGTGCCACCATGATGTCTGAGGGCACAGCCCCTTCATTATCTATGTTTCGTGTAGACACATCAAAGCAGCCGTTCAAGACTCTCAAGTCAGGAAGACTTCAAGAGTTGGTGTCAGTTAGACTAGTAACACCAATAGCAGAGCAATACACAGATGTACTGTACATGTACAGTGGGGAGAACAAGTATTTGATACACTGCCGATTTTGCAGGTTTTCCTACTTACAAAGCATGTAGAGGTCTGTCATTTTTATCATAGGTACACTTCAACTCTGAGAGACGGAATCTAAAACAAAAAATCCAGAAAATCACATTGTATGATTTTTAAGTAATTAATTAGCATTTTATTGCATGACATAAGTATTTGATCACCTACCAACCAGTAAGAATTCCGACTCTCACAGACCTGTTAGTTTTTCTTTAAGAAGCCCTCCTGTTCTCCACTCATTACCTGTATTAACTGCACATGTTTGAACACGTTACCTGTATAAAAGACACCTGTCCACACACTCAATTTTATTTTTTATTTTTTTATTTCACCTTTATTTAACCAGGTAGGCTAGTTGAGAACAAGTTCTCATTTGCAACTGCGACCTGGCCAAGATAAAGCATAGCAGTGTGAACAGACAACACAGAGTTACACATGGAGTAAACAATTAACAAGTCAATAACACAGTAGAAAAAAGGGGAGTCTATATACATTGTGTGCAAAAGGCATGAGGAGGTAGGCGAATAATTACAATTTTGCAGATTAACACTGGAGTGATAAATGATCAGATGGTCATGTACAGGTAGAGATATTGGTGTGCAAAAGAGCAGAAAAGTAAATAAATAAAAACAGTATGGGGATGAGGTAGGTGAAAATGGGTGGGCTATTTACCAATAGACTATGTACAGCTGCAGCGATCGGTTAGCTGCTCAGATAGCAGATGTTTGAAGTTGGTGAGGGAGATAAAAGTCTCCAACTTCAGCGATTTTTGCAATTCGTTCCAGTCACAGGCAGCAGAGTACTGGAACGAAAGGCGGCCAAATGAGGTGTTGGCTTCAGGGATGATCAGTGATATACACCTGCTGGAGCGAGTGCTACGGATGGGTGTTGCCATCGTGACCAGTGAACTGAGATAAGGCGAAGCTTTACCTAGCATGGACTTGTAGATGAGCAATCAAACAGACTCCAACCTCTCCACAATGGCCAAGACCAGAGAGCTGCATAAGGACATCAGGGATAAAATTGTAGACCTGCACAAGGCTGGGATGGGCTACAGGACAATAGGTAAGTAGCTTGGTGGGAAAGGCAACAACTATTGGCGCAATTATTCGAAAATGGAAGAAGTTCAAGACGACGGTCAATCACACTCGGGCTGGGGCTCCATGCAAGATCTCACCTTGTGGGGAATCAATGATCATGAGGAAGGTGAGGGATCCGCCCAGAACTACACGGCAGGACCTGGTCAATGACCTGAAGAGAACTGGGATCTATGTGGGAATGAAACCCACTGATAGTTGGGGTAACCATACGTCAGAAAGCAGTGGCTACGATTCCTTATCTGAGCCTTGCCAAAAAGAAAGAAAGAACGAGTGAAAGCCTAGCCAGTGTGAGGTGCTAATCTGCTGACTCTAGGTCTACTCTGCCGATGTATTACAGAGAAGAAGGGGTTAATGAACCATAAAGGAAATATCACTCTCCATTTTCTTGAGTGTGCATGAAAAGGTTCCTATGGTCTATATATCTGGAGCTGTATCGGCGGGGCAGTAAAATACAATGTCACTAGTTATGCTGAGTGGGCCTCCTTTATATACTGTACACTCACTCATCCCCTCACAGGCTTTACCCCCTATCAATAGCAGATAGCCCTTTATCAGCATTGAGTGCACACAGAGAAAGAGAAATAGAACGAGAGAGAGATAATAATAATAATAATATATTAGAATGAAATAGAACAGAATAGCATAAAATAGAATGCTAACTGGTCAAATTCACAGAATTCCCCACCAAGGAACAGTTTATTTAACCTTGTCATGAGTTGACAGCGTGTCTGTCAGTGGAGGCTGCTGAGGGGAGGACGGCTCATAATAATGGATGGAACAGAGCAAATGGAATAACGTCAAACACATGGAAACCATGTTTGACGTATTTGATATCATTCCATCCAATTAATGTGCCACAATCCTCCTGTGGTGTCTGCATTTAACAGAGGTCTGTCTTGGAGACATCACAGCCAATAACATTAAAGTAACACAATATGTCTAGCAGAACAAACATTCCAACAGTGGGAATATTGGGGAATTTTCAAAATGTCCTAATCAGTCTGCCTCTGAACTTGCGATTATGGGAAAAATCAACAGTATGGATACATGCCGGGCTATTGTCATGGTAGTCTCCAAATAAAGCAGATGAGGGAAGAGAGGATTGGAGAAAGGTGCTGGTGCGTTTCTAAGACACCACTTCAGGATGGATAAACACAGATGAGAACCTTTGGCAATGAACCCTGTGATCTAAATAGGAACTTTGTTTGGTAAAAGGAGGGGAGCTATGACCAGTGTATGCATATGCATGTACATGTGTGTCTTTGTGCGTGCACGGGACCTGTGTGTGTCTTACGATCGGACCGAACAGACACACTCTGGGATGCAGAGTAGCGGGAGTAGGCCTTTTTTGTTGGAGTGCGTCTCCTTTGATGTTTATGGCTGGCCCAGACCCATGCAGCCCCATCACAGCATAAAGATTATTCCAGCTGATTACTGACTCATTCACATCAATATCGCTCATCTTATCTTTATTAACGCCACTCTGACTCTGTCAATGTTTTCAGTGTCTCATACGGGGAAAAAATTATAATATATTTTGAGATACATTTTTTAGGATACATGTGAAATTGACCAAATAATGTATAGAAAATGTATTTAATGTATTTCACATTCTGAAATACATTCAAGAATGAATATTTGAACATACTGTATTTTCACATCCATTTATCAATATATTGGGTAAATATATTTTTAAATGTATTTGGAAATGTTTTGTAAAATATATTCCAACATGCATTTAGATGTATTTACATTTCTTACATTTAGATGTAAGAAATATATATATTTAATAAATGTATGGCAAATATACAAATTGGCCAAATCATATTATTAAGAAATTGTGACTGTCTTAACAATGAAGCTTTAGTAGGCTCTTTGGTATCACATGCACTAATGTCAGTCTCATTAAAACTGCAGAGTTGGCAATGTACAAGCTTAACTTTTAATCATAGAACACAACATAACACATTAACTGGCATGACAATCTGTCTCATCAAAAAGCACTAAAACAAAGCCAAGACCCCAACAAGCCACGACTCCATATATTCCAATAGGCTGCCACCGCTACAATATATTTAGTCAAAAGGCATTTTATTGTATTTGACACATACCAAAAGCACTAACATGCATTTAAATGACTACAAAGTTGATACATTATCCGTCATGTAGTGACTCCATGTCTTTCATGTGCATATGACAAATAAACAAACAAACTTGACGAGAGCATTGCAACCAACGTCCAACAGGCAGAACTTAATGTTAATGTTAATGTTAACTTAATGGTTCGTTCCGCGAGATAAGTGCCTTTGATATGTTATGTAGAAATGATGCAACAATATTACATTTTAAAAGCCTGCTATATGAAATGAAGTGTCCTTTAATATAGACCACATGGAGATTTAATAAATATGATTTTGAATATAAATAAAGACTTGATCAAAAAAATATTAATCCCCAAAAATACTGTAGTTTTCACCATCATTGTAAATCCCTAGTTATTTTGTTGCTTGAAAAGTTATTTCTGACAATAATTATTCATTTCATATGATTAGTGATTAATTTACGTACAGTATGTCCCTAATTTTATGGTCAACCCTGTTACGTCAACTCAACTCTCATTTGAATATGGTGAAACTATTACTTTAAAAAAATATTTATTTCAAAATAATCATTGAACATCTAATAGTGAAATCTTAGTGTAAAAAGTCACAAGGGGACTCGTGGCTGATTTAACTAGTAATTTTAATGAAGATGCTGAGAGTCGAGAAGCAGGTGAATAAAACAACAAACATGGAACGAGACAACATCGTAGTGGCTTCATCTCATGAACACAGAAACAATACTGACTGTTGAAACAACCTAAGGGAGTGCCTTAGGGGAGGTAATAAGTGAGGTAATTGACTACAGGTGTGCCTCATGTTGAAGTACAGGTGCGTGTAATGATTGGTGCCAGAACCGGTGGTTAGTATCCCGGCGACGCCAAATGCCGGAGGGGAGGGGGCGGGAGTAGACGGGAGAGTAATTACCAGTTGGAGGACCATTCAAGTGAATTTTTCCTAGTTGTGGTAAATTCTCACTTCCCACTTAGTTGCGAAAGCTAAATTTCACCACTAACCATCCACTGTATAATACCACTCATTGGACGCATAATACCTAGACCTACACTTTAAAATATTGTGGAGCATTGTATGATGTATAGTTTTTGTTGAAATTGATAACATTTAATAAAAAATACTAAAATCACCTCTCTTCAGCTATTTAATTAATAAAGTTGACAAGAGGCACTTGTAGTCTTTCTTTTTTTTACCTCTTGAGATGGCAATTTTTTATATATATATTTTAAAAAAAACTTTTACCCCTTTTCGTGGTATCCAATTAGTAGTTACAGTCTTGTCTCATTGCTGCAACTCCCGTACGGACTTGGGAGAGGCGAAGGTCATGAGCCGTGCGTCCTCCAAAACACAACCCAGCCAAGCCGCACTGCCTCTTTACACAACACCCACTTAACTCGGAAGCCAGCCGCACCAATGTGTCAGAGGAAACACTGTACACCTGGCGATCGTGTCAGTGTGCATTGCACCTGGCCTGCCACAGGAGTCACTAGAGCGTGATGGGACAAGAACATCCCTGCCGGCCAAACCCTCCACTAAACTGGACGACGCTGGGCCAATTGTGCGCAGCCCCATGGGTCTCCCGGTCACGGCCGGTTGCGACAGAGCCTGGACTCAAACTAGGATCTCTAGTGGAACAGCTAGCACTGCGATGCAGTGCCTTAGACCACCACGCCACTCTGGAGGCCTTTTTTTTATGAAGGTAAACATGTGCTCTTAATGACAGTCTCTCACAACAAAGGGCACTAACAAAGAACGAGTCAACAGCATAGACATTTCCCAGGAAGGTATTTCTATGCAGCCCATGCTGACAGGACTACCACAGACAGACAGGCAGACGGATGGACAGACAGAGATGCCCATATATTTACCCTTGAGTTGCTATGACACAACATGCCCTAGAGGGGGTGTTGCAAACCCCCCACAAGACTACCAGACTACCAGAGAGACTAGTCCACTGCCCTGTGCCCATTAGGTGTCCGCTATTCCACTGCTATGTGCCTATTATGTCATTTGTGACCCGTTTCAAGAAGCTAGGCATATGTCGCATGTCACTACTTCACAGGAGAAGCATTTTAACATTTATTTTGTATTTTCATCAAAATGCGTTTTTTGTCAGAAATCACTTCTGGAACATGTGAACTATCATGTGACTTAATATCAAACTTGTATGCCATCTGCAAATATGAATACAATTGTTAAATTACGAGCCTAGTTGGTTAAGCCACGGTAAAAAACAGGAACCTTCCCGCTAGCCATGATTGGCTAAGATAATGGATAGGCTGAACATGCCGAGAGATGAGTTCGGATTGGCATGCCAATGGTCTGCCATGTAACACTCTTCTGTCTGTAAAATGAGCTGCTCAGTATGTGTAGATAATCCTTGCTACCGCAGATTTTTTGAAAGATATGTTAGCCATGGAGATCTGCAAAAGTGTTCCTACTGCTCTCAATAACATTGCTGCCAAGAATTTAGCAGGCATAATTGACAAAGATGGACTAGCTAGACTATCTTACCCGTATAAATGGGTGAACGCTTCTCCCTCTCTGTCACGGATGCCATGGTTGCCCTTAGTTTGAAGATGTAATCTGGGGAAAGGTGTTTTATGCAACAGCCTTCTGTGTGTTCTCTTTTCAACTCCATCTGCATATTTGCAATCAAACGCCAGAATTTTCTCCATCTCCTGAGCTATCATTCTCTAATGTCACTGATTTCAAAACACGGTCCTCCAGAAAGTGGAGAGCAACACTTGTGCTGTTCCCCTACGTGATATCTTTTAAAAAAAAAGCCATGTTAGAAAGGATTACCTACACATACTGACCAGCTCATGTTATAGACAGAAGCTTTCTACATGGCAGACCAATCTGAAATCATCTCTCGGCATGTCCAGCCCATTCATTATCTCAGCCAATCATGGCTAGTGGGAAGGTTGCTGGCCTTTTCTGTGGCTAAACCAACTAGGCTCGTATATTTAACAATTTCATTAATATTTACAGAAGGCATACAAGTTTGTTATTAAGGCACATGAAAGTTGGCATTTCTGCCAACCCCAAAAATGCACATGGCTCTCCTGTGAAGTAGTGACGCACGACATACATTTTGTATCTCTTTTTTATCCAATGTAAAAAAAAACACAATTTCAAATTTTGCTACATAACGCTGAATCGAGGCGGTGGGTCACACATTGATTTGTGCATGGTATGCCTGTATACTGTATCAACAATTCAACAAAACAATGGCAGTACAGATAACTACAGTATATAATCAAAAATAAATGTACATGAATATAAAAATGTAAATACAATAATGTATGTGATTAACAACAATAGCTTGCAGTTATTGTCCTTTTAATCAATAAAGGAATCTGATTATCAGCTTAAAAAGTTTAACAATTTCAACAAAGCATAAGGACTGTTTTGCAATGTCATTATTTAAAGTGATGAAAGTTGCTAACTAAACAGAGAAGATAAGAGGAGAGAAGAAAATCAAAGAAAGGAGAAGAGAAAGCACACAGAAGTGCTAGTGTGTGTGTGTGCTTTCAGGCCTCAGAGATTTACACCAGTGCTGGCGTCTGGGTGGCTGAGATACAGTGTATATCTCCACTGAAACATCCAAGCATGGTAAGGATAGTGACGTGTACACACACACATACACACACAAACATGTGCATGCACGTGACCACACACACACACAGTTACACCGTCACACACACACACACACACACACAAACACGTGCACACGCGTGAACACACACACATTCAGGGGAAGTGCTGAAGCAAACCGTGAGGCCACATGCCTTTACACTTGCATATAACTTAAGCTGTGCTCAGCTGTTGCCGACTGACAGGAAAGCAGCCAGCACAGTGTGCGTGTGTGTGTGCGTGTATGTGTCCACACACTCAACTGCCTGCTATTTCCTGAAAAGTCTATTACGACAGCAAGTGCAGCTGCCTCTCACAATGATATTTCACAGTGGAAAATGATGCTGTCTAATCTGACTGTAAAGTAATTTAAAGCAATATACCTCAGCAGCTAAGCAGCTCAGCAGCAGCGTGTGAGTGTTTGGGTAAGTATGCCTAAGAATACATAAGCATGTGTGCAGGGCCGGCTCTAGCCTTTTGGGGGCCCTAAGCACAATTTGGTTGCCCCCCCCCCACCAAGTGGGCAACACATTTTTGTGGCGCCCCTTTTGAGTGAAGAGTGAAAAATATACGTTTTAAAGTTAATTTCCTGCATGCCACACATTTTGCCATAGGACAGAAAGTAAATGATGAATTATCATAACAAATTTAATGGAATTCTACAAATCTTTTCAACGGGCACATTTTGCATTGACTTATTTCATGTTAATGATATCTAATTGAGAGTGACTAACAAAAACAATGGGGGCCCCTGGAGGTCAAGGCACCTGGGCACATGCCATGTGTGCCCAGTAGGTATTCGGCCATCATAACTACAAGTTTAGATAAATAGCTAGACTAACTTGCCAATCTAAAAAATTGTTAGCTAAAATGGATAATTGAGTGAATGTAAGTGACTGACAAGACAACAAGAAAAAACTGCTGCTGAGCTGGTTAACTGTTGAGCTATATTCCTTTAAATTACTTAACAGTCAGCTTAGACAGTTTCCTTTTCTACTGTGAAATATCACTGTGAGAGGCAGTTGCACCTGCTGTCGTAATAGACTGCTCAGGAAATAGCAGGCAGTTTGTACAACCAAATTACACAACCAAATTTCTAACTTTGTGTATTCCATTCCACCTTACTCTCAACATTAAGTTGAGACCCCAAATGAGTTCCTATAAACATAGTCGGGGGCCCTAAGTGACCACTTATGCCTGGAGCCGGCCCTGCATTCATGTGTGTGTACAGTACCAGTCAAAAGTTTGGACACACCTACTCATTCAAGCGTTTTTCTTTTTACTATTTTCTACATTGTAGAAAACTATGAAATAACACATATGGAATCATGTAGTAACCAAAAAAGTGATCAACAAATCAAAATATATTTTAGATTCTTCAAAGTAGCTACCCTTTGCCTTGATGACACAAAGTAGCCACCCTTTGCCTTGATGACAGCTTTACACACTCTTGGCATTCTCTCAACCAGCTTCATGAGACAGTCAACTGGAATGCATTTAATTTAACAGGTGTGCCTTGTTAAAAGTTAATTTATTTGGGCTGCAAAAACAATGATTTGTTTAACACTTTTTACATGATTCCATGTGTTATTTCATAGTTTTGATGTCTTCCCTACTATTCTACAATGTAAAAAATAAAGAAAAACCCTGGAATGAGTAGGTGTGTCCAAACTTTTGACTGGCATGTGTGTACATATGAACTGTGAGTGTAAACTATACGCATGAATGAGTATCGTGTGTGTGTGCGTGCTCTCGAGAGAACTGCGTCTTTAATTGATGTGGTCTTCTATAAATACATAGAGTCACAGTGTAGACCTTTACCTGCTTACCTGGGTGTCTGCAGAATTACTACCATAGAGCATTTTGCTCCAGAGCACCACAAACTGCGGACACACACACCTTTTACTCAGCAACCATCATACACAGCTTTGCGGACCTAGAAGATACACACCTTACACACAGCCCATTGAATTACACAACTTTTGCTGAACAACGATAGTACACACAACCTTTGATTTGCACCTAGAAGATACACTACCGTCCAAAAGTTTGGGGACACTTAGAAATATCCTTGTTTTTGAAAAGAAAAGCACATTTTTTGTCCATTAAAATAACATCAAATTGATCAGAAATACAGTGTAGACATTGTTAATGTTGTAAATTACTATTGCAGCTGGAGACAGCTGATTTTTTATGGAATATCTACATAGGAGTAAAGAGGCCCATTATCAGCAACCATCACTCCTGTGTTCCAATGGCACGTTATGTTAGCTAATCCAAGTTTATCGCTCTGGATAAGAGCGTCTGCTAAATGACTTAAATGTAATGTAAATGTTTATCATTTTAAAAGGCTAATTGATCATTAGAAAACCCTTTTGCAAATATGTTAGCACAGCTGAAAACTGTTGTTCTGATTAAAGAAGCAATAAAACTGACCTTCTTCAGACTAGTTGAGTATATGGAGCATCAACATTTATGGGTTCGATTACAGGCTCAAAATGGCCAGAAACAAAGACTTTCTTCTGAAACTCGTCAGTCCATTCTTGTTCTGAGAAATGAAGGCTATTCCATAAGAGAAATTGCCAAGAAACTGAAGACGCCATGTACTACTCCTTTCACAGAACAGGGCAAACTAGCTCTAACCAGAATAGAAAGAGGAGTGGGAGGCCCCGGTGCACAACTGGACAAGAGGACAAGTACATTATAGACATTGGACAGAGGAAGATTGGAAAAAAGTGTTATGGACAGACAAATCTAAGTTTGAGGTGTTCGGATCACAAAGAAGAACATTCGTGAGATGCAGAAAAGCCATCTGTCAAGCATGGTGGAGGGAATGTGATGGTCTGGGGGTGCTTTGGTGGTAGTAAAGTGGGATATTTGTAAAGGGTAAAAGGGATCTTGAAGAAGGGAGGCTATCACAACTGATGTTACATTTGCAAAACCCTTGGTTAACATAGAGATTCTGGGGACATCAGAAGGTGGGGGGATTTTAACTATATTCTGGTAATCCGACCAATTGAACATATGTGGTGGTACTTAATGAATATGATGTCAGTTCGGTTGTCATCTGAGACATACTCATCAATGATAAGATGACATAAACTCTATAGTAGAAGGTCTACACATCAGAGTTATCGGATTCACATGGAATTGTTGTTCAATTTAAATGTTTGAATGTGAAATTATTCGTGATGGGATGAAATGTGATTTTAGCTTCTAAAATGTGAGATTTGGGTTTTCATAAGGTAGGGCTCTGCTCAATCTGTGGCCCGCCCCTGTGAAGGGACATGGGCTATAAAACTTTTCAAACAAGCCCTCGTCTCCCTTCCTATATAAAGCCTTGACGACAATGTAACCTCCTGTTCCGAGGATGTGAGGACGACGGTCCGATGTCAGAATGGTTCAGATAATAACTACAGAACGAAGCCACCATCAGCGCGAGCTTTGGTTGCGAATGGTATGAACTTTGAACTCTTATTCACTACAGAAGTGATACCTCCTAGCCGTTGAGTTAGCAACAGCAGCTGCAAACGCAGGTTAGAAAGGAACAGACAGAGTATCCCATCTACCACACAACAACGTTACTACAACGTATCCAATTGACCAGCAGAGACATTCTTCAAAGGACAAAGGTCTCGGTTGGGCAACACGGCCTTCCATCTACCACCAACCTACCGAAGCGCAGCTCAGAGTAAATATTTATTGCATTTTCCTTTTCCAAATGGGCGGTAATTTAGAATGCATAAGATTCTGTATTTACGATAGCACAGCTTCGCCCTTTGTTCCTCAGTCTTCCCGCTCTTTCACTCAAACCCAGACCTTTTCTTTTGTGTAACCAGCTGTCATATCTGTTCCGCCCACTAGGGATGTTTTCGTTTATGATGTCATTTGTAATCAAGCTATGATTTAATTATGTGTATGTGTAATTCTGTGAGATTAGTTAGGTATTTAGTAAAGAAATAATTAAACACAATTTTGTATTGATGATTCAACTTGTTAGCCAGGGTTCGTGCAGGTAACCAAGAATTTACAACTTTCAGATGAGACTGAATTAAGATGACGATTAATGTTGACTGCTATTGATGTAAAATACTACTAGGTCTTTAAGAGTTTATTTGGAAGATAACAGCTCTATAAATATTATTTTGTGGTGCCTCGACTCTCTACATTTACATGATTAGCTCAATCAGGTCATATTAATTACGGAGAAATTATTTTATAGAATACCATGTCATATCACTTAATCCGGCATAGCCAAAGACACGACAATGAAGTGGCCAACACAATCACCGGATCTCAACCCTATTGAGCTGTTGTGGGAGCAGCTTGACCATATGGTACGTAGTGCCCATCAAGCCAATCCAATTTGTGGGAGGTTCTTCAGGAAACATGGGGTGAAATCTCTTCAGATTACCTCAACAAATGGACAACTAGAATGCCAAAGATCTTCAAGGCTGTAATTGCTGCAAATGGAGTATTCTTTGATGAATGCAAAGTTTGAAGGACACTTATTGAAGGACACTTATTTCAATTAAAAATCATTATTTATAGCCTTGTCAACGTCTTGAATGTATTTCGTATTCATTTTGCAACTAATTTCACGTGTGTTTTCATGGAAAACAAGGACATTTCTAAGTGGCCCCAAACTTTTGAACGGTAGCGTATATAATACATCAAACCATGGTCTTTAAAAACACACTTTATTCAAACCCACTGTGCACGTTTTACTGTGCATCTAGGACACACACATCAGACACGACACACACTTCATTCATATAAATGTGCTTGACCTTGATTACTTAATTTAATTCCAGAAACTCTCACACAGTAATAATCAAAGTAATATCAAACACATTATGCTGTGATATGTTTAAACCTTAACTCACTCGAATTATCTCTGCTACAATCTATTTTCCGAAACATTAAATGTTACACAGCAACCTACAAGGATCAAATTCTTATTTTACCTTTGAGAACTATTGAAGCAAAGCACATTAACCAATAAACCTGCTGAGACACTCCATTCAGAAGGTAATCTGAACCTCAGCCAAACTCAATGACCGAGAGAAAAAACATCTATGAGTATTTAATTTTAACGTCATGTACTTTTGGTTGAAATAACTTTATTGATACTATAGGGCTTAATGTGTTGACGTGTTAGGAACGGAGAGGGGGGGGCGGCAAAGAAAGCAGGAAGGGAAGAGACAGATGAGCAGACAGTACATAGGAGGCTGTATGAGGGGCCGTTTGTCTCGTGGGCAGAGTGTGTGGAGAGATTTTCCATCCATTAGTGTGGCCGTGCTCCCAGAGACACACACACACACTCTCGTGTGTAACTTCTCGCAATTCCACTTACTATTGTTAATAAACTACTGATGCGTGTTAATGTTTGCATGCATGTGTGTGTGCCAAGAATAATAAAAAGACAACAAAGTCCTCTTCTACAAAATTATTGACAAATGATTCAAAGTACTGTACTCACCTGCGTATGAAACAGAGGCATGTGAACAGGGCAGGACCAAGGAAAAAAAAGAGAAGAGATGTAAAGATTAGAACAACAGACAACCCAGCTAGCACATTTGGTTCCTTGGAAATTGTGGGAACGTATGTTTTTGGTTTCCTGTTGGTTCTGGGAACGAAGCCAAATGTTTTCGGGCTGGTAAAACTGAACGATTTTTAATCGTTCTGAGAATGGAAGTGAAAATGTTGCCTGTTGCAGGGAGCTTCTGAGAACGTTTTACTATGGTTGTTGCCATGTTTTTTTATAACTCATACATAGCTGTTAATTTCAGTCTATTCAAACAGACCACATTTCAAAGGAAACAAGCACTCATTAAGATCAGGTGTGGCCAATTAGTGGGCGTGGCCAACACACCTGAACACTCTTAACAAGAGGGAGTATAGAGAGAGTTTTGTTGATGATGAGAACGGAATCTATCTGTTTTTAAATAACATTCTTAGAATGTTCTCTGAATGTTACTAAAGCTTTCTTGTGGTTTTCTATTGAACGTTTCCTTTAGTGTTCTCTGAACAATTTGAGAACATGACTTTAAATAGAACCATGAGGAAACCTGTAGTAAACCTTATGCTGAAGTAATGAAATCCCCACAAAACAAAGTTGTTTCTTAATGTTCACTGAACTATTTGAGAACATTCCCAAAGTCAAACCAGCTGGAGAACGTTCCTAGAACATTACCAAAATTGAAATGAAATGTAACCGTGTTTGAACTTTTAGGAAACGTTCTGTTAATGTATTGAAATACCAAGAAAATAACATTTTTTTTGTCAAGTTCCTTAAATGTGCTGATAATGTTTCAAAGCCAAGCAACTATCCAGCACCATCTCCAGAAAGTTGTGGGAAGATTGTATGCAACATAACCATAGGAAAAACATGTTCTCAACAAGCTCTAAGAAACATATGGTTCTCAGAACATTATGTGCTGGCTGGGAAAGTACCACAGTCCACATTCTCCTCTTCTGGCTGACTCATGGGCCCTGCAAATGTCCTGTAATTTTATACTAATGCATAATTTGTTGTGGTAGGTTAGGCCATCTATGGATACTTTAGAGTGTTGAATCCTTTTGCAACTGAAGGTAAGTCGAGCATAAACAGAACCAAGAGTGATAACTAGTAATGTAAGTGAATTTGTTCTGATCTCATGTGTTTCAGACTGTGATCCAGCACAGTGCTGCAGTAGTCTTGTTGTGGAAAAGGACAGTAGCACTACGTAATGGAATCTCTGCTGTGCTGTCTCGTGTCTAGCTTATAGTTTGTCCTGTCCCATCCATCGTTTGACACACACAGACACATACACACACACAGTAGTGTCTGTAGACTTCTGTGTGCCTCTGTGTCTGGACATCTGGACAGAATCACTCTCTGCAACAGGCACGGTCTGGGCCATATACAAGACGGACAGATAAACACACACACACACACACACACACACACACACACACACACACCATTCTCTCTCTCTCTCTCTCTCTCTCTCTTTTGCTCTCTCTCTTGTCCTCTCTTTCTCTCTTTTTGCCTCCTTGCCCCAATGTACATACACACAGCACTAATGTCATACAATCTAACAAAACGTGTCTCCATATACAGACACATTCAGGAAGTAGCGCACACACACACACACAGACTCCAAGTTCAGACCATAATAAACACTATGTCATGGTGAAGGCTCCTGTTGTTGTGTGAACAGTGTCATTATAGCAGGTTGTGGGGGACCCGTTCAGACCTCCAAATAGAATGCCCCCTCAATCCCTCCATCCCCCGACTGTGAATCTGTGAGAAGGAAAAACGCTTTCAGTGTTAACTTATATGACTAAAAACAGATATAAAGTATGTAGAAAAGTTAATGAACCCATATATGTTTCATTAATGTAATCTTTGAGATCTAACAATCACCAAAATAAAAGCTAAACAGTCAGGGAGACTTGAATTCCAAAAACAATGCATTTAGCAATATAGATTTTGTTTTGTTTTTGCAACACAGCATTAGATGTGGAAAAATGCAGTGAATTGTAGGAAATTAGCTTCAAAACTAAACATTTTTCTCTGAGCTCCAAGGCTGAATATGCACAATTACAGGAAATAGCTTTAAAACTGTGAAGATTTCTCTTAGCTCCATAGAGAAATGTGTGGAATTGCAGGAAATCGGTTAAAAATGCAAACAGCCTCTAAAATTCAGCCCGCCAATGGGTCGACCGCGACCCCTGCTACGCCCCCTGCTACACTCACCACCTAAGCCCCTTTTTGATTCAGAAAGAAACCTGCTTGTGACCTCCCAGATCCGGTGTTCCCGATCTTATTCAAAGCCCACACCGGCAGAGTGCTGTATTTGATGGATCGTTTAACAGGGGCCCCCCAATGCATCTGGGATGTATTCCCAGTTTTACCCCCGTTTATGGAATTACCATACCAGGGACACATAGATCCCCATCCTCCGTCTCCCCTGGTTTTAATCGCCTCTAAAATGGGGCCCACCTTAAGGGGGCCAGCCGGTGAGGTTATACCCCCACAGACGGTCTCATTATGGGGCTTGATGGTGGGGTCATGCTCTCTAAGCTGACATATATAATTGTTTTAAGAAGGTCAGACCATGGATCATTTAGTTGTTGGATTTAGAATTATGGGACCCCTTTAGGTATAAAAAAAAGAATAATTACAAATAATTTGATAAGATTCAGCCTTGGCTACTATAGCCCATAGAAAAGTATTGAATAACACTTTCATAAAAGACAGTCAAAAAATAAATCATAAGGAACAAGTGTCTGTCCGATTTCTAAGAAATCCCAGGAAATATATATATTTTTCTACATCTAATGCTGTGTTGCAAAAACAAAACAAAATCTATATTGCGATATATATATAATATATATACAGTACCAGTCAAGATTTTGGACATACCTACTTCTTTATTTTTTACTATTTTCTACATTGTATAATAATGACACAAAGTAGCCACCCTTTGCCTTGATGACAGCTTTGCACACTCTTGGCATTCTCTCGTCCAGCTTCATGAGGTAGTCACCTGGAATGCAACAAGTGTGCCTTGTTAAAAGTTCCTTTGTGGAATTAATTTCCTTCTTAATGCGTTTGAGCCAATTAGTTGTGACAAGGTAGTGGTGGTATACAGAAGATAGCCCTATTTGCTAAAAGACCATGTCCATATTACGGCAAGATCAGCTCAAATAAGCAAAGAGTTTCACGCCCTGACCTTAGTTATCTTAGTTTTCTTTATTATTTTGGTTACGTCAGGGTGTGACAAGGGGTGGTTTGTTGTGTTTTTTGTCCTGTCTAGGGTTTTTGTAGGTTTATGGGGTTGGTTCTATTCTAGGTGTTTTGTATGTCTATGGTTGCCTAGATTGGTTCTCAATTAGAGGCAGCTGTTTATCGTTGTCTCTGATTGGGAACCATATTTAGGCAGCCATATTCCTTGGGTAATTTGTGGGTGATTGTCTATGTGATGTTGCATGTTTGCACTCAGGGTTGATAGCGGTCACGGTCATTTTGTTTAGTGTACTTCGTGTTCATTTGTCTTACATTAAAAGTATGTTTTCACATCACGCTGCGCTTTGGTCTCCTCACTACGACGATCGTGACAAAGAGAAACGACAGTCCATCATTACTTTAAGACATGAAGGTCAGTCAATCTGGATAATGTCAAGATCTTTGAAAGTTCTTCAAGTGAAAAAACAAAAAACGCAAAAACCATCAAGCGCTATAATGAAACTTTCTCTCGTGAGGACAGCGACAGGAAAGAATAACCCAAAGGATAAATTCATTGGAGTTAACTGCGCCTCAGATTGCAGCCCAAATACATGCTTCACAGAGTTCAAGTAACAGACACATCTCAACATCAACTGTTCAGAGGAGACTGAGTGAATCAAGCCTTCATGGTTGAATTGCTGCAAAGAATCCACTACTAAAAGACACCAATAAGAATGTTGTGACTTTACTTTCATTACTTTCATTAATATGATGACTGTTATTTACCCGATTAAATTAATCAAATAACAATTAACTCACTAGGATTTGGGGCACCATGGAAGAGGTTGTTTAAAGAGTTACCATCTCCCGAATTTACATCGATAAACAGTCCTCTTATTAATCTTAATAACCTCTTATCATATTATCATTCTGAACAGTCGTAACCTTCTTTGTTCTGCAAAAATCCCAGCCTTACTCATGATTCAGTAGTACACAAATTGGTGTTATTATTTATTTACTAGCTAAGTAAATAATAACACAGACTAAACATACTCCATTTACATGAGACAAAGGTCCCTAGTGGACTGACAAAATATAGCGGCTTGTACACAACAACATGGAGAGGGAGAGAGACAGAGAGAAAAATATGTATCATTGATACATTTCAGAACTATTTTCACAGTAATCATATCATTTGCCCACGAACTGCTGCACATTTTTTGTCCATTAAATAGTACCTGCAAAATACCATATCAACAGTAAAGAGGTGACTCCGGAATGCTGGCATTCTAAGCAGAGTTCCTCTGTCCAGTGTCTGTGTTCTTTTGCCCATCTTAATATTTTCTTTTTAGTGGCCAGTCTGAGATATGGCTTTTTCTTTTCAACTCTGCCTAGAAGGCCAGCGTCCCGGAGTCGCCTCTCCACTGTTGATGTTGAGACGGGTGTTTTGCGGGTACTATTTAATGAAGCTGCCTGTTGAGGATTTGTGAGGTGTCTGTTTCACAAACTAGACACTATAATATACTTGTCCTCTTGCTCAGTTGTGCACCGGGGCCTCCCACTCCTCTTTCTATTCTGGTTAGAGACAGTTTGCGCTGTTCTGTGAAGGGAGTAGTACACAGCGTTGTATGTGATCTTCAGTTTCCTGGCAATTTCTCGCATGGAATAGCCTTCATTTCTTAAAACAAGAATGGACTGACGAGTTTCAGAAGAAAGTCTTTGTTTCTGGCCATTTTGAGCCTGTAATCGAACCCATAAATGTTGATGCTCCATATACTCAACTAGTCTGAAGAAGGTCAGTTTTATTGCTTCTTTAATCAGAACAACAGTTTTCAGCTGTGCTAACATATCTGCAAAAGGGTTTTCTAATGATCAATTAGCCTTTTAAAATGATCAACTTGGATTAGCTAACACAACGTGCCATTTGAACACAGGAGTGATGGATGCTGATAATGGGCCTCTGTATGCCTATGTAGATATTACATAAAAAATCTGCCATTTCCAGCTACAATAGTCATTTACAACAATGTCTACACTGTATTTCTGATCAATTTGATGTTATTTTAATGGACATAAAATTAGCTTTTCTTTCAAAAACAAGGACATTTCTAAGTGACCCCAAACATTTGAATGGTAGTGTATATTATAGCAAGTTATCTCTTATGACTCCTAAAATCACATTCCTCTCTTAACAAAAACAATTTTCTATTTAAAAAATATATATATGCACAATGTATTGGATGGAAACTTGACAGATAAAGGGGATATACTTTCCAAGTTACAGTATTTCATTCATATTATTTTGAATGACATCACAAAATAAAAACCAATATCATATTCGTTTTCTATAGCTCCCCACTGACCATTCCCCACATTCTTATGTTAGAAATATTGTTCCAGTATTCAATTTTGAATGTGTTAGAGTTTTGGCTGTAAAAAGTATGTTAACAAAGAACATTCCTTGGTGGATTTTACTGGAAGGGGAGAAATAGCCCCTTTCTCTTTTAACTCACAAAAGGGTGTGAACTGTCAAACCGGCCCAGTTCCCTCCTCCCCTCTTCTGTGGGTGAGAGAAGGTCTGGTTACTGTCAACCATTGCCACGCTGATCTGACCCATTGTGATCCTCACAGGACAGTCATGAAAAGAAGAAGAGACTTGCTTGGGCCAAGAGACACAAGCAATGGACATTAGACTGGTGGAAATCTGTCCTTTGGGATGATTAGTCCAAATTTGAGATTTTTGGTTCCAACCGCAATGTCTTTGGGAGACACAGAGTAGGTGAACGGATGATCTCTGCGTGTGTGGTTCCCACCGTGAAGCATGGAGGAGGAGGCGTGATGGTGTGGGGGTGCTTTGCTGGTAACACTGTCAATGATTTATTTAGAATCCAAGGCACACTTAACCAGCATGGCTACCACAGCATTCTGCAGTAATACGCCATCCCATCTGGTTTGTGCTTAGTGGGACTATCATTTGTTTTGCAACAGGACAATGACCCAAAACACGCCTCCAGGCTGTGTAAGGGCTATTTGACCAAGGGGAGTGATGGAGTGCTGCATCAGATGACCTGGTCTCCACAATCACCCGACCTCAACGCAACTGAGATGGTTTGGGATGAGTTGGACCGTAGAGTGAAGGAAAAGCAGCCAACAAGTGCTCAGCATATGTAGGAACTCCTTCAAGACTGTTGGAAAAGCATTACTCATGAAGCTGGTTGAGAGAATGTCAAGAGTGTGAAGAATCTCAAATATAAAATATATTTTGATTTGTTTAACACTTTTTTGGTTACTACATGTTTCCATGTGTTATTTCATTGTTTTGATGACTTCACTATTATTTTACAATGTAGAAAATAGCAACAATAAAGAAAAACTTGAATGAGTAGGGGTGTCCAAACCTTTGACTGGTACTGTATACCTTTTGCACATTTTTAACCGCTTATTTTTGTTGACTCAAAACTACAGCACCTCCATACCTCCTTTCATCACATTACAAGTCATTATATGAATTTTCTTCCCGAGTCAAAATTCAATGTCCCGAGACACACGTCAAATAATGCAGTGAGTTGATGAGTTCATGTTGCTAACAGACAATACAGTGTGAGCCAAGAAGAAGTTCATCTGAGCGCTGAAATACAGTAGTCTACTAAACGACTAGGGCTGGGCTGTGGGTTTTTAATGGACAGCACAAAAACACTGGGAGACAAGTTGATGAGTATCTGTTTTCAAACATACTAAATTAACCCGTTTCTAGGGCATATCACCAAGGTTTTTTGTTTCACTGTCTTGGTTTTTGCTTTCTATTTCTGTCGTTACAGTCTCATTTCGAAGTTGCAGGCCTCCGTTGAACTCCAAATAACCCCTGGGGCTAGGCGAGGGATAAACACAATGCTTTTTCTTGTCAACACCACTGTTTGTTTTGTCTGTTTCTGCAGATTTGGGCCAATCAACTTTAACACTAGCCGCAGGGGGAAGTATATACTGTCAGGGAATGGCTGAGTGTGGGAGGGAGGTACGGGTGTGGGCTTCATTATGTATGACTGAACTGAAGACTTTTCTCACCAGCAACTACTCTTCCAATTTGGACAAACGCCACGTACTGTGAAATGACACACAGCCATATGGAGCTGATCCCCTCCACTCACTGTGAGTAGATATCAGAGCAGGGGTGAATTGTTGTTATGACTTGGAGGGATGCTTGGATTTCAACATCTGAAACAGTCAGTGTTGTGATGTGAGTCACTTGCTGAGTCAGATAATGACTTAAGTGTTGTAATTTAAAATCAAAATGATACTCTGTGCTTTAGTAGCTATTTTAGCAACTCTCTCTCAGGCTGTGTTTGTGTTTGTGTGTGTGTGTGTGTGTGTGTGTGTGTGTGTGTGTGTGTGAGGGGGTCACAGCACAGAATGAATTCCCAAAACCTCTGGGAATTAATACAGCCATCAAATGAATCAAACATACAATGTCACTTCCCATGTATCTCTCTATGGGGCTTAATCTCTTCTGTAGGTAGTGGTGGTTGTATAGTGCATTATTGAAATTCTCTCTCTCTCCATCTCTCCCCCTCACTTCTCTGCTGACCATCCCCTTTCTCATAACTTTTACTTAACTATCTCTTGCAGATTCCTCACCTTCTCTCCCCCCTCCCCTACTCCCCCTATCTACCTTACCACTCTGCAATCACTCTCTCCCCCCCCCCTCTCTCTCTCTCTCTCTCTCAAGAGATTATCAGTGTGTGAGGTTTGGAGATCAGCAGGAGAGGACACAGAGGTAAGCTCTGTAAGGGGTGTGATAGTGTGACCCTGGAACGGGTGAGGGGGGTAACAAGCATGGTTATGTGTCATGTGTTAACTGAGAGCCCAGATAGGGTGGTGTGGTCAAACAATATGACAGGGCTATTCTAGGCTTCCAGCTGGTTGAAGTCAAATGTCATGCTGGCAACAACCAAACAACAACAACATACAAGACTATACATTACTATTGAAGGAGCTTGGAGTTTGAGAGAAGTGGCGCGTTGAATATGCAAATCATGACCATGATCATTATCATCATCACCATCATCACAGGATCAGAACGAAATATGTCAAGACTAAAAGTAAACGTTGGAAACTCTTTTCTGGAACCTTAGTTACATGTATATAATCATATATAGAGCAACGTTTAAATTACAGGAGTACCCAGCAGTGGAGGCCTCTGAGCGGAGGATGACTCATAATACTGGCGGATGGAATGGCATTGAACACATAGAAACCATGTGTTTGATGTATTTGATACCATTCCACTTATTCTGCTCCAGCCATTACCACCAACCTCCTGTGGTACCCAGAGGCAAAACCCCAGAGCACACATGTAGGTGAAAAAAAACATCAATATGGGCACTCCCGTGAACATCATAGGCACATCATTAGCACAACATGTGTCCATACCACTAGTTTAGGTTTACATAATACAATAAATATGTCATTGGAACTAATGAAACAAATGGATCACCCCATTTATAGACATAATGATTAAGACAAAGGGAAGATTACACAAGTACATAAATCAAAGGAAAGTATATAATTAGCCAGGGAGAATGTTAATGATGGACTTATTTTTAGAGTCCAGTATTTCCCCACAGCCTGCTCTGAGATGTAGTCAGTTGTACAACTGAATGTATTCAACTGAAATGTGTCCTCCGCATTTAATCCGACCCCTCTGAATCAAGGGGCTTCTTTAGTCGACATCAACGGCACCCCGGGAGTAAACTGCCTCGCTCAAGTGCAGAACGACAGATTTTTCCACTTTGCTGGCTACGGGATTCAAACCAGCAACCTTTTAGTTACTTGCCCAACACTCTTAAACATTAGGCTAACTGCCACTCCTAGCAATGCCAGCTACAGTATGTGCAACTTTCTGCTGGCTGACTCAGAGGAGCCATCCACACCAGCTGCTCATAGCCTTCAGTCATCACCATAGACGAGAGACTATGCAGACAAAAACAGGAAACACACAATGTTACAAAATCAAACTTGAAAAGATCTTGGATTATGCTAAACAAATAAAGGTTGGTTTCTCTCTCGCCCCCCTCTCTCTCTCTCTCTCTCTCTCTCTCAATCGCTCTCTCCATCTGTTGTGTTTAATAACCTATAATGCTTTCTACTTTTTGGCAGATGCTTTTCATGTGAAATGAAAGCGTGCCTCTCCTCTAGGAATCCCATTCAATATTTCAACAGCTATTACATTAGACCCATGGACACACACACACAGTGAGGCCATAGTAAACCAACATCTACTTAATCACTCAGGCCTCTGATATTAGCCCCAGTCTGTTAATGTACAGCAGAGTCAACATGTTCTCATGATGAACAGAAGAAAGAGGCAGAGAGAAGAGAGAGTTATCCGGGAGTGTCTCCCTCCCTTTCCGGCTGCCCATTCCGAGTCTTGTCTGCTCACACACATTCATCAGCTCCATAATTAGCTAATTAATCAAACGCACAATAACTAGCTATGTCTACGGCCTTCTCCTCCTCTCCTCTCCTCTCCTCTCCTCTCCTCTCCTCTCCTCTCTCCTCTCTAGAAAATATACAGTGTCTACTACTTTACCCCCTCCTCTCCCCTCCTCTCCCTTCTACAGTAGTTATAGTTTCTATGAGATCCCCTGTCAGAACCTAAGATGTTCTGTGGTAATCACAGTTTTAAAGAGGGTCTGTATATGCAAGTGTGTGTGTGTGTAGTTGAGGTGCTGACAGTGTCATTTGTCTGTCGGTTCCATGGCGACACATATACGGTTACACACACCGTTAATTCCCTTCCTCTCATAGCCGTACCACAGCCCACAGGAGAATCACATACACACACACACCGTCGCACAACAAATCCATGGCAACTAGCGAAAGGGGTGGGGACTCCTCAAAATACAAATGGTTACAAGAGAAATATTACCTAAATGGATATCAAATTCCTACCATTTCAGCACTAGAGAGGAGGCATATGAAACAAGGGCTGAGTCAAAGATCATTAACAGATTTTGATATTACTTAGCCATATCTGATATAAATTTGTTAAACTCACACATAACCCCACTGACTTTGCAGAGGTTTAGTGCAAGAGGGGAGCCAGAGGAACAGCCAACGACCATCATACACACATATCCACAAACGCACCACACACATGTGTGTGCACACACTTGTACGAATAAATGTAGAAACAACTGATTTAGTAAATGAACAATGAAAACAATGAATGATTGAACAAATGAATGAGGAACAGAGGAATGAGGGGGATGATTGACTGAAGGAGGTGGGTGGGAAATGGGTAGGAGGGAAATTAATGAATTACAGATTAAATCAATGAAAAAACAACTGCACAATGGACTGTGAATTCCCAAAATATCCCTCTCTCCATCCCTCTATCGCGCCCTCTGCCCCAGAGGTCACTGTTTCTTATGTCCTGGTTGCCCTCCAGGTACAGTAGGCTTGGGCGGTATACCGTATACTGGGGTATTTGGAATTATATAAATTGTTTTTCAATACTGTCAATACCATTGTAACTACTTCTTTGAGGTTTTGAAATAAACTTCAATGTTTGTAGCTACTTTTTAATTTAGTACCTACAGTCAACTTCTGCAATACGTTAGGAGATAAAGTATATTGCGTTCTTCATTTCACTCAGTCACATGGTGTTTGTTAACAGCCACATAAAAAAATGCTGTAGCATACTTTGGTATAAATACTATAGTATTCACAGTAGTGTTTTTGCAGACATAACTGTAGTATACTGTAGTATTTTAACTCTTTAAAATGTGCTAAATGCTCCACAGTTGTGCATTTGGTTTGCTAATTTAGTAGCTAGTTATATGGCTAAGTGGTTAGCTTCTTGCAAAATCAAGTATCTCCTGGTAACAAGAACCTTGCAGTCTAATATTTGCTTTGTGCGTGCAGAAAACTGTGAGTAGCATTTCTTTGCTACTTGTATAACTTTACGTGCTGGGATGTCTGTCGTGCAAATAATTTATGTCAGAGACTGTAAAAAATGTTCGCAATGCTCTCATTAGCATTTAGCTAGCATTTGCCATGAGATTCTACACCTATTTCTAGGCTCACAATCGGCCGTGATTGGGAGTCCCGTAGGGCGGCACACAATTGGCCCATCGTCATCCGGGTCTGGCTGGTGTAGGCTGTCATTGTAAATAAGAATTTGTTCTTAACTGACTTACCTAGTTAAATAAAGGTACAAAAAAAATACTTGTTAGCATTGCTAACCTTCGGTTTACAGATGATCAGTGGGGTTTGAAAATAGTGCCCCTTGTGTTCAGTGCCGGTATTGCCGAATATCCCGGATGGCACAAGGTCGGTATGAAGGTAGGACAATCTGAATACTGTCCAAGCCTACCTATAGGTAATTGTATCCCCCTCCCTCTCTGCCTCTCTCTCTCTCTCTGACCCTCTTTCCCACACTCTCTCCGTGCCATGTCACTGTTACTCAGGCCCGTAGGCCCGCTGGGTAATTTTATGTGACAGGCTGTGTCTTGGGGGCTAACACCCTGGTACCGGCCAGAAGCCACACGACAGAGCCACTAAACCCCAACATTTCCACAGCATAATTATGTCTGTGAGAATGTGTGTGTGTGTGGGGGGGTATAACTGCCCTTGTGGGGACTCACAATTCAGTCTCATTCAAAATTATATTTTCGCTAATCCCTAAACCCTAACCTTAACCTTAACCTGAAGACCTAACCTTAACCCTAGCCCTAGCCCTAGCTTCTAACCTTAACCCTAAAACTAATTCTAACCTTAACCCTACACCCCATAGAAATAGCATTTGACCTTCTGGGGACTAACAAAATGTTCCCAGTTGGTCTTTTCTTTCTTTCTGTGTACTATTCTTGTGGGGACTTCTGGTTCCCACAAGTATAGTTAAACACGTCCACACAAACACACACACACACAGTCAGCCAGAGACATCACACTGTCACTGCTTACAATTTAGCATCAGAGGTAAGAAGGATGGATGAGAAGAGAGGAGAGGAGAGGAGAGGAGAGGGTGACGAAGGGATGTATTCTGGGTTGAAAGAGATAGCAATATGAAGTACAACTTAAGAAGCTGTTTAATCAGGACTTATATCATAATACACTGCCTACTGTGTGTGTGTGTGTGTGTGTGTGTGTGTGTGTGTGTGTGTGTGTGTGTGTGTGTGTGTGTGTGTGCGTGTGTGCGTGTGTGTTTTGTGTGTGTGTGCGTGTGGTGGGTGGGGGGCTGCCCATGTTTGCATGTCTCGTCATCCTGGGTGTATGTTTGCTTTGACGTCATCAAAGACAAGTGATACAGTACATGACTAGACTGCTATTTCCACTGTGACTCCCATTTGCATAAAGGACAGGGATGCAAATATACAAACAAACATTGACTAAGACAAACACCAAACCTAAACAGATGAACCTATCAACTGTCTTACCAAGAGTCCAAGATCTACATAGGACACAATTTTCCTGAATTGTTTCAATTACACAGAATTGAAAGCCTTTTCTAAAGCCGTTACAAAACTGATGCTATTCATTTAGCTTAGAGTAAAACACTCAGACACTCAAAATCACGCACATCATTATCATACTTCCCAGCATGCTTTATTGCAGATAGATTTTTAGAATTGTTTGTTTTAATATTTGTTTTTGTATGTACATTGATTGATTGATTGATTTGATACACAACATATATTTTTCTAAACTAATCCAATCTGTTAGTAGTTGGACTTACTGAGATGGTTGTTCCAGTTTAGATAGTTTAGGTAGTCTCATTTGTTAATCTTTACTACCTTGGCAGTCATTCTAAATAGAGGTCGTGGGTGACTAATCGTTGGAAATCGTAACTCTGGCTGGATTCCAACAGGAATTACATATCACTGCCAGCATAATATAACTTGCCTGATGTGGCCTGCAAACCAGGAGTTTCAGATAACTGTGTTAGGGTAAAGCTAGGCCGTCAAAGTATGGCCTTATTATATATGTAACATATTGTCGTAAAAAGTTCAATTGTAACGCTAACATATTGACTTAGGCACTCACTTGGTGAAGGCTACAGGACTCTCTGTCACTAGCAAACACAGTCAAGGCACCCTGGAAAATAAGCAAATAAGGCTTTAAACCCTACAGTGTTAAAACAACACCCAATGAAGTTACTGTAACACTGCGGGTGTTACTTCCCTAACACTCAGAAAGTGTAACGGCATCAGCTCTAAGCAAAGTGTTAATTAAACTCTGAAATGTGTGTATCTGTATAGACTCTGGAAAAGTTTTCAATTTAACACTATCAGAGTTGTTTCAACACTGGAATGCTAGAAACATTCCAGGAAGAAGTTCTCCACTCACCCTAGATCAGAATCTAGGGGCAACTTCATACAACTCTGTTGAGTATAAACACTTAGCTAAAGAGCAACATTAGAGCCAATCCACTATCAGTCAGTAGATGTCCCTTCAAGTTTACAGTAAAGCCTAACGCACTACACTACGCATAATTCCATTAATAATATTCAGCATTCACACCCACGGTGTCTACTTTACCCAAAACATTGTGAGACAGTTAGGCAGCAAGTTAGAGGGCTGTAAAATACTAGTAAAGATCTTTACAAGGCATTGAGAATTTTAACACACTCCAGTCCACACTCAGTTTCCACTGTAAAAGTATTTGAGGGAGTTGAGGATACAAGGGTGGGAGATGGAGGGAGTGTGGGATAGAAAATAAAGAGAATGCAAGTGCACGAGGGAGGAGAGTGATATAAAGGGAAAGAGAATATGAGGGGAGAGTAAAGTAGCAAAGTGTGAGAAAAGGGGTGAGAGAGAGAAATAGTGAGGTAGTTGAGCATTGTAAGACAGAGATATTGGAGAAAGATAACGAAGAGTAAGAAAGGACTTGAGATGTATCTTGAAGTCCGTCATGTTCTAAATGTCTGTCAGCTGTATGAGACAGAATCAACGTGTGTCCAATTCACTCACACACACACTCAAACATATGGAAAACATCCCCCTCGAACTTGCAAGCATGGTCAGCCTTACATTTTTCATCAAACAAATCAACCCACCACCACATCCACCTAGGCTGGCTGGCTGGCTTTGCAGGGTTATGAGAGCGTATTTGATTGACATGACCATGTGAGCACATTATTACTATTATAACCAACTTATAACTTTCTGTCACGGGAAGCTGTGAGCTGTGTGTGTGGGAGCAGACTGGGTCACGTTTACCGTATAAAAGGTTTCATTCACTTACACACACATTTAAAATCCTCTCTCCAATATTGCACAGATTTAGTGGCGAGCTATGGCAAACATAGAAAAACTAGGTTCTGACACTCATAGCGAAACACGGGCTGTAAATGTATTTTTCATCCACTGCAGCATATTGTAGAATTATTTGTATGGAAGCCACTGGTTTATGAAAGCCCATTCTGTAAATGTTGACATATCTGGTATTACTCATCTCATATGTATATAGCATTTTCTATACTATTCTACGGTATCTTAGTCACTTAATGTCACTTAATGTTTACATATCTGGCATTACTCATCTCATATGTATATACAGTATTCTATACTATTCTACTGTATCTTAGTCCGTTCCTGTAACGCGATTCGTCCTCCTCTGACGAGGGGTATGAGAGATCGGACCAATGTGCAGCGTGGTAAGTGTCCGTCATTTTTATTGAATAGTCACAGAACACGAAAATACAAAATAACAAAGTGAAAGACAGAAAGGAAAAACGAAACAGTTCTGTCTGGAGGAAACACAGACACAGAAAACAATCACCCACAACTCAAGTGGGAAAAACAGGCTGCCTAAGTATGGTTCTCAATCAGAGACAATGATTGACAGCTGCCTCTGAGAACCATACCAGGCCAAACACATAGAAAACCAGAACAACACATAGAATGCCCACCCCAACTCACGCCCCGACCAACCTAAAATAGAAACAAAAACAAGGAACTAAGGTCAGGACGTGACAGTTCCGCTCTGACATCGCTCTTCCATATGTATATAGTCTTCATTCATTCCTACTTAGATTTGTGTGTATTGGGTTATATGTTGTGTAATTTGTTAGATATTACTTGTTAGATATTACTGCACTGTCGGAGCTAGAAGCACAAGCATTTCGCTATACTGGAAATAACATCTGCTAATCACGTGTATGTGACCAATAAAGTGTGATTTGATTTAATTTGTAGAATGTAGATGTTGTTAACCTAAGACAACCTTCACTGTGCAGATGTGCCTCAGACGCTAACATTGGCATCCTAAACAATCCGTTATATTGAACTTACAATATATTAGATGCCTCAAACGTTAAAGCCCATTTCCTGTGTGTCCATTCATTCTACTATTTACAGAGTATACAATATTATATACAGTAGGTCTGGTGGTGTGAGTGAGATCAGCAGAATCCCAGTAAGAAATCATCATGGGGTGGAATGATTTCATACTCTATTTGTCTTTATGGACTTGACAGTGGAGCATCAATAGCCCTCCATATCAGCTTACAAAGCAAAACCACCAGACATAAAACCAAGTAGGGTAACTTACTTGGTTTAATCAGCAGCTTTGCATTCTGGCTAGACTATGGGTTCTGAGATGTTAGCTTGGCAGGGCTGGACCCCATTACTTCCCTTGTCTACTTTTGTAGTTGCTGCCCTATTTCTCCACGAGTCAGTCCTTTACACAGAAGTGGTGACCATGGCAAGGTAACAAAGAAAGAAGGAAATGTGCTTCCTCCTCCACACACACACACACCTCCCTGCATTAGTGCTTTAGTAAATAATTGAGTTTCTATCGGACTCATTGCTGTCTGGACACGGATTATAAGGCGATCTGCGACCGTCGCTTGGGAAGGGCCAGTTATTGCCGTGGAAACTGTTGATGGACAGGTGCTGGACTGCATTAAAGACCATAATTGGTTAAAGAAAATTGTGATAAATAAAAAAGTGTACCCGTTTCATTTAAGGACCAAAAAAATGGACAGCTGTGCAATAGAAACAATGAGAATGGAAAGGTTCAGAGCTTTTGTGAAACATCACAGCACAGTTGAAAAAAATCAATTTGGATGGTGTTAAGAGATAGATGGGAGGGGTTGAATGGAGCCGAAGGGTGGGACTAATAACAACAAGATAACTAACGTAAAACAAACTGTGCCCGTAAAACGTATGTAGGTTAGGAACTTTTCTGAAAGAGGACAGTTTGAAAGATATGGCAAATGGAAATCAAGCCAGATGGACATCATAAATATATGGGAGCTGTTGAGTGTAGAAGAAGGACAAGAGTTTAAAAAAAAAAAAAAAAAACTATTGTAAACTATAGTTTGTTAACAAGAAATTTGTGGAGTGGTTGAAAAATGAGTTTTTGAATCCAACCTAAGTGTATGTAAACTTCCAACTTCAACTGTATATATATACACACATACACATACACACACACACACACACACATACATACATACATACATACATACATACATACATACATACATATTTTATACATTTTCCGTAATTACCCTCCAACCCTACCACCGCTCCCACAATTGGAGCAAACTAGTGAACAGCAACGCTTAGGTCTGTATTTCCAGCTTATACATACTATATATATTTTATGGACACAGCCTATTTTTGGCAAGTCAATTAGGACATCCACTGTGTGCATGACACAAGTCATTTTTCCAACAATTGTTTACAGGCAGATTATTTCACTTATAATTCACTGTATCACAATTCCAGTGGGTCAGAAGTTAACATACATTAAATTGACTGTTCCTTTAAACAGCTTGGAAAATTCCAGAAAATGATGTCATGGCTTTAGAAGCTTCTAAAAGGCTAAGTGACATCATTTGAGTCAATTGGAGGTGTACCTGTGGACCTATTTCAAGGCCTACCTTCAAACCCAGTGCCTCTTTTCTTGACACAATGAGAAACTCAAAAGACCTCAGAAAAAAATTGTAGACCCCCACAAGTCTGGTTCATCCTTGGGAGCAATGTCCAAGTAAAGTCCAAGTATCTATATCCACAGTAAAACGAGTCCTATATCGACATAACCTGAAAGGCCGCTCAGCAAGGAAGAAGCCACTGCTCCAAAACCGCCATAAAAAAAGCCAGACTAGGGTTTGCAAATGCATATGGGGACAAAGATCGTACTTTTTAGGGAAATGTCCTCTGGTCTGATGAAACAAAAATAGAACTGTTTGGCCATAATGACCATCGTTATGTTTGGAGGAAAAAGGGGGAGGCTTGCAAGCCGAAGAACACCATCCCAACAGTGAAGCACAGGGGTGGCAGCATCATGTTGTGGGGGTGCTTTGCTGCAGGAGGGACTGGTGCACTTCACAAAATATATGGCATCATGAGGTAGGAAAATTATGTGGATATATTGAAGCAACAATGCAAGACATCAGTCAGGAAGTTAAAGCTTGGTCGCAAATGGGTCTTCCAAATGGACAATGACCCCAAGCACACTTCCAAAGTTGTGGCAAAATAGCTTAAGGACAACAAAGTCAAGGTACTGGAGTGGCCATCACAAAGCCCTGACCTCAATCCCGTAGAACATTTGTGGGCAGAACTGAAAAAGCGAGCAAGGAGGCCTAGAAGGAGCAAGGAGGCCTACAAGAGCAAGGAGGCCTACAAACCTGACTCAGTTACACCAGCTCTGTCAAGCTTATTGTGGGAAGGTTACCCAAAACGTTTGACCCCAATTAAACAATTTAAAGGCAATGCTACCAAATACTAATTGAGTGTATGTAAACTTCTGACCACTGGGAATGTGATGAAAGAAATAAAAGCTGAAATAAATCATTCTCTTCTTAAAATAAAGTGGTGATCCTAACTGACCTAAGACAGGGATATTTTACTGGTACTAAATGTCAGGAATAGTTAAAAACTGAGTTTAAATGTATTTGGCTAAGGTGTATGTAAACTTCAGACATCAATTGAATACATATACTTGCAAAAAAATATATGGGGGATTGGAAGTGACGCAGACAATTACATTGATGGTATATATATATATATATAAAGTAAAAGTCCTGAGAGACACTATCACCCTAAAAGAGGGTGGCTCTTCTTTTCTTTGACTCTGCAACTCTGTTTTTGACCATGCTTTTTCTTCTTTCACTTATTCCTCCTCTTTCCCTTCCAAGTGTAGGCATGAAGTCTATTAGCACCCAGCCGTTAGCTAAGAGAAGGGTACGTGCAGACAGACACGTACCTTCCTCCCCCTCTGTGCAGACATTTTGATCTCTTCCTTTAATTTAGTTTCAATTAGAAAGGGGATTATGTACCAGCTGCATTACAGCAAATGGAGGTGTTTTTGTTTGCTTTGTAGTATTAGCTGGGTTCCTTTTCCTAATTATGAAAAATAAAAGTGATTTAGAATGGAGAAAAGTCCAAACACACACACACACATATACATACACACACACACACACACATAGTGTCTCTGGCTGCCAGAGAAAGAGGTGTAAAAGGTTAATAGTTTTACAGCCTGGCTACCACATGCTAAATCCAGCAATTACTTCAAGACCCCCGGAATATATACAGTATATTTTTTCATATTTGTTTTAATGCACACAAACACTTTGGCCATTGTTAGAGTCCCACGGAGCTAGGAGGAGATTGATAAATCCTTTTTATTTGAAGCCACACACAATGCCTCCCAGCACCACAGACAAAAGGACACAAACAGACACAATGGCACAAAGACAAACAGATAGATACACACTTGAAATCAGCTACAGACACACACACTCAAATATCTATATGTAAGCTTTGAGGACATGACTTGCTGGATTACCATATTGATATAAGAGAACATCTGGGACATTCACTCCCTCCATCTCCACATGCTGTGGTAACGGTTATGGTGAGAAACGATTTACATAATTTTGCCATGTGAGTATAAAAGAAATAGAGAAATGTTAACGTGAATATAGCAATGCTACAATGCCACTCACCATATCAGAATGCTGCGGTACCACTGTACCAACCAAGTATTCTGCTAGCATAAAGACGAATGTGATGACAAATGTCTAATAATTTGGCACTGTAACTCACATTGGGACTGAGCTTTATTACACACACACACACACACACACACACACACACACACACACACACACACACACACACACACCAAGAAACTAGAGCTGGTCCCCATATGTTATAAGTGTATTCCAGCATCCTTCCAGTTGCAACACAACCAAGATATTAATTCAGAAATGTCAATAATAGCCACATTGCAAAACAAACAAAAGTGCTTTCTGGGGTGGCATTGTGATAACAGCAGTGAAAATGTGAATAATGCTGATGATACATTAAGCAGAGATGAGAGAGAAATAGAGTACACACACATGCACGCAATCACACGCACACACAGACATCATTAACATCCACTACTCCACAGCTCTCTACAGATTTCTCCTCTGTAGCTTTTTGGTGGCTACAGAGCAGCTTGTTATAGGTAATTGGGGAAGAATCTGTGGATGAGACATGTTGTCGTGGAGATGTGGATGTTTGCAGTAGCTGTACTATATGAGGGCCAGAAAACATCACTTATGAACTCATATAACCTAACAGAGAGCGAGAGAGAGAGTGAGAAAGAGAGAGAGTGAGAAAGAGAGAGAGAGTGAGAAAGAGAGAGAGAGAGAGAGAGAGAGAGAGAGAGAGAAAGAGAGAGAGAGAGTGAGAAAGAGAGAGAGAGAGAGTGAGAAAGAGAGAGAGAGACCTGTAGATCTTATTGTGAAATGCTTACTTACACGCCCTTAACCAACAGCGCAGTTCAAGAAAGAGCTAAGAAAATATTGACCAAATAAACTAAATAATAATACAAATAATAAAAAGTAACACAATAAAATAACAATAACAAGGCTATATACAGGGGGTACCGGTACCACGTCAATGTGCGGGGGTACAGGTTAGTTGAGGTAAGATCACACAGATGAGGGGGAGACATAGACACTGTATTCTCCCTATACTAATACTAATACTAATACTAATACTAATACTAATACTAATACTAATACATACGCTATCTCTGCATTTTTGTGCTGCCTCCAAGAAAAATGTAGACACAGATTTATGTCGTAACACAATTTCACAAAGGAACAAAAGATCAATAGTCCATTCACATAATGGCTGAACGGCCAGGGATCCTTATTCCCACCCCAGAGTTTTGGACATGGGTGGTTATGCCCAGCCTGTGCCACCTTCGCAGAGGGCATTTGATTTGCAAATCGCCTCTTGTGGCTCAACTGCTTCAGTGCAGACAGGAGAATGGGATTGCGGGAGAGGAAGAAAGAGCAAGAGTGTGTGTATGAGAGAAAGGAGAGGTTATGGCAAGAGGAGAGAGGGAAAGATGAGAGGAGGTGTCAGGAGTGTGAGGGTGTGAGAGAAGTGATGGTAGGAGAGAGAGGGGAGGAGAAGAGCAAGCACTCACACTGGAAATCCTCGAAAGCAGGTGTCTCATAAAAGCAGGTCTCCCACTGTGCATAAATGACAGAGCAACAAGCTACAACAAGCCGCTACTAATACAACTTTATTAGAGACAGAGTGGGAGAAAGATGGGGAGTGTTGGAGATAGACAGAGAGAAATAAAGGGAAAAAGAGTGAGAGAAAGCCGCTGAAAGCCAACTCGCACTCACACACTCACTCACACCAACTGTGTGGGTATGTGCATCTCTCCGCATGCGTACATGTGTGTACTATGAGTGTTTGTGTAGTATCATGGAATATAAATTCCATATAAATTGCTCATAAAATGATTCTCAATTTTCCAATAAAGCCAGTAACGATTGTAGGTTTTCCATCTCCTTCTAAGTGCCAGGGACAATAACTATTTTTTCACAATCCCTGGCCCTGCCCAAACAAACATAAATTATCTCAGCCTACCCAAACCTCTGCACGGCTGCTTCCTCCCTTATACCATACTATCCAAACAGTGTAGCTAGACAAGTTCTGTGTGCAAATAAATGTGAGGGAGGGAGGGAGAGGGAGAGGGACAGAGGAGAGAGAGAGGAGAGAGAGAGAGAGAGAGAGAGAGAGAGAGAGAGAGAGAGAATTATACCGAAGAGGGTGACGTCATCCTTGGATGAAGAGAGGTGAAACAAGTGTGAGATTTACACTCTGGATTCTTCATGGGGGAACTCATATCATTCAGATTTGATATTTAGCAATCACACACACGCACACTCAAACAAAAACCACACTTACTCTCTTTTACACACACACACACACACACACACACACACACACACACACACACACACACCAATACATTCCCCTAGTATTCCAAGGCATTTTATTTAATTTTACCGTTATTTAACTAGACAAGTCAGTTAAGAACAAATTCTTATTTTCAATGACGGCATCTGTCCTCCATCCGTAAAACAACCTCCATCCATGCTACTCCGTTAGGTTAAACCAAACACACACACACACACACACACACACACACACACACACACACACACACACACACACACACACACACACACACACACACACACACACACACACACACACACACACACACACACACAGCACCTTGTTATTCAAACACCCAGCTGTATTGTTGTGCCAGGCTCACTTGTGTGTTGGCTGGAGTCCTGGTAGCTTAAAGAAACAGACCCTCAGAGTGCATTAGGCTCCAGTCAATGGACTGGGCCTAAAGCCTGGACACACACACGTACGCACATACACTAATCTGCAAACACACAACCATCACAGACACAATGCACATACCAACAACAATAGACAGACACAATGACAGACAGACTGACAGGCGCTCTTTCACACTCACTTCATATAGCACAATGAGCTTTTTATTTTGCATAATTTGAGTCACTGACTTCCGGTTAGGCCCTTGGTTACTAGTAGCAACGTCCACTTTTGGGAGAACTGATCTGTGGGGTCGCCTTACACACCACACACACCTCACCTCACCGCACGGAGGGCTGTTCTAAACCAGAAGGGCGCTGAATAAACACAAACACACACACATATACCACATTGTAGTGTACCACATGCAGTAGGCATACTCTCGCCATCACATTAGTGAACCTGTAAGGTAGTATGTGTACATGTGAACGTTCTTCTTAGACTTCCGACATAAGTCCAATAAAGGGGATGTTTCCCAGCTGATAAAGTCACACGCAGGGCTGTAAATAAAAAAAAGATAGAAACACCAGATGAAATTTAGGAGCACCAGATAGATAAAGCCTATATTGGGTCTATCTGAATTCTAGCTACTTTCGAAGCGGATGTTGTGCCCTAGAAACACACGTGTAACACTGCAAATACATTAGTTTATTATAAAAGCTTTAATTTTGGTACAAACACCTGTCATTGAAATTACAAAATCATTTGTGGAATATTGTGTTTCTACATTGTGTAAAAGCACTATTTTGCTTTTGTACATTGCTTTCGTAATATCGTACATTGTCTCTTTTAGAAGCGTCAGGATTGTGATGACAACATGCATTCATTGCTATGATCATTGATCTCCTGGAGAAGATATCCTTGGTCCATTCTTTCTGTGGCCCCAAATGTTTGGATATACTGGTAAAGTATATCCAGGAGTATACTACAAAGCAGAATCACTGAGTTAGCCAGTTAACTTTGAGAAACAACTATACATAACTATTGATTTTCTGGTTCATTAGGAAAGTTATACTTAGATATTTGTTTTTGGTTGTTGAGTCAATTAGTCCATGCCCATTTCATGCTTATCTTCTTACAAAATAAACCGTTTCAGAATATTCTGTGAAGTTAGCTAGCTAAGTCATTGATCTTGATTGTAGTATACCCGTCTGGTTGTTAACTAGCAAAGCACTGAGGTAACACGACTGTACAAAGTGTAAACAAATGGTTAACAACACGCAAGTCGTTTCAGAACGGCCCACGACATGGTTTATGAACGTAAAATGTCATCCCGGTAATATGGGCCGGATCTTTTGACATGGTTGGTCTAGAATCAATCTGTTTTCACTGTAGTAATGGTGCAACCATGACGCTAACAAGCCTGTATTTGTTTGTTTCTCTAGGGCACTCGGAAACAACGGTACAACGAACCCTTATCATTGCATCAATTATTATCTGGGAGATTTTTTTTTATAGTTGCACAGTGCTCCCAAAATAAAATTCCTGGTCGCAGAGCAAAATATTTTGCTGCATTTGCGACCAAATTGGTAGCACTTTACAGCCCTGGTCACGTGACAGCGTTCAAGTGTCTATCTATCTAGCCTCTGAACACAGGCCTGATACAGCAGCCTTGGGAAGAGTCCCTGACAGGTATCCATGCAGGATTCACAGTTTCTGATGGCTCTGCCCATTGGGCACACACTGGTTGAATGTTAATTTGACGTCATTTCAATGAAATTACGTTGAACCAACGTGGAAAGACATTGAATTCACGTCTGTGCCAGTGGGTAGTGACAAATGGAAAATAGATCGATTTCATTAAGCTACTAACACACGTGCAAAGATTCTACACTCACTGAACTTTATAAGAAACACTAATGTGTTGAAAATCCAAAATTGTTTGCATAGTCAACTTACACACAGCTCTGACACACACACTTACCCCACCAGACATGCCACCAGGGGTCGTTTCACAGTCCCCAAATCCAGAACAAATTCAAGAAAGCATACAGTATTATATAGAGCCATTATTGCATGGAACTCTGAGCTGTTCTTGTTTGTTAATGTTCTTTATTATGTCATGTTTCATGTTTTGTGTGGACCCCAGGCTGAGTAGCTGCTGCTTTTGCAACAGCTAATGGGGATCCTAATAAAATACCAAATACCAAATTCCAAAAGGACAGTTACTGGCAGACAACCCACAACAAAGAGCCATCTTTAAACCTCAATAACGCAACATGTGCTCATGATTCAAGTTTGCTCTTGATTCACAGCAGCTTGAAAAAAAAGAGTGTGGACTGGGAAATGATTTACATATTTAATTTAACCAAAAGTTTGCAAGACAAACAGGCAGAGTCCGTTAATGTGATTTCAATGCGTATTTCATCAAGACAGGACACATACAGAGGGAGGGAAGAATGTCTGGACGATCATCAGAGGCCGGCTCCCGCAGAGGAGGAGAGGAGCGAGGGATGATGTGGTGAGATGGAGGCTGAAATTCCATTTCACTTAACCTCAACAACTTTTCATCAAAGACTACGTGTGCCTTGTTCACTTGTGCTGCCAACGAATCACTGATGAGCAAACCGTAGTAGTTGAGCAAGCCCCAATGACAAAGGCACAATATGCATCGCTGTGAGAAAGATAAAAGACATAGATGATGAAAACGCCAACCTGACTACTCTCACCCTCTTCTCCTCTTTCTGTCATAATTTTTAATTCTTCTTTAATTCTTCTTCCCATAATACCTTTCTTCCCTTCACCCTCTTAACTCCCTTACTTTCTCTCCTTCTCCCTCAATCTCTCTCTTTATTTCTTTCTGTCTTCCACTCTTTTTTACTTTCCTTCCCCCTCTCCCTCCCTCTCGCTCTCTCCTCCTGCCTGTGTCAGGTTGGCTGGGGAGTAGCGGTGATACTCGGCAGGTTCCTAACCACCCATTACACTCCCAGGCAGGTTGCTAGACACATGGCAACAAGGTCCACCCTCCTTAGGCCAGGGCATGAGAGGTCACTTCCTGCTAGGCCAGGGGTCACGTCAGCAGGTCACCTGGAAGGGTTTTCTAGCAAACTATGAGACCAGCTTAGGAAGCAGATAAATGATCCTCAAATGAGAGATGGGGGAAAAGAGAGAGAGAGAGAGAGAGAGAGAGAGAGAGAGAGAGAGAGAGAGAGAGAGAGAAGACAGGGATGGATATATAAACTCAGCAAAAAAAGAAATGTCCCTTTTTCAGGACCCTGTCTTTCAAAGATAAATCGGAAAAATCCAAATAACTTCACAGATCTTCCTTGTAAAGAGTTTAAACACTGTTTCCTATGCTGTTTCCTATGAACCATAAACAATTAATGAACATGCACCTGTGGAACGGTCGTTAAGACACTAACAGCTTACAGACGGTAGGCAATTAAGGTCACAGTTATGAAAACTTAGGACACTAAAGAGGCCTTTCTACTGACTCTGAAAAACACCAAAAGAAGTCATTGCAGGCACTCTCAACGCTGTGCGTTACAGGGAAGACATCCTCCTCCCTCATGTGGTACCATTTCTGCAGGCTCATCCTGACATGACCCTCCAGCATGACAATGCCACCAGCCATACTGCTTGTTCTGTGCATGATTTCCTCTAAGACAGGAATGTCAGTGTTCTGCCATGGCCAGCTAAGAGCCCAGATCTCAATCCCATTGAGCACGTCTGGGACGTGTTGGATCGGAGGGTGAGGGCTAGGGCCATTCCCCTTAGAAATGTCCGGGAACTTGCAGCTGCCTTGGTGGAAGAGTGGGGTAACATCTCACAGCAAGAACTGGCAAATCTGGTGCAGTCCATGAGGAGGAGATGCACTGCAGTACTTAATGCAGCTGGTGGCCACACCAGATACTGACTGTTACTTTTGAACCCCCCTTTGTTCAGGGACACATTATTCCATTTATATTGGTCACATGTCTGTGGAACTTGTTCAGTTTATGTCTCAGTTGTTGAATCTTATTATGTTCATACAAATATTTACACATGTTAAGTTTGCTGAAAATACTCACAGTTGACAGTGAGACGATGATTATTTTTTGCTGAGCTTTATATATATATATATTATATATATATATATAATATATATATATATATAAAGCTCGTAAAAAAATAATCGTATATATACGATTGATTATTTTTTGCTGAGCTTTATATATATATATATATATATATAGAGAGAGAGAGAGAGAGAGAGGAATATGGAGAAACAAAGGGGCAGAGAGAGGAAAAGTGAATAATGAAAGATAGAGAGATATACAGTATGTGGAGAAAGGGCGGGAGAATGAAAGATAGGGGAGAGAGAAGATAGAGAGAAATTGAGAAACAAACAGAGAGAGAGAGTGGCCAGGGCAATGAATTTCTCATTTCCAGGACGAATCATCGATGCTAGCTGCCCATGGGCATAGTTTGGTTTTTTGGTATTTTATTAGAAACCCCATTAGCTGTTGTAAAAGCAGCAGCTACTGGTCCTGGGGTCCACACAAAACATGCCTGGACACTGTCAGCTATTTTATCACAGTGAAAAAGCACAGTACTTCACCCTAAGCCCTTGCCTGTCTGTCCCACTGTGAAGAAAATGTATTTGTGTTTGGAGAAAAGCATGTAAGTGTGGGGGAGGTGAGAGAGCCCTGCTTGAATCAGGAAGGCTGTCAGGAAAATATCAGGATGACTAACTAACGCAGCAGCAAGGCACACAAACACACAGGCACACAAACTCCCCTGCCCTCAATTACAATCTCTTGAATCAGTGGAACTCCCTTATGCTGACATACAATCAGAGCGTTAGGCTGAGTGATGGGCTGAGGGCAGGGGGGTATTCCTGCATGGTGAGATCTGACAGAGTGATTGCTCCAGTGTTGCTGGGTAAGGGAGTCCTGGGTAGCTCAACTCCAACCGCGATGCATTTTGTGTGGGCAGAGAGCACTCAGAGTGGTCTGTCTCTATCAATCAGCTTCACAGTCGACTGGGGGAACTGGCATCTCTCTTGAGGGTTTAGTGTATGACTAATAGGCACACACACAGATCCACTAACACATTCTCAGCACAGTGATTTCAAGAACCTTTGTTTACACACACATTGCCACAGAAAACCATCCAGTCACACACTGAAACACACATGGGTGGATAGGGAGGTGTATAATGCGAACGTCAAAGGTTACGAATTAAAATCTCATCAAGGACAACTTTAGCATTTCATCAAATTAGCAACTACTTACTACTTTTTAGCATCTTTGCAACTACTTAGCATGTTAGCTAACCCTTCCCCTAAACCCTAACCTTAACCCTTTTAGCTAGCCCTTCCCCTAACCCTAACCATAACTTAACCTTTAACCCTAACCTTTAACTTAACTTCTAAATTTAACCCTAACCATAACCATTTAAGTTAAGTTCTAAACTTAACCCTAACCTTAACCATTTGACTTAACTTCTGACCCTTTAACTTAACTTCTTTTTTTTTTCTTTACCACACAACCCAACCAGCCGTGTTTCATCCAAAAGTGTGTCGGAGGCTACACCGTGCACCCGGTGCGTGTTTTTTTACAGACACACTCAAACACACCCCTTGTCTACTCCAGTCAGCTAGCGAGACGAGATCTTTTTTCTCCCCAATTGTTATTGTTCAATGTTTTCATGGACAATAATGATCATTATTATGTTAATTGTGTTTATCAAAGAAATCTTTGGCAATTTATTGTAGTAGCTACTATCTTGTCTCAGGTTGGGTTGTCAGTGGAATACTAACACAGCTCAACCAGACTTATTGTTTGTAAAGAGGTTTTCACTTAGTCTCAAACTCATATGACACTGATGGGCTTTAAGATAAACAGGGCTGTGTTCATTAGACACCAAACAGAAGAAAACATACTGAAACCACGAGGAACAACTGAACCAAATGTGACCCGATTCAGGAAACTAGGCGTAGAGTCACCACTTCCTAGGAGAGCTGTTTGAACTTTAATTTTTAAAATTTTTATAAAAGTGTGTTTTTTGGCAGAAATTCCTTCCGAACATGTGAACTTTCATGTGCCTTAATATCAAACCAGCATCTGTAAATACGAATAAAATGGTTAATTGCCTTCATAGAAAAAGTTAACACAGCTATGATTGGCTGACATAATCCAACTGGACCCGAAAGATGAGTTTGGATTGGTCTGCCAGCCGCACCAATGGAGATGGTCGGAGGTAATGGTGTCAAACGCTGCACCCGTAAAAATGCATAAACCTAATGTCAAGTAAATGTGTACTGTTAGCTAGTTAAAGTGTACTGTTAGCTAGCTAACACTGCGCCTAACATTGTGTATGATCTTATTCCGTATCTCAGACGTAACAAAAGACTCGTATCCATTTCAATTGAATGTCACAGCAACTGTTGATAGATGACTAGCTGGTAAATTCACTCTGGACTCCATTTCAGGCCACCTACAGGAGTCGCCGATGAGACCAAGCCCTCCCTAACCCGGACGTGCCGGTCGCGGCCGGTTACGACAGAGCCTGGGCCGAAGGGACTCTGATGGCACAGCTGGCGCTGCAGTACAGCGCCCTTAACCACTGCGCCACCCGGGAGGCCTAACTTAACCTTAACCCTAACCCTGACCCATTAAAGATCTTTTTCCATTCAATGGTGTATCACATATGACTGTGGGCTACACTAGTTCATATAGCAGACAAGATTTGCTTAGAATTCCATGGCATTATTTTATAGTATGAAGAATGCAATTGAACAAAGCTGAATAAAATAGAAATTATACTTTCTTCAAACGATTTGAGGGAGTGAACACATGCAGCTATTCTGTGTTGAGTGGTTAACAAATAAACAGGTCCTCCTATATGCTTCATTTAGAGTTATTTATATAACTTTAGTTGTGATACAAATGTTAGGCTATGTGTTTTGATTTTTAATACATTCTAAGGCTGCATGATGAGACTATTGAGGATTTGAAAAAAGTTGCATGAAAGGCATGAGCTCTGCTTTGTTTTTAGCACAGGCTTTTTCACACTTCATTGGTCACAATTTGACAAGCACCGTATAATGCCTCGAATTGCCTGGCTGCATCCCCTTTGTGTGGCCGTAATGCTCCTTTTAGAAATCCATGTATTTTGCGGCCAGTGGCCGTTGAGCCCTTGGGCTGAATATTATAATTATAATTCCCTTCTCCAAGCTGCGTGCCAAAGCACCTCTCACTCACATGGCTCTCCATCACATGATTGGGTCTTTCTCACAGGCTACAAGTGAAGACAGACACATGGGGGACGCAATTGCGCTCGTCCTTATCCAATTCCGAGGTGCATTTTGAAGATATTGAAAGAACTGTCCACATTTACTTTTGATCAGCCAACAACATGAATAGGCCTACTGAACAGCAAAAGCACTAGCCTATTTCAATCTACTATCCCCCATGGTATAAAAGTCAGTGGTGGGCCGTTAGGGCCAGCAAGGCCTTCTCTGCTGGCCTAAACAACATCAGAATATAATTTTAAAATATATATATTTTCCCACAAATATTTATTAAATTATTCCCCAGAGTAAGAGTTATACTCTTCAGTGTTACACAGGAGCCAGCTAGCAGGCGTAGTGTGTGCACGTCTTTTGATTGGATTACCAATATTGAGAGGCAAGTCCTATGGGCAGGTCTATGCAGAACCTCAGAACTAGGAAACTGAATTTGATAAACTAATTAATTTGCGTACTACTAAGCTGTTTTTTCAACCCACAATGGCGGAAGGAGGAGAAGATATCGATTTGGTCGAGGATATAATTATAACGCCATTCTCAAGACTAACTTTTCAAGAAAAGTTAGACATTGTAAGGAGAGGTCGCCCGACGCCGACGCTACAAAGCCTGCCACAGGCGGGAAAGGGGTTCGTTCTCCACTTTCAAAGTTCCAGCAAGTGATAAATTTGGTGTTTGGAGCCACACTGGCTTTGCAAACTTGAGTTGTCTAACCAAGGCAGCAACGAGACACCAAAGTACGGCTGGGCACTTACAAGCAATGGTGCTTTTGAAAACTTTTGGGGACACCCGAGTGGATCTACAGCTCAACGAACAAGCGCGCAGGGCAACGGAGCTGCACAATGAAACGGTGAAGAAAAATAGGGAAATGTTGAAAAGACTCATTGATTGTGTCATGTTTTAGGGTAAACAGGAACTGTTTTTTTTTGGGGGGGGGGGACTTAAAGCTCAAAGTTTGTGGACCAGAAATGGATAGAAGAAGAATATTAATATAACTCTGTTGCACTCGACTATGTTCTTGCCTATTAGTTGAACTGTACTGTATTGTACTCTTCCCCTGCAATTCTCCGAATAAAAATGTCCATTTCAAGGTGCCTGGTTATACTGCGTTTCTGTCTAAATGTATCGTGTCTAGAGCCATGGCATCATAATGATGGTAATAAGAGGTGGATTAATTCGGGTAGGACTGTGTAGGACCTCACTGAAGGCCCAGGCCCCAGGCCCACGGCACGCCACTGATAAAAGTTTAACTATTCTATTTTGTGTGAGAAATGAATAATACAAACAATTTGGGACAGTTGTGGGATGCAATAGATCCCAAATGAATACAACCACTAGCATCAAAAAACCTGTTTTAAGCAATGGGCCTGACGCAACAGATGAGAACGTTTAGCTTTAAATGTTGATCAACTATTAGGCTATTTCTTCACATTATAGGGCAGCAATGCGCACACAGCAGTAGGCCATAAACCTTGAATGTTCCATTAGCAGGAAAACATAATTATCAAAAATGACCACAAATGTGATTATGCATGTAATGCTTTTATTATAAAGGTGCATTTTAATGTTGAAAATGATCTTCCCCAAACTTCAAACTCACACTCTATGTATGCCAGTTAGGCTCTACACCCGTTGTAAAACTGGATTCATGTGCTTTATTGTAAGAAATGATTTGGACACTTTAATTTTGATACAGACCTTACCAAAACATATATAGACCTATTGTCACGCCCTGACCTTAGAGCTTTTTATGTCTCTATTTTGGTTTGGTCGGGGTGTGATTTGAGCGGGCATTCTATGTTCCTTTTTCTTTGGTTTTGTATTTCTTTGTTTTGGCCGGGTGTGGTTCTCAATCAGGGACAGCTGTCTATCGTTGACTCTGATTGGGAACCATACTTAGGTAGCTTTTTCCCACAGGGTTTTTGTGGGGTAGTTAATTTCGGTTTAGTGTTTTGCACCTTTCAGGACTGTTTCGGTGATTCCCTTTGTTATTTTGTTATTAGTGTTCAGTTTTAATAAAGTAAGCATGAACACTTACCACGCTGCGCTTTGGTCCGATGATTCCTCATCTTCCGACGACGAATACCGTTACACCTATGGGCTAGGCTGCATGATGTGTGAGACTATGAGACTATGAAAAAGTCGCAAAAAAATGTATGCGCTGTTTGCCTTAAAGTGGGGATAATTCACAAGTGATAATATATCATTCACAAGTGATAGGCTAATATTGTTACCCTATGACACTATTCTTGATTTAATGATATGAGATGTGTCAAGGGAGAAGGGGTGCTTTCATAGGCGTGTGGGTCTCTGTGGATGCATGCATTAGAGTTGGTGTATAAGGAGATAACCATCTCTCTCTTCCTCACAGGCACCAGGCTCTCTCCCCTTCCTTCTCTACCATCTACCTCTCTCTCTTTCTGGGCGCAGATGAAAGAAAAAGCTCAGCGGGGATGTGGCGACTGGTTTGTGTCACAGAGCCTAGTGAAGGATCAAACAGTGTCTCGTTCATCTAATGCCTCTCTCTGTCCATTCATAATCTCACTGGAATACACAGTGACACACTGTTGATGTGCCTCTTCCTCTCTCTCTCTCTCTCTCTCTCTCTCTCTCATCCTTTCTCCCCCCCTCTCTCTCTCATCCTTTCTCTCTCCCTCCCTCCCTCCCCCCTCTCTCTCATCCTTTCTCTCCCCCCTCTCTCGCTCATCCTTTCTCCCCCCTCTCTCATCCTTTATCCCTCCCTCCCTCCCTCCCTCGCTATCACTCTCGATTCAATGTACAGTACCAGTAAAAAGTTTGGACCCACCTACATTACAACCACTAGCATCAAAGCCAATAAAGTAGATAATAGTCAAAATAAAGAGAAACCCTGGAATGAGTAGGTGTGTCCAAAACTTTTGACTGGTACTGTAATTCAAAGGGCTTTTGGGAAACAAATGTTTACATTGCCAAAGCAATTTAAATAGATAATAAACAAAAGTGAAATAAACAATCAAAATGAACAGTAAGCATTACTCTCACAAAAGTCTCAAAGGAATAGAGACATGTAAAATGTCATATTATGGCTATGTACAGTGTTAAAACCTCCTATCTGTCTGAATTATTTTGCCTACTTTGTTCATAGGGTACCTGCCAACACACAATGTGCCTTTTAAAAGTGAAACAAAACACTGGGTGTTTTATGTGTATGTGGGTTGTGTTTAGTTGACTGTGAGGCGGTCAACAGTGACACAAAATGGTGTAAAAATCTGAGTTACAGTGTAAATAAGGTTAGTTCTAAAGTAATGTTAATGCAGCTAATGTCAGAGTACCAACCAGATGAGTTGATGTGTTACCTGTCAATGCACTGCAGAGTCTCTTGAATCAATTGTGCAGACGCACTTAGCTAAGCATCTGAGCAACACAATCCAGTTATCATTTCTGCGTAAGCGTCCCGTTTACACATACACAAACATTTACTAAGTACAAATTGGCTCTTCATCACAATCACACACACACATTAAGTATTTTTTTTTTTTTTAACCTTTATTTAACTAGGCAAGTCAGTTAAGAACAAATTCTTATTTTCAATGAGGGCCTAGGAACAGTGGGTTAACTGCCTGTTCACGGGCAGAACGACAGATTTGTACCTTGTCAGCTCAGGGGTTTGAACTTGCAACCTTCCGGTTACTAGTCCAACGCTCTAAACACTAGGCTACCCTGCCGCCCCTGTGGAAACTTACTTTGGTTCCTAGGCTAGCACATGATGCAAATTGGTGGTTCTGTCCCGGCTCTGAAAATCTGATTACCCAAACACACAGCAGTACATTTTTGGATCGTAATGCCATTATTGATTCAATAATGGAGCACTATTTGGCAAGTGTAGGGCCTGGTATTTATCAGATTCATGCTAGAGTGGTCGGATCAGAAACGCAGATATCAACGACTCAGGGAAATCCACACAGGCTTAGTGAGGGGAGAGTGGGGTTGGGGGGACTAAGGCTGATAGAAGTTGATAGAAGAAGTTGCTAATAGAATCGGATCTAAGGTCAGTTTTATGATGCAGAAGGTACAGTTGAAGTCAGAAGTTTACTACATACACCTTAGCCAAATAGTTTTAAACACAGTTTATCACAATTCCTGACATTTAATCCAAGTAAAAAGTCCCTGTCTTAGGTCAGTTAGGCTCACCACTATATTTTAAGAATGTGAAATGTCAGAATAATAGTAGAGAGAATGATTTATTTCAGCTTTCATTTCTTTCATCACATTCCCAGTGGGTCAGAAGTTTACATACACTCAATTAGTATTTGGTAGCATTGCCTTTAAATTGTTTAACTTGGGTCAAACGTTTCGGGTAGCCTTCCACAAGCTTCCCACAATAAGTTGGGTGTATTTTGGCCCATTCCTCCTGGCAGAGCTGGTGTAACTGAGTCAGGTTTGTGGGCCTCCTTGCTCGCACACGCTTTTTCAGTTCTGCCCACAAATGTTCTATGGGATTGAGGTCAGAGCTTTCTGATGGCCACTCCTATACCTTGACTTTGTTGTCCTTAAGCCATTTTGCCACAACTTTGGAAGTATGCTTGGGGTCATTGTCCATTTGGAAGACCCATTTGCGACCAAGCTTTGACTTCCTGACTGATGTCTTGAGATGTTGCTTCAATATATCCACATAATTTTCCTACCTCATGATGCTATCTATTTTGTGAAGTGCACCAGTCCCTCCTGCAGCAAAGCACCCCCACAACATGATGCTGCCACCCCCGAGCTTCACGGTTGGGATGGTATTCTTCGGCTTGCAAGCCTCCCCCTTTTTCCTCCAAACATAACGATGGTCATTATGGCCAAACAGTTCTATTTTTGTTTCATCAGACCAGAGGACATTTTTCCAAAAAAAGTACGATCTTTGTCCCCATGTGCAGTTGCAAACCGTAGTCTGGCTTTTTTATGGGGGTTTTGGAGCAGTGGCTTCTTCCTTGCTGAGCGGCCTTTCAGGTTATGTCGATATAGGACTCGTTTTTACTGTGGATGTAGATACTTTTGTACCTGTTTCCTCCAGCATCTTCACAAGGTCCTTTGCTATTGTTCTGGGATTGATTTGCACTTTTCGCACCAAAGTACATTAATCTCTAGGAGACCGAATGTGTCTCCTTCCTGCGTGGTCCCATGGTGTTTATACTTGCATACTATTGTTTGTTCAGATGAATGTGGTACCTTCAGGCCTTTGGAAATTGCTCCCAAGGATGAACCAGACTTGTGGAGGTCTACAAAAAAAAATTCTGAGGTCTTGGCTGATTTCTTTTGATTTTCCCATGTTGTCAAGCAAAGAGGCACTAAGTTTGAAGGTAGGTCTTGAAATACATACACAGGTACACCTCCAATTGACTCAAATTATGTCAATTAGCCTTTCAGAAGCTTCTAAAGCCATGACATCATTTTCTGGAATTTTCCAAGCTGTTTAAATGCACAGTCAACTTAGTGTATGTAAACTTCTGACCCACTGGAACTGTGATACAGTGAATTAAAAGTGAAATAATCTGTCTGAAAACAATTGTTGGAAAAATGACTTGTGTCATGCACAAAGTAGATGTCCTAACCGACTTGCCAAAACTATAGTTTGTTAACAAAAAATGTGTGGAGTGGTTGAAAAACGAGTTTTAATGACTCCAACCTAAGTGTATGTAAACTTCCGACTTCAACTGTATATCTATAGGCAACTTGTTTCCAGAGTAAGTTAAGCACTCACAAGCTCATCACATACTGTATCTACAGGACATGACCCAGCCAGCCTCCTACCTGTTCCCCCATCGCTCTCTCTCTTTCTCTGTAAGACATACCTACAAGGATCACACACCAGTAATCCTGAGCTAAGTTCATTGGAGACATTCAAAGGGAGAGAAGTGGTCAGCCCACACACACACACACACACACACACACACACACACAGTCCCCAGTTTCACATATATATCAATACACACAGTCATAGGCAGCTTCCCATACACACACCTACGCAGAGAGTAAAATGACCTCCCACACATACACAAACAGCAGGGATTTATAAAATAACACACAAAAAACCATCTGTGCCTGAGCTCAGGTTGGATATCACTGCAGCACTTTGATAAATGTAAAAATAGCAGCGGAGACATTTCTTTTACATGTGCATTTAGATATATTTATCTAGACTATAATGGGAAAATGTGCTTTCGGGGGTTAAATCCTTCCGAGAGATGTTCCGGTGTGTGTGTGTGTGTGTGTGTGTGTGTGTGTGTGTGTGTGTGTGTGTGTGTGTGTGTGTGTGTGTGCGTGCGTGCGTGCGTGTGTGTGTGTGGTCTCTAAACTACAGCGCAGCACTAACTGAATGAGCTCACTCGGGGGCAAAATAAAAACATCCGCTGGAGTTAGCACACCACTGTAACATTGAAATGACCAATGAAAAATCCATTCGCTTTGAAGGGAGCCACCGGACTGAACCTCAATGGGATTAAAGCACACGCATTTATATAACTTGATCTCAAAGTGGCAATAAAAATAAACACAGACTCTATTCTTCTCTACTGTGGTCTCTCATCAACTACAAAGCAAATGATCTGAGGACAAAGTGTTTTATTTGCGATATTTGAAGTCATTACAACTGGGTACTCATATTACTTAAAATAGTACCTTATTATTCATTGTGAAAGCAGACACTTGTCTACTGTCTATTTTCCCCAACCTCAAGGACAACACACTATCATGAGAGGAAGGAAGCAGCACAGGGCCCCTAGAGTTAAATTAGTGTTAAGTGCCTTCTATTAGGGGAAAAGAGCAGTAGAAAACACTTGATATTCTGCGTCAGCAACCCTACAGTTTTTAGTTCATATCCCACAAGATCTGGGATTCAAACCTGAAACCCCCTGAGACCAGGGTCCGACTCTAACCTCAACCATTATCCATCCATCATTCCTCTGGGAGTTCATGGCCTCTTAGCTGGTTTTAGTGTGTACTAGCTTTTACCAGTGCTGCAATTCAGACACTAGCCCAGCGCATTTTTTAGCTCTTTACACTTTTGAAATGACTTGATTGACTTGAGTCTTTATTGTTAAAGCCAAAAGCTATAATAACCTCAACCTCACACAGTCAATAAGAGAAAGAGGCATAGAACTAAATTAGACGGGGAGTTTATTGCGCTAGCAACAAGACTGCGGATTTACAATAAAAAAAACATTAGTTGAGTGTTTTGGGCATTTTCCTGCTATAGAATAGATTCACTATGTGCATGTCATGACCATGATTGATTATTTACATTATTCATATTGTGTGCTGTGTTTTGGATTACTTCTTATTTACTTATTTGAGTGATTTCCTTTACTCTGAATCGGTTAACCCCTTCACAATGTTTGTCTCATTGTGTGAATGAGTGTGTAAATTAGGAACCTGAGCCTATTTGATTCTCAGACATATGGGCTCCCGAGTGGCGCTGCATCTCAGTGCTTGAGATGTCACTACAGGCACCCTGGTTCAAATCCAGGCTGTATTACAACCGGCTGTGATTGCGCAGGATTGTCTGGGTTTGGCTGGTGTGGGCCGTCATTTGTTCTTAACTGACTTCCCTAGTTAAATAAAGGTTACAAAAATATGCAGTTTGTAGGTGAAAACTATTTCTGAGATGCATCCTTTTAGTTTTTCAGAACTCACTTAACTCGCGCAAAGGAGGGAGGCTTGTGGTGCTAGCACATGTGTACATCAAATACAACATTGGAACACCAATTAAGAAGTCCTAATAATCACTTGAATATCGAATTATTATTGTGCATGTAAAAGCACTCAATGTTTTGCAGATTGAAGCCAGAAGAGGACAGGTGCCGCAGGTCAGCCACACCACTACTGCCGCTACGTCTAGGGAGAGGGGAACGGGATGAGTGTGACCGTGCTCGGGAACAGCGTGTGAGTGCTTACCAATGGTTTCCAGTATGATGATGTTTCTGATTAAGCTTTCTCCCCGCTCTCCAGACGTGTCCTGTCTAGATGACACTGCCGAGGATAGGACATGGTCGGGAACCCAGGAACGCTAACGCCAAGATTACGAATTTGAATTTTCAGTGTGCGTGTGATGCGAGTGTGTACGTGCCTGTCTTTGTCTTTGTGTTATTGTAAACCCCCTTTTAAAAATAAACAAGGAGAAAATCATATTAAAGAATCGTAAACTGACTCTCTACCTCCTGCCTGTGTCTGTGTTATTGGGATCCTAAAGAACCTTCGTTTTTTGACGCAAGCATGACACAACAATTTCCGTAAAAACAAACAAATGGATGGCTATGTGTTTGTATGTGTTCAGTAAGCATTTGCACTTATTATATGTATGGTCCATCTCTTGTGGTGCATTGTGGATCTGCGTTGTGGTCAGGGTAGCTACAGATTGTACACCAGATAATGTGATTGAACGAAAGATAGCTGGTGTCCATTACTAGGCGTTACAGGGAAGCCCCATACAAACTGGAGCATTCGATTTTTTTTAACTAACCTGTTCTTGGCAATACTTTATTTGTTCTCGCTTCAGTAAAAAAAAGTATCTTACAAATGTATTTTTCCAGTTGCTGGTGGTTCTACAAAAAAACAGCAAACACTCAAAGATATTAAATCCAGGTGTTGCATCGAGTGAGATATGCCTCTTGCATATGTATAGATCTTTGTTTTGGTCGCACTGTGTGACGCGCTGTCATCTACTTCTACACGTGGCCGTGGACTCGTTTTATGAGAAATACTAGATGTTCCCTGCAAAGATGGCGTGGAACCTCCTTGTGCAATACAAAACATGGGGCTTTCCTGTAACGTCCAGTAATGGACACCAAAAATCTTTGGTTATATCACATTATCTGGCGTACAATCTGTTGCTATGGTTAGGGAAGATGTAAGGACTTAACCCCGGTGACCCTGCTGTCCCGCATGAACAAATAAAACTTCATCATCCTGCTTCACAGCCCATCTGTGTCCGCCATCTTACCCAACCTGACAGCTCAATTTCCTACTTCACACTCCACACCATGGCCATGAAGCAACTGTAGTCTTAAGAGACTATTAAAACTTCTACATGATTCAGCACAAATTTGTGTTAGTAGACTGTTTAACTTCTATTAATACAGATTTCAGCACAAATGTGTATTTTTTACTTCACTAGGCAAGTCAGTTAAGAACAAATTGTTATTTACAATGACAGCCTAGGAACAGTGCCTTGTTCAGGGGCAGAAAGACAGATTTTTACCTTGTCAGCTCAGGGATTCGATCTTGCAACCTTTCGGTTACAAGTCCAACGCTCTAACCACTAGGCTACCTGAGGCCCCGTGTGTGTGTGTGTGTGTGTGTGCGCGCGCGTGTGTGTGCACGCGTGCGTATGTGTGTGTCACAGCAAGACATCAGACCAGCTTAATTTAGTTCTCTCTAAATGTCATCTTAAATAATTGAAAGCATATATGTGCATATATGTGGGTGCAATGTATTTTAGTGTTTCGCATCCCATGATGAGAAATTTGATCTCTAACTTTGACTGAAGGAGTCCGATAACAGAAAGTAGAACACTCTATACAATAGTTCACCTGTCACAAGACTGAATCCAAACATTACACTGTTGATTTGATGTGCATTTTACATTTACTGTAGTTTTCGCCATATTTGTTGATAACAAAATCTGAAAATACTCTGGATACATTCAGTAACATGATTGGACTATTCATGGAAAATGTGGGGTAAGTGCAGCATGAGAAAAACTAACTGGTGTCTCCAAATGGACACACACCTCTCCAAAGTGTGCACAGTTTCAATGCACTTTTATAACTATAAGGTACTTCAGCTCTCCTAGCTGTGCTGTTGAGGAACTAGAGCAAGCACACTTGTAGTTGTTTAGTTTGCAACACAACCCTGCGTCCCTGCCATCACACAATTACTGTTGTTGTTTATGCAATCCAAAAAAAGGTCCATTATATATCGCAGTGTGGGTCAGGAGGGCATGATTTGAAAGCTCGTTCTATTGCCAACATGACTAGCCAAGTTATAAAGTACAATCTTACAGTGTTAGTCTTTCACAAGGCAATTCAGAGAAACAGACCGTCATTTTGGTGCACATAGAGAGGGGTCGTGAGTGCATTCAGGTGCGTTTGAAGAGACACATTTTCTTCACAATTAATAACATACATAGAGTCATTCTGTTCAGAACAACCCAGGGTATGACGACTTGTCGTCTTGTAAATGTACATCAAACATAGTGATCATAGACATTGACACTGTATATGGACCCACGGGTGTTTGGCTTGCTTGTATGACATCAGAGCGGTATTTATTATAATTCTCATCTTTCAAAACACATCGAGTCATCTTAATTTCCAGCATTTCCCTCACTCAGACAACTAAACATGTGCTAAAGTTGCCCAATTACCGGGAGGGATGGGGGCAACTTCTTGTCTAGCAATAGCAAGTTGCTCAAGTTTAGAACGGCTGTCAGTCAAAACCCATACAGCGCTGTGAAGCACAGAGCCAGATCTCGGACGTCATGTATAACATGTTACTGTACAGCCACTACGTTCCAACGTAGGTGCTTATTAGTGCCCAAATATGCCATTTTCAAGCCAAAAAGGGGTTATATATAGAACTTGTAGGGGTGCGATATATGAAGCAAGCAATAGAAACCTTGTTGGTTCTATCCAGACTTATTTTCTACAACAGCAGCATCCAGCTGTTACAATGAAACAATTCAGAAAAGGCACTTGGACACACACACACAAACACACACACCAATATTATTTATATGGTGCATATTGTTCATTGTGGATTTTTTTTGTAAAGATTCTTTAAAGAACCATGCTTATAAGGGTCTAAATGGAACATTAATTGTGCTATAAAGAGCCTTTTCCTACGGTTCTATAAAGAACCATTAAAAAAAGGTTCTATATAGCCCCAACAAAGTGTTCCGCAATGGTTACAACCCTTTTTGGGGCTATATAAAACCCTTGTTATGGTTCTTTATATAATCTTTATGGAGAATGGATCTATAAAGAACCTTTCTAACTCTTAAATGTTATTTGTAGAACTATACAGGCGGTTTTATTTGAGTTTAATAGCCATATTATATTGTTTTATTAACGTGTGTATTAACACGTTGAAGTTGAATCAGGTGTGTTAACTCTGGAATGACAGGGGGTCCCTGAGGAGAGCATTGGGAACTACTGACTCAGTCAAACATTCTCAATTGACACAAGGCCATATGTGAGTCTGTCACAAGACACCATCACTGTCCATAGTCATATATGACATGTAATATAGCATTATACAACAGATTAGATCAACTGGGATGACACTCTCACACATGCTTGCACAAAAAGAGCTGTGAACAAACCATGCCCCAAAATATTACATATGAGCGCTGCCCCTAAATTTTAATTATCACTTAAAGTGGGCTTTTTTTAATTGAGCGTAAAGAACCAGTGAGGAGCTCAACGTGTCAGTATGGTTCCACATAGAACCATCACCCTTCCCCTGAGAAAGCCACTTTTTTTGTGTACACTTACTTCACTTGCACAAAACCTCTAATCATTGTCTTTCCCCCTCTGTAGCTCTGTGCGCTAGAAGAATTCCCAGCAACAGGTGACTGATGAAGTAGCCAACCATTAAATTACTGTTTAAATCTGTTTACACGAGGTCTACATGATAACAGGTCGTATACTCACACGAAGGCGTGGTAGATGAACGCCCATGCCCTGGGTCTCTCCAGTACATTATAGAGGTAATTCTGGAGACGACGGTAGTGCGCGTTTCTGCGCCCGCTCTGCGCGCTGTAGATGAGCGGCTTCCCGAGCAAACTCAACCGGGCGCCCTTTCTCCTCTCCGCGCCCCCTGCACCTGCCGCGCCTGGCGAAATCATCCCGTCTCCGACTCGAACAGCGTTGTTCATCATCCTCCGTCCAGACTCCACATCTTTCAACCTATAGTTCTGAGCCCGACGCCCTGGAGAGGTTTTCATCCAGAGCCCAGAACTGGCTTCATCGCCACTGTGGTTGCGGGGCATGGCATCACCAACACCGGCTGGGGATGTGCAGTAACCACGGGGACGTGCACATAGAGTATAAAAGAGTTTGCACAAAGAGGTCTCTTGGAAAAGCAAACTAAGGTGTAGGAAAGAAAACCATACTGCTATATTGATGAATTAATGTAAATAACTATAATTAACACTAGGCTATTTTATGCTGTCATCTACTGGGGTTCGGTGCGGTAAGTAGAATTCTGGTGTTTGGAGACTTCTGTGCTCACGGCGCTTTGGGCATCTGCGTGAGGCGCGGGAAGAGCGGGGTTATGAAGGAGTGTCAACGTCTCCTGGACAGATATTTGGCGAGGGGAGGGAATCACCCGACACTCACTCACTCATCCTTCCTCCCACCCTCCCTCTCTTTCTCTCCCCTCTTTCTCTATTTCACTGACTTCGTAATATCCACGCGGCTCAGGATTTGCACAGACAGACAACCAGCTCGATGTTTCAGAACCCGGTTCAAGTTTGCCTTCCAAAGTGGCGCTTAGTTTGGCTCTTCAGTGCGCGCGTCTTCAATCACAGCACAGCAGTTGTGTAGAATATTGATTCACTCGGAAACCAAGTATGTGGAATTAGAGAACAGCAACAAGCCCATGGCTACCGGGGAATTGATGTGAGGCTTAAACATAGCAGGGGACAGGCACGTGTGGTGCTGAGGGAAACCTATTCAGAATGAGTTAATCATCTGTTTTCTGAAATGCTGCCTCAATATAATACATTTTTCAAACACCTGAACCAGCTTTTTCCTGCAATCTAGACAGACCCATTATACGTATTCTTTTTTTCTGCATATCTAAGCACACATCTAGAGTTGTCTGTATCCTCCTGACTAGTGGCTCTTTTCTTTTAGAGAAACAAAATATGCTTCTCTGCATAGGAGAAAAATCTGGGTAAAAGTTTGAAAGGAATGTGAGTCTTATTAAGTAGGACTACGTTTAGTTATCACTTGCTTTTCTAAAGTCTGGTACCTTGCCACCAGGCATGCCAGTTAAGATGCTCATAGTAATATTAGGGCTACAGAGAAAAAACTGAGGACAAATGTGACGGGCACTTTCCCCTTTGCCCGCTATGGGCATGATGCCTATGCCAGTAATCTTATCCAAAATATCAACGGGCACCCGTGGATTGGGCATCTATTAAGCAAGGGATAATCAACAAGGGGCTATGCATTCTATGGAAAATAATCAACAAGGGGCTATGCATTCTATGGAAAATAATCAACAAGGTGGAAGGTGTGTTCCACCACTCGCTAGCGGAGACACATTCCCATAATTATATAAAATGTTGCATCAAGTTTAAAAGTACAACTAAAATAAGAACAGAACATTTTATGAGTTTTTAGTCAATATGACATGCTTAAACGATAAAATTGAAATATTTGTTGTTCATTTATTGTATTACCATCCAAATATCCGTTTTAAATCCTAACAATATTATTAATTTAACTCAATTTCTTTGCTCCCCGCTCTCCCTCCCCTACGCTTCCATTTTAATGATGGTGAACACAAATAAGATTAGTTCATTCAGAACAAAACAAAGTTTATATTACATCACAAATAACTTGTGTCAAAAGAAGAGGACATACACCTTTGGGTAGGTCCAGTTCAGCACCGTCCTCCCTCCTACTCAATGTATCCCAGATTGTCGGACTCTCTTGTAGCCTGAATATGGGCAATGAGATTCATCCGTACCCAAAGTTTTTTGGTTGGATTTCCTTCTTCGTTTGTTTTCTTTTCAAATATGACTATCTGCCCTCATTTCTCCTTTATGCACATTTATTTGATAGTTTTGCGTTTAGGGCTGCAGGTCACACGCTCCTCAAAACGCAATTCATAGGCAACAGAGCTTCTCTGCCCACGTGATCTCAAGTGAAACACCTTATATTCTAGACTATTAAACCTACACAGCAGAATAAATTATAACCACACATTAAAATACAGTGGCATTCTTATGAGAGGATATAAAACACCAGATTAATAAATACAGTGGATTTGAGAGGAGACTTGGCTAGAGGAGCACAGCAAGTGACTGTGTGTGTGTGTGTGTGTGTGTGTGTGTGTGTGTGTGTGTGTGTGTGTGTGTGTGTGTGTGAGCATGCATGCATTTGCTGTGTTTATGTCAGATGAGGGAGCTTTATGGACAGGGTGTCTACGAAGATAATGTCTTTCAGGAGTTATTAAGTTACTAGTAGGCCATTACCGAGCCATATCCCCTGCCTCTCTCAGCAGGGCATAAGCCATCCTGTTCTCTAATATCAGTAGGACCGCAAGCATCTGTGAAACTACTTCAGAAGGGCAATTTGCACAGCATAAGAACCATACTCTCTACATCACTGTTGCGACTGTACCTCTCATTCGGGAGCAGTCCTAGCGGGACCACTAACTGTCCTTTTAGTATTCTGAATCTGCTATCTGTGTCATAACAAAAGTACCCCATCTAGTGGTGACAAGTTGACATCACAAGAAGTCTGGGTTGTCAGTTTACTTGCATGCTTATCATAGCATGAAACTAAGTCCACATTTCACTTTTGCTCTACTGTTACAATAGTCAATATAATCACGGATGCATTCAAAGGGAGTGATAAAGAGTGATAAAGAAGTCTTTAGAAAGGCTTAATTAAATGGGTAAATCCACTCATGAAGCAGTAATGGAGGTCATTAAACTTGCATGTTAGCCTGAAGGTCTCCCTTCAAAGCAGCTAATCTAAGCATGCACACATACATGAACTCCTCTCAATTGTCAGTCATATGGCCTTGTGGGATCTATCAGCAACTCATCTCCTTTTATTCTGTTTCATAAAACCAATGGTTCTACAAAATGAATTAGATGATGCACCAGTTTGGAAAAACTGATAGTAGAAATCATTCAACCATTGGGCATAACACAGCATATGGGGAGTCTAACAGAGAGAGAGAGTGAAAAGAGAATATAGCGAAAGAGAGAGAGAGCAAATGTACTACAGACAGTGGGAGAGAGATAGATAGGGAGATAGAGCGAGACCGAGACCAGTGAGAGACCAGTTTGGTTCATGGAATGTTTAGGCCTCTCTTCGTCCTGTGCCATATTTTTTCGGAGCTGCCGGAGCATGGCACAGCCATGAGGCAGAGCATGAGGCCAGACAAACTCCCCCATAATGTGTGCCATTAAAATACTGAGGAGATTACATGGCTATCGGGATCAAGGCAGGGCCCCATGAGTAATGAGTCTTAAAACATTAGCAGTGGACGCTAGCGGGAGATGAGCTCCAGACTTGATATGCTCCTTAGCATATTTGCTAGATCCAGGTAATAAATCAGATTATTTTTATAGTAAAGAGATTTTTTTTACACCACAGTGGTCATGATTTTGATACATAGCAAAATGTTGTGCCAGGCAAGGAGATTGAGCACCTTCTCACCTCCAGCTGAAATAAACTCAGTTCAAGTGAGCAACCGAACAGGGTTAGAGTTAGGGAGTTAGGGTGTCACGTCTACTCCCGCTCCTCCCCTCCCGACGTCGCCAGATTACTAACCTCCGGTCCTGGTAACTATCATTACGCGCACCTGTTAGCAATCATTACGCACACCTGCTCTTCATTATGATGGTTACCTGGACTCCATTACCTCACTCATTACCTCCCCTTTATCTGGCACTCTCTTAGGTTCTTTCCTCATGAAGTATTGTTTCTGTGTTAATAGTCAAGATGCTACACCTATGTGTTATCAGGCCATGGTCTTTGTTAAGTTAAACTTACCACCTGCTTCTTGACTCCCAGTGTCTACATTACAGAATACTGCCTCAAAATGGAAGCAGCAGATAATCAGAACATCTTCCAGACGGTCGACGAGCAGAGATACCTACTTTGTCAACACCATGACCAGCTGGCACAACTGGGGATGGCTATGGAAAAGGTTCAACGTCTCAAACCCACGAGAGGCGTTGCCTTCAACTAGCAGAGGACACTCTGCCACCAGTCGAGCCAGCACACCAGCCCATTCAACAGCCCATCCAGATCAGCGATGCCCGCTTGTCCCTCCCGGATAAATATGATGGCACCCCATCTAAATGACGTGGCTTCCTACTACAGTGCTGCCTCTACTTTGCGCACCAGATGGGAGCGCAAAGCGCAAACCACCAAGAGGTCCAAGGTTGCCACGGTCTGCTAACTGGGTGGGTGTTGGAATGGGCCATGGCCGCCTGGGAGAGGCGCTAGATTCATGAGGGGTTCATGGTTCTGTTCAAATTTATTTTTAATCATCCACTGGAGGGCAGACAGAGGTGAGAGCCTACTCCAACTACTGCAGGAGGACCAGACTACTTCCGAGTACGAGCTCACCTTCCGGACAGTAGCAGCATCCAGCGGCTGGAATGAGCTAGTGCTTCGGAACGCTATTCAGAAGAGGACTGCGAGGAGGTCCAGACGGAACTGTCCTGTTGCGATGACAACCTATCATTGGACGCACTCATCACAATATCCATCTGAATAAACTACTTTGGGAGCATCATCATTCATCACTTCTCTCCCTTCAGAGAACCCTTTGAATCAGAGCAGAACCCATAGAGGTAGGGGTCACATGCCTCGCCGCGACGCAGACTGGAGACAGCTGGGGCTTTGTCTCTATTGTGGTCAAGGAGGGCTCCAGCAGTGTCCAGTATGTCCCAACTCCGGATCCATGAGAGCAGAGGGACGGTCATGTGATCTTCCACCTCTTGGGGCAGGTGTGAGTATCCCCTCTTCATCACTTTCTGCCAAACCCTTTTTAGTGTTGATCACACTAGTTGACTGTCCCTCATGTACTGTTTCTACAGCGTTAGTGGATTCCGGTGCCGCGGCAGACTTTATTGCCTCCTCTCTTAACATCACCTCATATCCGCTCTCCTCTCCTTTCCCTCTAATCGGCCATTAGGTTCAGGGACCATCACACACATCACCAAACCACTCACCCTCACGGTGGAGTTCATCCAACCTCATTGCCCTTGGGACTGTGCCAGTGACCCGCTTGCAGGCTCTGCGCAGACGCATCTACCCTCTGTCAGTGGCTGAAACTATGGCCATGAAGGAGTACATCCATGAGACACTGCAACAAGGTTTCATCAGAACGTCCACTTCTCCTGTGTCTGAAGGATGGAGGGTTACACCCGTGTATTGATTACAGAGGACTCAATGAGATCACCACCAAGTACTGTTACCCTCTCCCGTTGGTGCAGGCAGCCATCGAACAGCTACCTGGCGCCCGGTTCTTTACCAAATTGGACCTGCGGCATGCATACAATCTCATCCGCATCCGGGAGGGGGATGAATGGAAGACAGTTTTTAGCATTGTATGGTCTCTACGAGTACTTGGTGATGCCATTTGGCTTAGCCAACGCTCCGTCAGTGTTCCAGGCATTCGTCAACGAGGTGTTCCGGGACATGCTCAGTCACCAGGTAGTTGTGTATATTGATGACATCCTGGTCTACTCGGCTACCGTGGCAGATCACATCACTCACTTCCACGTAGTCCTGGAACGCCTCCTGGCTAACCAACTGTTTGTCAAGGCTGGGAAGTGCACGTTTCATCAGGAGGCTGTCTACTTCCTAGGCTACTAAATTAGCCTGCAAGGAGTGAAGATCAAGGAGGTAGATCCGGTTAGGTCATGGTCAGTCCCAAACACCATAAAGGTGTTCCAACGGTTTTTGAGGTTTTCCAAATTCTACCGCTGTTTCATCAGGAACTTTAGCACCTCTCAAGGGTGGTCCCCATAGGTTGGTGTGGAGTCCAGCAGCTGATGAGGCCTTCCGCCTACTGAAAGGACGTTTCACCTCCGCCCCATTGCTCAAACACTCAGATCCCATGATACACTTTGGTGGTAGACTCTTCAGAGGTGGGCGTGGAGGCAGTTCTGTCACAAGGTAATCCACAAATTGTATACGTGTGTGTATTACTTTAAGAAACTGTCCCCTGCAGAGGAATTACTACATCTGCGATCGCAAGCTCCTGGCGGTGAAGTGGGCATTAGAGGAGTGGCGACACTGGCTGGAGGGCACCAAGGATCCATTCGTCATCCTCACCGACCATCGGAACCTGGAGTACATACGGACAGTTTTTCTTTACGAGATTTAACTTCACGCTGACCTATCGCAAAGCCAATGTACCATCTCTACGGTTCGGGAGAGGGTCCTGTCCAGAGTGCACCCATAATCCCTTCCCCCTCGAGTCATAGCTACTGTGGTCTGGGACATAGTTGTGGACATTCGCCAGGCTCAAGAGGGAGCCCGCACCCACTACCTGTCCTCCTGAGCACATCTACATTCCCATGAGGATAAGAGATTGGCTGGTATTTCTCATGCTACTCAATCTATCTCCTAGAAGTATTGGTGGCCTACCTTGGCGCAGGACGTTATTCGCTACGTCAACTCCTGTTCCGTATGTTCCCAAACCAAATCTCCCCGCAACGCTCCAGCAGGGAAACTCCTTCCCCTTCACATGACTCAGCGTCCTTGGTCTCATCTACACATTGACTTTGTCACTGATTTTCCCATCTGACAGTCTCCCCACCACCATTTTGGTGGCTGTGGATACATTTTCCAAATCCTGCTGTTTCATCCCTCTCTGGGCTCCCTACTGCTCTCCAGGTTGCTGAGGTACTGTTCCAGCAGGTTGTCCAGCGTTGTGGCCCTTCGGAGGACATAGTCTCCAACCATGGCCCCCACGTCACGGATCTGGAGCGCCTTTATGGAGAAGCTCGGGGTCACGGTCAGCCTCACTTCCGGGTATAGGCCTCAATCTAACAGGCAGGTGATGAGGATGAACCAGGAGCTGGGGAGTCACTGGCAGGGAGAGTGGGCCCGACTCCTTCCATGGGTGGAGTACGCCCAGAATTCATTACCTCACTTGTACACTGGACTGACTCCCTTCCAGTGTTCTTGGTTTTCAGCTGGCCCTGGCTCCATGGACCCCGGGCCAGACTGAAGCTCCTGCAGTGAATGAGTGGTTCCGGGGCGCAGAAGTGTGGCGTCAGACTCCTGCTCACCGTCAACCGTCAGAAGGATCAGGCAGACCGCTATTGCAGTGAGACACCATGTTCCATCCTGGGGATTGTCTTGCTCTCTACCAGGAACCTCCTACTCCGCCTGCCCTGCAAGAAGCTGATCCCCCGGTTTGTGGGGCCGTTCAAGGTTCTCCGGAGGGTCAACGAGGTGACGTATAGGTTACAGCTTCCCAGTGACTACCGTATCTCACCTTTTCACGGCTCCCTTCTCAGGCCGGTGGTTCCTGGTCCCCTGGCTGATGCTGGCTTACACCCCTCCGCATCCCCCTGGACGTCGGGAGGTCCTGCCTATGCCGTCAGATCCCTACTGGACTCTGGCCGTCGTGGGGATCGGCTCCAGTACCTTGTGGACTGGGAGGGGTACGGCCCAGAGGAGCGGTGTTGGGTTCTTTTGGAGGATATAGTGGCTCCCGACATCTGAGAATTCAATCTTTGCAGCCCAGCCCACTTCTCATCCTCGGGGCCGTCCCTCTGGCCTGTGTCGTCCTGGAGCTGCACGTCAGTGGGGTGGTACTGTCACGTCTCCTCCACTCCGGCATTCGATGTCGCTGGTTTACTAACCACCGGTCCTGGCATCAATCATTATGCGCTTCATCATGAGGCACACCTGGACACCATTACCTCCCCTTTATCTGGCACTCCCTTAGATTCTTTCCTCAGACGGTATTGTTTGTTTCATGTCAAGACACTACTCTTGTTATATCGTTCTTTGTTATATTAAACTTACTAACTGCACCTGCATCTCGACTCCCAGCATTTACGTTACATAGGAATACAGTTGGGCTGCGTGGATAATTAGTTCAACCATTGCAGAGCTTAACAAGGTTAACAATGGATGATGCTTGCAGTAGGTTTATTTGAGGGCTCACAGTATGACACGTCAACTATAACATTGATACCAATTCACATTTATCCACTTACATGATCTATCTACACTGAGTGAACAAAACATTAAGAACACTTGCTCTTTCCATGACAGACTGACCAGGTGAAAGCTATGATCCCTTAATTATGTGACTTAAATCCACTTCAATCAGTGTAGTTGAAGGGGAGGAGACGGGTTAAAGATTTTTTTTTTTAATCCTTGAGACATTGTGTGCCATTCAAAGGGTGAATGGGTGAGACTGTCACGCCCTAATCTGTTTCACCTGTCCTTGATTGTCTCCACCCCCTTCAGGTGTTGCTTTTCTCCCCAGTGTATTTATCCCTGTTTCCGGTCTCTGCCAGTTCATCTTGAATGTTAGTCAAGTCAACCAGTGTGTTTTTCCAGTACTCTTTTTAATATTCTCTTGATATTCTAACCGGTTTTGATCCCTGCCTGACTCTGGACTACTTTCCCTCCTGCCTGCCCTGACCTTGATTCTGCCTGCCCTTTCGTACCTTTTGGACTCTGAATTGCTTTTGACCCTTTTGCCTGTCCCCGACCATTCTCTTGTCTTACAATATTTATTAAGCCAATAGAGTAAGACTCCAACCATCTGCCTCATGCGTCTGCATCTGGGTCTCGCCCTGTGTCATGATAAAGACAAAAGATTTAAGTGCCTTTGCCAGGCTCACATATTGAATAGTTTTTTTCCCCTCAATCTACACACAATACCACAATGAAGGTTTTTCAGCATTTTTGCCCCGAAAAATAACAACTCACATTTTACGTAAGTATTCAGAGCCTTGAGCGTTCTTGGGTATAATGATACAAGCTTGGCACACCTGTATTTAGGGAGTTTCTCCCTTCTCTGCAGATCCTCTCAAGCTCTCAGGCTGGATGGGGAGCTTCGCTGCACAGCTATTTTCAGGTCTCTACAGAGATGTTCGATTGGGTTCAAGTCTGGGCTCTCGCTGGGCCACTCACTCAGAGACTGACTTCATGTTACACAATACATGTATGTTTTGTGTGATAAAGTTCATATTTATATCAAAAATCTGAGTTTACATTGGCGCGTTACATTCACTAGTTCCAAAAACATCTGGTGATATTTCAGAGAGACACATTTTACAGAAATAACGTAAACTCGTACATTGTCTTGGTCTGTACAATTGCACTTATTTTAGCGCCCCAAAAACGTAATACTTCCAGATCTGTAATGTCAATACCATTGTAAAGCACAATTTCTCCCCTTTCCAACAGAATCAATTACATGACCTAAACGCTTCCCGTTTCTGCATAATTCAAGCAGGCAATGAGCCCCGTCGGGTCTTTTTAAAAGTGGCGGGTGGGGAAGCGAAACTAATGCGTGATAGTGAGGAGAGATGTTGTGTGGGAAAATTGCTTTTTTTCACTCGATCTGTCCAACTTATCACCTTATCGCCTCTAAAATGTAAATAAAACACTATAAAGAGTTTATCATGTGTCATTACATACCTATTTGAAGGTTTGTGTTGAATTTGAATCGGGTTTTTAGGGCGGTGCTAAAGGGATCTTAGAAGTAAACAGCGGCTTTGAGAATGATGATCACATGCAATGATGACGCAAAAAATGACTAGGTATCCCCCTTTACCCCCGTCACTGTCTATTTCTTGTTTTTAAAGGATGATAGAAGTGCTACACCTGGTGGAGAGAGATTGGAGGACAGAAATAGTTGCTTTATGCGTGCTGTACGTTACAACATGAGACGTCAAGATGTAACGGAGGGTCAGTTTTTTTCAACTTTTCTCCAATACTATAGAGCGGTTCTCTGCCAGCTGCAACCCGTTCCATAATCAAGACCTCTGCAAATACTCAGTCCTGCCACTTCCACTCTGCCAGATCATAATCTCCGTTCAGTCAGTCATGCTTCTTGCTATTTGTTGTTAATTAAGATCCTGTATCCTGCTGTGCCTGTTTCCTTGCCTGGCGCTGCTTCTCCTCACTGCAGTTTTTCCGCTCTGACTCTGGTTCCTATCTCCTCTTCAGCATCTCACCAACCTGCTACCCTGTTCTGGATTCAACTCGCTCCCTTGGATTCCCCTCCGGACCTGTTTACCCTGTCCCAACCCAGCTCACTCCAACCTCAGACTCCACATCTGGTTTCCTACAACTCATCCAAGCTTCCCTGTATCTGCACTTCATCTCTCCCTGTGTTAATATAAATATCTTGGTTCATTCATCCCTGTTTCCTGGTCTGAGTCTGTTCTTGGGTTCCCCCTGTCCTGCTCCGCTTAACAATTACGTTTCTGAGGGGCGACTGATTAGTAAAAACTTGTGTCTTAGTTTGAGACTGGAACAAATTCCTACAGTAATGTGAAATATATTAAGAAATGTTTTTTAAAATAAAATGCCCCTTAAAGATCATTGTAGAAACACTTTACCTTTAGTTGCTCTAACTGTGTAGTAACGTTGTATTTACACTAGTAACAACATTGTATTAGCATTTTAGTCGGTGCATTTTGATTGCATAATATCAACATTGAATGTGTAATAACATATAATAATATCATCAGTAAAAAGGTATAAGATCAACTCGTAAAATGTTAAATAAATGGTTTCTAGAAATAAGACAAGGAGAAGAGGCCGTTCTAGACTATTCAGAAGCAACCTAGGAATACCCAGTCGTACAGCAACGTGTCTTCTCTCCAGATATATGATCCTAAAGTAGGCTATGAATTGCATATTGGGATAAAGATATGTTAAGTTGTTTGTTATTCCAAATAAATCTACTGAGAACATGACAACTATTTTCAAATACTTTTAAAAATTCATTTGAAAATGCTGTTTTCCTTACAATGTATTTGAAGTAGTTGTAAATACATACCAATACTTTCCAAATGCATTTAAAAAAATATTGCAATATTTTACTACATTTTCAAACAAACCTTATTTGAAAATAATTGAAATACAGCAAATAGTATAAATAGCAAAACAGTGCCATGACAGTGCCATGATTGCTGTATATATGTGATAACTGTTGTATGCTTGCAATGCACAATGATGGAAAAGTACTGCTTTAGTTCTCAGGCTGAGAATTGTGAGAATTGCTGATAGTCGCTCAGAATCAAGGCCGAGATAGTAGAGTGAGAAACCACAGTCTAGACATGTTTTTCTCATCTTAGATCCTTTGTATCTAATCCAATGCAACAATGTTAAGGTATGATTGACGGTAGGTTGTCCTCACACACTAGTATAAAGAGTGTTGTCTCCTGTTTCACCACACAGATCTTTACTCTAGACTACTGACGTACTCTGTATGTGAATCTCTGTCTGCAATTCCATTTTATTACCAAAGAGTTTTATACCAAGGTTCCTGTGTCATCTATCTGGAAGACTGATTGTTGAAGGAAACTTACATCACCCCATGCAAAAGACCACCCAACATTTGGCGAGCTCGCCAGGAGTGAGTGACCACTGCGTCTGGATGATCTTCGTCCCCCTGTGCAGCGCATCAAATTATAAGGTAAGCAGATGCCTGTTAATAAACCAAAAGTCTGAAAAGAGAAAAAGCACTGTGTGGTTGATGACTCATTCCAGTATGTAAGTGGCACCTCACTCATGGGGTTGATAATTACAGGAACAGTCGATACCTACATGTATGTACTCGCCTGTAATATGATGTATATGTGATAAATGACCCAGAATCCCAGGTGTAATAGTTAGAAATTCCTGAGGGTCTAATGGAACCTTGTGTGAGGAACTTGGTTATAGATTAGGATGAACCAAGTCAGTACTGAGGTACTGGGTGACAAGTGATTGAAGGTGTTATACAGTATGTGCATGGTGTCCTTACCTGAGGGAAGACACTGGATTTATGTATGGTGTTCTTACCTGAGGGAAGACACTGGATTTATGTATGGTGTTCTTACCTGAGGGAAGACACTGGTTTTATGTCTGGTGTTCTTACCTGAGGGAAGACACTGGTTTTATGTATGGTGTTCTTACCTGAGGGAAGACACTGGATTTATGTATGGTGTTCTTACCTGAGGGAAGACACTGGATTTATGTATGGTGTTCTTACCTGAGGGAAGACACTGGATTTATGTATGGTGTTCTTACCTGAGGGAAGACACTAGATTTATGTATGGTGTTCTTACCTGAGGGAAGACACTAGATTTATGTATGGTGTTCTTACCTGAGGGAAGACACTGGTTTTATGTATGGTGTTCTTACCTGGGGTCTGCTCTGATGACTCTGCCTACCTGTACACAGTAGCGTGTATATATAGATGCCAATAGAAGCCAGGCTTCCCCAAAGAATTGACAAAAACAAATAATACATCTGTTTCATAGTTTTCCTTCAATGCGCAAGAGGCTGAATGTCTCACACCGGAGACAGCATCCAAGCGAGTGAAACAGCGCCCCTCTGTCTCTGCATGCGCAGACCATCTATCTGATGCTGTCTGGTCAAAATGAGTATGACATTGTTGTCACCCGTAGCATTAAATGCAAGAGAAGCCAGAAAGCATTTGGCCTCCCTTGAGTGAGCGCAACTGTGAATGGTCCTGTCACACCTCAAAAAAAGTGTCAAGGGAAGTCAGTTTAGATTTGGCTTCGCTCCAATCACGTCACATCGAGAGCAATACGTCATTGACAGAAACAACTTGAACTGTTGCATATTGTTGTATTGTTGTCCACTGGTGGCTAGCTAGCTAGCTAAAATTAGCCATGAATGTTGATGAAAGAGGAGGATGGCATTGGCGTATCTCTATAAGTAGGTTGAGTCAAAATGTTTTTTCTTACTTGCAAGAATGCAAGCACACCGACACGGACACACACACACACACACAGAAATCAGAACCATGGAAATATTGCAGCATATTACATTCATTTAGTACATGTAAATAACTTGCAGACTTGCAGGCTTGTTTACGTGCTGCTGTGTGTTTTGTTGCCAACCTTACATTGCTACCTGACAACTTCAGGGTTTTTACTTTTTAATTACCGTTTATATTTTTAGTTTTTTTTCATTCAACTTTTTCACTCCGGACGTTTTATCTGGACGTGGTTCATCAGGACTTCCAACAGCCGAAGCTAAGTAGTAACATTAACATGATGCCTTCTAATTGCAGTCGCTGTACTCATAATATACAGGAGAACGATCGCCTTACGACGAGGATAGCTGTGCTGCAAGCCCAGCTTCAGACGCAATCGTTAGGCTAGGGTAATTTCAGTGTAGGAAAGGATGAAACAGTGTCTGTGCCACCAGTAAGTACAGATAGTAACGTTAGTATAAATCCCCTCGCACGGTCCCCGCAGCCGGACAACTTTCTCATGGCTTCTGGAAGGAAATGCTGTAGGAATGCTCAACCGGTGTCGCCCATTCAGCCGACAGAAACTTTCAACCGGTTCTCCCCATTAAGCAGCGAGTCGGAGTCAGAGGCCGAGCCTTCTCTGGTCTCTACTCCTCCCATTACGGGGTCTGAGACGCTGAAGCTTCCCACCATTAGCTCGGACAAATTGAAAACCCTAGTCATTGGCGACTCCATTACCCGCAGTATTAGACTTAAAACGAATCATCCAGCGATCATACACTGTTTACCAGGGGGCAAGGCTACCGACATTAAGGCTAATCTGAAGATGGTGCTGGCTAAAACTAAAACTGGCGAGTGTAGAGAGTATAGAGATATTGTTATCCACGTCGGCACCAACGATGTTAGGATGAAACAGTCAGAGATCACCAAGCGCAACATAGCTTCTGCGTGTAAATCAGGTAGAAAGATGTGTCGACATCGAGTAATTGTCTCTGGCCCCCTCCCAGTTAGGGGGAGTGATGAGCTCTACAGCAGAGTCTCACAACTCAATCGCTGGTTGAAAACAATTTTCTGCCCCTCCCAAAAGATAGAATAGCTCCACAATAGCTCCACAATAAAACAGGGTGCAGGCCAGGCAACAGGCTGTTAGCCAGCCTGCCAGCTTAGTGGAGTCTGCCACTAGCACAGTCAGTGTAGTAAGCTCAGCTATCCTAATTGAGACTGTGTCTCTGCCTCGACCTAGGTTGGGTAAAACTAAACATGGTGGTGGTTGCTTTAGCAATCTCACTAGAATAAAGACCTCCTCCATTCCTGCCATTATTGAAAGAGACTGTGATACCGAGACTGTGATACCTCACATCTCAAAATAGGGATACTTAATGTTAGATCCCTCACTTCAAAGGCAGTTATAGTCAATGAACTAATCACTGATCATAATCTTGATGTGATTGGCCTGACTGAAACACGGCTTAAGCCTGATGAATTTACTGTGTTAAATGAGGCCTCACCTCCTGGTTACACTAGTGACCATATCCTCCGTGCATCCCGCAAAGGCGGAGGTGTTGCTAATATTTACGATAGCAAATTTCAATTTACAAAAAAAAAAAACCAGACGTTTTCGTCTTTTGAGCTTCTGAAATCTATGCAGCCTACTCAATCACTTTTTATAACTACTGTTTACAGGCCTCCTGGGCCATATACAGCGTTCCTCACTGAGTTCCCTGAATTCCTATTGGACCTTATAGTCATAGCAGATAATATTCACATTTTTTGGTGACTTATATTCATATCATATTCACATGGAAAAGTCCACAGACCCACTGCAAAAGGCTTTCGGAGCCATCATCGACTCAGTGGGTTTTGTCCAACATGTCTCCGGACCTACTCACTGCCACAGTCATACTCTGGACCTAGTTTTGTCCCATGGAATAAATGTTGTGGATCTTAATGTTTTTCCTCATAATCCTGGACTATCAGACCACCATTTTATTACATTTGCAATCGCAACAAATAATCTGCTCAGACCCCAACCAAGGAGTATCAAAAGTCGTGCTATAAATTCCCAGACAACCCAAAGATTCCTTGATGTCCTTCCAGACTCCCTCTGCCTACCCACGGACGTCAGAGGATAAAAATCAGTTAACCACCTAACTGAGGAGCTCAATTTAACCTTGCGCAATACCCTAGATGCAGTTGCACCCCTAAAAACTAAAAACATTTGTCATAAGAAACTAGCTCCCTGGTATACAGAAAATACCCAAGCTCTGAAGCAAGCTTCCAGAAAATTGGAACGGAAATGGTGCCACACCAAACTGGAAGTCTTCCGACTAGCTTGGAAAGACAGTACCGTGCAGTATTGAAGAGCCCTCACTGTTGCTCGATCATCCTATTTTTCCAACTTAATTGAGGAAAAGCCTCCAGTATTTATGTTGCAGTAGTTTATGTGTCGGGGGGCTAGGGTCAGTCTGTTATATCTGGAGTATTTCTCCTGTCTTATCCAGTGTCCTGTGTGAATTTAAGTATGCTCTCTCTAATTCTCTCTTTCGTTCTTTCTCTCTCTCGGAGGACCTGAGCCCTAGGACCATGCCTCAGGACTACCTGGCATGATGACTCCTTGCTATCCCCAGTCCACCTGTCCGTGCTGCTGCTCCAGTTTCAACTGTTCTGCTTGCGGCTATGGAACCCTGACCTGTTTACCCGATGTGCTACCTTGTCCCAGACCTGCTGTTTTCAACTCTCTAGAGACAACAGGTGCGGTAGAGATACTCTTAATGATCGGCTATGAAAAGCCAACTGACATTTACTCCTGAGGTGCTGACTTGTTGCACCCTCGACAACTACTGTGATTATTATTATTTGATCATGCTGGTAATTTATGAACATTTGAACATCTTGGCCATGTTCTGATAATCTCCACCCGGCACAGCCAGAAGAGGACTGGCCACCCCTCATAGCCTGGTTCCTCTCTAGGTTTCTTCCTAGGTTTTGGCCTTTCTAGGGAGATTTTCCTAGCCACCGTGCTTCTACACCTGCATTGCTGGCTGTTTGGGGTTTTAGGCTGGTTTCTGTACAGCACTTTGATATATCAGCAGATGTAAGAAGGGCTATATAAATACATTTGTTTTGATTTGGACAGCCACATCATATTTAGCTCACGTTGATTGGACTGAATTGTTTTTGGTATATTTTAGTTGTCATTGTATTAGACTAAGCATACTGTAGGTGATTTGATGATGTTGAAATGTTGAAGTTGCAATGGTGCTGGAACAGTGGAGGCAGCTCCTGTTTTCTTCGCAACTTGCGTTAACTCTCTGTGATTCTAAATCAATAGTTGTTTAGTAATCCGAAAAGGTCGGAAACATTAACTTGCTTGACCATGCTGTAGGTCTGTTTGTTACATGCAATGTGCTTTGTGGACTTCACCGGACAGAGGTTGCTCTCCGTGTGGTTGAATTTATTCTGCCATTACGTCTTCTTGTCTCGGCCTCTTCTTGTCACTGCATCTCAGTGCTAGAGGCATCACTACAGACCCTGGTTCGATTCCAGGCTATATCACAACCTGCTGTGATTGGGAGTCTCATAGGGCAGCGCACAATTGGCCCAGCGTCGTCCGGGTTTGGCCGGGTTAGGCAGTCAATGTAAATAAGAATTGGATCTTTAACTGTCTTGCCTAGTTAAATAAAGGTTTTTAAAAAATCATACAAATATATCACAGTTGCAAGGCATATGAACTAACAGGTTATAGAGCCAACAACGCGTTTATCACAAAACATAGGTTGTAATATGGCTTTTTTTTCTGGCTTCCCCGGTGATTTTACCCACTCACAGCTAGTGCCTGTGTCAGCTGCATAGTGGCATGGACCTGAGAGAGCCATGTGGCCCTCTTTGACCCATGCCTGCTGTCAGCTGTGAGTCACACACCTGTGCATGCACACATGCACGCACACAAAAACACACACACAGCTTTCTCATGGGCCAGCTGGTTGACTGCCTGTCAGTGAAGTATGTATGTATATTGTAACCATCCTCATGTGGTCTCTCTCTATGGAAGGGCACTATGAGGAGAAACTCTTACCTTCATAATGAAAGAAACCCTCTTCAAACTTGAGATGACATTTTTCAGCAGCATTGGGTCGTGCATTGGCAGTGGTGTAAAGTACTTTAGTAAAAATACTTTAAAGTACTACTTAAGTAGTTTTGTGGGGAATCTGTGCTTTACTTTACTATTTATATTTTTGCCAACTTTTACTTTTACTTCACTACAATGTGCTTTTTACTACATACATTTTCCCTGACACCCAAAAGTACTCGTTACATTTTGACAGGAAAATGGTCCAATTCACACACTTTTATCAAGAGAACATCCCTGGTCATCCCCTGCCTCTGATCTGGCAGACTCACTAAACACAAATGCATGGTTTATAAATTATGTCTAAGTGTTGGAGTGTGCCCCTACTATCCGGGCAAAAAAAAAGAGAGAAAATTGTGCTGTCTGGTTTGCTTTAAAGAAGGGATTTGAAATTATTTATACTTTTACTTTTAATTTTGATACTTAAGTACATTTTAGCAATTCCGTTTACTTTTGATACTTAAGTATATTTAAAACCAAATAATTTTATACTTTTACTCAAGTAGTATTTTACTGGGTGACTTTCACTTTTACTTGAGTCATTTTCTATTAATTAAGGTAACTTTACTTTTACTCAAGTATGACATAGAATACCTCCACCACTGTTCAAAGAACCCTACACCCCTTACTACAGGGATATCCGCGCAACAGTCTGCATGCATTGTTCTGTTAAGCCACCGGATGGCGCTGTCACCAATTGGCCAAAGATTTTTCTAACTGAACCAAGATAGACCAAAGCCTGTCGTTTCAAATGGTAACAAAGCAGCCATAGTGGGCAGAACAAGCAAGGAGGTGAGAAGAGCCAACCACGAGCTAGCGAGATTCGATTCCCGCGTTCTAGCAAACATTTGGATATTTCCGTTGGGGAACGCCTACTCTGTGAAGTGCGCGTATGCAATAACTCGTTGATCTATCTGTGCATCGGGCAGCCCCCAACACAGTGAGCAGACTGATTACTGTGTTTTCAGACCTTTCCAGGGACAAATTCAGCTACTTTTCAAGCTGCCTTTGGGGAGTTTTGACACCGAGGATTTCTATGGTTTTGACAGCATTTAGGGCCTTTTCCAATATATTCTGCCGCACACGAGAGAGGGAGAAGCTGTCTGCGCAACAGAAGTCACAGACACAGGCAGATAAAATATGGGAGGGGGTGTGCGGAGGGAGAGGGGGGGGGACGCTAATCTGGGGACCGTAGTTGGTGCCGCAGCAAGACAAATTGTTGCTCTTGGAGTCATCGCGGTAATAGCAAAACGTCATCCTAGCGACAAATCAAGGAGCCAATAGCGATTCTCACTGAAAAATAGTTAGCAACACTGGCTGTAGGCAGCAATGGGGCTGTGTAATCCTCTTCCTTATTGGATCAGTCTAACGGAGCGACGCTCTTCAGGGGACAGGCTTGATGGGGAGGATGCAATCACGGGCCTATGAGGAAAGAATAGAAAGTACAGTACAGCACAAACTAGTTAATTTAACAAAGTTTTTCATTTCATGCAATGGTGTTGAAAGGCTTGTTTTGGTATGGTCCTTGTCTTGCTTTGAATATTATATTTCCTATGGAAATGGAGATGAATGGGGAAAGAATTGGGTTTCCATTGTGATACCAGAGTACTACTGGGACTGCATTGCAAGGTCAGTGGCAGGATCACCTTCACATAGTTTTGATTGATAGACTATGGTAGGTGCACAGTACTACATACAGCCATGACTACATGGAACTCTATTCCACATCAAGTAACACATGCAGTAAAAACATACAAATACACCTTATGGGGACTGTTTAGACACACGGACACGCATACACACGATAATATACGCATTATACACACACGTACACATGGATTTTGTGTTGTAAATATGTGGTAGTAGAGTAGTGGCCTGAGGGCACACACTTAATGTGTTGTGAAATCTGTTGTGAAATGTATTGTATTTCAAAAATATTTTTAAAAAATGGTATAGAAGTGCCTTTTTTGGGCCCCAGGAAGAATAACTGCTGCCTTGGCAGTAACTAATGGAGGTCCATAATAAATACAAATATAGTGCAGCGAGTTTTACATGATTCTTACTGACATGTGTCATGTTTGATGTCCTCCACTGCTTCTGTCTGTCTGTCTGTCTGTCTCTTTAATTGTCTGTGACCTCAGTGTTTCTCATCTCCACTTCTTTTCAATTGCTGAATACTGGTTACCACTGTGGTTTTCTCCACCGCTTGCTAACACTCACAAAACGTATAACCAAGAACAACTGCTCTTAAACGCTAGTAAAACCAAATGCATGCTTTTCAACCGATCGCTGCCTGCACCCGCTTGCCCGACTAGCATCACCACACTGGATGGTTCCGACCTTGAATATGTGGACACCTATAAGTACCTAGGTGTCTGGCTAGACTGCAAACTCTCCTTCCAGACCCATATCAAACATCTCCAATCGAAAATCAAATCAAGAGTCGGCTTTCTATTCCGCAACAAAGCCTCCTTCACTCACGCTGCCAAGCTTACCCTAGTAAAACTGACTATCCTACCGATCCTCGACTTCGGCGATGTCATCTACAAAATGGCTTCCAACACTCTTCTCAGCAAACTGGATGCAGTTTATCACAGTGCCATCCGTTTTGTCACTAAAGCACCTTATACTACCCACCACTGCGACTTGTATGCTCTAGTCGGCTGGCCCTCGCTACATATTCATCGCCAGACCCACTGGCTCCAGGTCATCTACAAGGCCATGCTAGGCAAAGCTCCGCCTTATCTCAGCTCACTGGTCACGATGGCAACACCCATCCGTAGCACGCGCTCCAGCAGGTGTATCTCATTGAGCATCCCCAAAGCCAACACCTCATTCGGCCGCCTTTCGTTCCAGTACTCTGCTGCCTGTGACTGGAACGAATTGCAAAAATCGCTGAAGTTGGAGACTTTTATCTCCCTCACCAACTTCAAACATCAGCTATCTGAACAGCTAACCGATCGCTGCAGCTGTACATAATCTATTGGTAAATAGCCCACCCATTTTCACCTACCTCATCCCCACAGTTTTTATTTATTTACTTTTCTGCTCTTTTGCACACAAATATCTCTACCTGTACATGATCATCTGATCATTTATCACTCCAGTGTTAATCTGCAATATTGTAATTATTCGCCTACCTCCTCATGCCTTTTGAAACACATTGTATATAGACTCCCCTTTTTTTCTCTACTGTGTTATTGACTTGTTAATTGTTTACTCCATGTGTAACTCTGTGTTGTCTGTTCACTCTGCTATGCTTTATCTTGGCCAGGTCACAGTTGCAAATGAGAACCTGTTCTCAACTAGCCTACCTGGTTAAATAAAGGTGAAATAAAATTAAAAATAAAAATAAAAAGGTAGCGTCTCTGTCAGAAATCAGTGTGTTGTGAATGTATGTATTACCTCTGACATTTTTTTTGTAGGATGAGAATGAAAACCCTATTTATCAAGATACATCTCTCTTTCTCTCTCCCTGAGATCTGCCAGTCTGCCTGAGACCCTGCCTGCCTGCCATATATACTCTTCTTTCTTCCCAGAACATGTCTGTGAGGTCACTGGTGTCTATGTCATGGAGAACACACATGCTTGCACGCTAGGCAGAAGAGGCAGCAGGCACCATGACACAGAGTCAATTCACACACAGCCTAGGGTACAATTATTTAAGCCTAGCTCTTCTGCCCATGGTAAACAGAAATCACCAAATGGTTTTGTCTGACATGATCCTACCACATTCGGAGAGAGGCTTCTTTTCAGCTCACCAAAACATTTATAATACTGTAAATTTTGTCTTTTTGAAAACTGGTAGATGTTATTTTTGTATGTTTGGTTATTTCACATCTATCTGTGGCTCCTTGGAGAGCAGCCAGGCAGAGGAAGGAGCAGCACAAGACCCCACCCTCTCCCCCCAAGAAGACAGTTGTCACTTTCCATGAACCTCTTATTTCTAACCCCCTCATCCCTATCCAACTCCGGGTTTGCTCCTTCCTGCCAAGACTTGATCTACACTGATGGCTCTGTGCAACAACTGTTCTTTTTTTGAGTGTTTGTCTGTTTATGTTCCTGTCTCCAATCTCCCACTTCTCCCTCTAGTACTGTTGTTTCTCTCCCCCCTCCCTCCTCCCACTGCTCCCCACACCTCCTCTGTGTATGACTATAACAAAATAATACAAAATAGAAAAAAGGGCTGTGAAATCAAATAAAATAGCTACCGTATCTGCTTTGGCCCTATTGTAGGAAATGTACTTCTTTCTGTGGCATTGATTTTCTCTCAGCTTTATGGGAAAGTAGTGTTGTGGGGGCGAACCAGAGACCGGCTGGTCGATAGGCCCACAAAGTGGAAGGCAGCCAGGATATGTTGCTCACTATACAGGATGCGATGTTTCTGTACTCGCTGATCACAAGATAGAGTTCACTGTTTGTGTACGTATGGGAAGTTGAATTGTCATCAATGGTGGTTTCGTTCAATTGGTATTAAGTGATGAAAGACAAATATTTTGTTGAAACGTCATATTTGCTTCAGATCTTAATAGTGAGGGAATGTCCTCTGAAATAGGACCTGGTTGTCTGGTACTACTGCACTCTACTAGGTTGACTTACCCTAATGAAGATCTACTCTCTGTCAGATAATGTGCTTTTAATAATCCAGCTATAAGTGTCACATTCTGATCCAACTACAGGCTTCAGAACTGAAAATAAATCTTTCATCATTACTTCAATTTGACCACTAATAGGCCTAATATAACTAATACTGTATGGAGAAAATATTCCTTGATAAATCTTCTCTTCTGGGAATCGAATGAGCGCAAAACCGACACTTTCCTGTGGTTACAGAAAGGTAACTTAATAAATCAGTACGATTCGGCGTGTGAGCATCAGGCCGTCAGACAGATCTATTGATGCTCTGTGTTTTCAAAGCTTATCTATGATTAACCTGAAATGTCAGGGATGGGAGGCATTGATTCTACCTGTTGTTTTGCACAGAAGACCTTTCACGTGTTGCTTTAAAGCAGCAGCTGTGTCTCTAGACGGCACTGTACTTGTCAATGCAGCTGGAGCTGGGGGTTGTACTTGACCTTGTGGCCAGGAGGTGTCAACATTGTGTTTCACCGTGAACTATACAGATGCAGGATCATAATTTGAGACAATTTACTACAGGAAAGGGAAACCTAGTCAGAACTGAATGCATTCAACCAAAATGTGTCTTCCGCATTTAACCCGACCCTTTGATTAAGAGAGGTTCGAGGGGCTGCCTTAATCGATGTCATCGGTGCCCGGGGAGCAATTGTTGTTGGGGGTTAACTGCCTCACTCAAGGGCAGAACGGCATATTTTTTTCACCTTGCCGGCTACCCATGTTTCGAACCAGTGACTTTTCGGTTACTGGCCCAACACTCTTAACCGCTAGGGTACCTGCCGCAGCAGGAAAATAATCCTACAGCAACAGGAAATGTGCATTATTATGTGGATTATATTTATTGGAATTTATTTTAGGGGTTGATACATTTTTTGCAAGGGAAAATCAGGTGAAATTTCAGTGGAAATTATCAACTTCACAAGTCTTTTTAAACCTCAAATACACTACACGTTTCAAATGTTCTGCAAAATTTATCCTGCAACAGGGTGATCAAATTAAGATCATACATCTGTATCATCCACGTGTTTTTCAATAGCTTTTGGAGGAGTTTCGAAACCATTATAAATTCAGCAACAACAAAAAACGTCCTCTTACTGTCAACTGCATTTATTTTCAGCAAACTTAACGTGTAAATATGTGTATGAACATAACAAGATTCAACAACTGAGACATAAACTGAACAAGTTCCACAGACATGTGACTAACAGAAATGGCATAATGTGTCCCTGAATAAAGGGGGGTCAAAATCAAAAGTAACAGTCAGGATCCACCAGCTGCATTAAGTACTGCAGTGCATCTCCTCCTCATGGACTGCACCAGATTTGCCAGTTCTTGCTGTGAGATGTTACCCCACTCTTCCACCAAGGCACCTGCAAGTTCCTGGACATTTCTGGGGGTAATGGCCCTAGCCCTCACCCTTTCGATCCAACAGGTCCCAGACGTGCTCAATGGGCTTGAGATCTGGGCTCTTCGCTGGCCATGGCAGAACACTGACATGCCTGTCTTGCAGGAATTCACGCACAGAGCAAGCAGTATGGCTGGTGGCATTGTCATGCTGGAGTGTCATGTCAGGATGAGTCTGCAGGAAGGGTACCACATGAGGGAGGAGGATGTCTTCCCTATAACTCACAGCGATTGATTGATTGATTGCCTGCAATGACAACAAGCTCAGTCCGATGATGCTGTGACACACCACCCCAGACCATGATGGACCCTCCACCTCCAAATCGATCCCGCTCCAGAGTACAGGCCTCGGTGTAACGCTCATTCCTTCGACGATAAACACGAATCCGACTGTCCTTCATGGTGAGACAAAACCGCAACTTGTCAGTGAAGAGCACTTTTTGCCAGTCCTGAGTTTGTGCCCATAGGCGACGATGCTGTTGCCGGTGATGTCTGGTGAGGACCTGCCTTACAACAGGCTTACAAGCCCTCAGTCCAGCCTCTCTAAGCCTATCGTGGACAGTCTGAGCACTGATGGAGGGATTGTGCGTTCCTGGTGTAACTCGGGCAGTTGTTGTTGCCATCCTGTACCTGTCCCACTGGTGTGATGTTTGGATGTACCAATCCTGTGCAGGTGTTGTTACACATGGTCTGCCACTGCGAGGACGATCAGCTGTCCATCCTGTCTCCCTGTAGCACTGTCTTAGACGTCTCACAGTACAGACATTGCAATTTATTGCCCTGCCACATCTGCAGTCCTCATGCCTCCTTGCAGCATGCCTAAGGCACGTTCACGCAGATGAGCAGGGACCCTGGACATCTTTCTTTTGGTGTTTTTCAGAGTCAGTAGAAAGGCCTCTTTAGTGTCCTAAGTTTTCACAACTGTGACCTTAATTGCCTACTGTCTGTAAACTGTTAGTGTCTTAACGATCGTTCCACAGGTGCATGTTCATTAATTGTTTATGGTTCATTGAACAAGCATGGGAAACAGTGTTTAAACCCTTTACAATGAAGATTTGTGAAGTTATTTGGATTTTTTGTAATTATTTTTGAAAGACATTGTCCTGAATAAGGGACGTTTCTTTTTTTGCTGAGTTCGTGTGTGTGAGTGTGTGAGTACGTGCGTGACCCTTTTTGCATGAACTCTTTTGACTCATCACATATGCTGTTGCTACTGTTTATTATCTATCCTGTTTGCCTAGTCACTTTACCCTTACCTATATGTACCTATCTACCTCAATTCCCTCCTACCCCTGCACATCAACTTAGTACTGGTACCCAGTGTAAATAGCCAAGTTATCGTTACTCAGTACTGGTACCCAGTGTAAATAGCCCATCGTTACTCACTGTGTGTTTATTCCTTCTGTTATTATTTTTCAATATTTTCTCTCTGCATTGTTGGGAAGGGACCATATGTAAGCATTTCACTGTTAGTCTATACCTGTTGTTTACGAGGCACGTGACAAATAACATTTGATTTAGTGTGTTTTTGTGTGTGTGTGTGTGTGTGTGTGTGTGTGTGTGTGTGTGTGTGTGTGTGTGCCAGCCAGTGGCCCAGTTCTGCCCAGTCGACCCAGGAGGCGCCTGTAGGGGTAGAAAAATGTGGCAAGTTGCTGTGAAGGGGAAGCCTATGTACCTACGACTAGACACACACACACACACACACAGCCCAGACAGACACAACCTAGACAGAACTTGAGACACAGACAGAGACAGAGCAGTGTGAGGGACACTAAGTGTGACACACACCAAACTATCTCACAGACAGCGACATTATCCAGTACCCTCACCTACTCGCAGCACATCAAGGACATCTTATTCAACGTGGAGATGAATAGGGAGACAACAGAGAGGTAGGGGCAAGAAAGATCAATCCTTTTTCTGGTGTACGTACACTCACTATGCTCCCCCTGCAACTCAGTGGCCTCAACAGGTAGCCTCCTGCATTCACCACCCCCACTGTTTGTGCAGACAGAGCGCAGGGAGGGCTCCGCAAGGCTGCTCTAAATCTGAGTAGCAGATCCCAGACAGAGACTAACCTCCAGACTGACGATAGTTATGAGAGTGGCTGTCGAGTCGTGCTTCCCCCTGCTCGGAGTGGCCGTACTAGGCTTTCTCTGCTGCATGCGAGGGGGTCAGACCCAGGTTGACCCGGGCTCTGGGAGGATCCCAGGCACCATGCCTCCCCACCTCATCTTCATCCTGGCGGATGACCAGGGCTATGGGGACGTGGGCTACCATGGCTCGGACATCCACACTCCGGTCCTGGACCAGCTGGCTGGAGAAGGGGTGAAGCTGGAGAACTACTATGTCCAGCCGATCTGCTCACCCTCACGCAGCCAGCTTATGACCGGGCGGTGAGTAATGTACTTAGTGTACTGCACTGGCTTATTAGACCTATCTAGTGTTATCCGGAATGATCTAATTCCTCTCACACTTCTATGCATTCCTATAACCTTTCTTCTAAATATAGAAGTGATCTGTCAACACATTGCATTTTGTTGTGAATAGACATGTACTGCATACCTTTAGAACAAATGTGTGAAGGTGGTGAAGTTGATCCCTGTCAATAAATGGGAGGGATGTCTCACTGGTTCTGGGAATCTTTCCCTTTGTGGTTTGGGAAATCTACATAATCTAATAACCCTGACCTCCACTCCACTTCCCGTTTCTTCCAGCTACCAGATTCACACGGGCCTCCAGCATTCTATCATCCGGGCACGCCAGCCGCTGTGCCTGCCCCCGGATGCGCCCACCCTGGCTGAGCGGCTGCAGGAAGCGGGCTACAGCACACACATGGTAGGAAAGTGGCACCTGGGCTTCTGCCGGCCGGGCTGCCTGCCCACGGGCCGCGGCTTCCAGAGCTTCCTGGGCTCCCTGACTGGCAGCGGTGACCACTTCTCCTACCAGAGCTGTGACCAGGCTGAGGCCTGCGGCTTCGACCTGCACGACGGGGAGAGACCAGCCTGGGAAATGAGCGGTAACTACTCCACAACGCTCTACATAGAGAGGTGAGGCCAGGTCTTACACACATCTGGTGATATTTATGAGAAGGAGCTTATCTAGTAGTAAACACTATTGTTCATGTTGGAAACGGAATGAAGAGGTTTTTAGAGTGATTTGCATTTGATCAGAATTGTGAGGCTGTCGATTCCGAGGTTTGGACACTACGGAATCTATGTATTTTACATAATGTCTCAGTTATATAAAGATGTAACCCAGACCTGGTTGCCTCCTCTTTCTATCCAGGGTTAAGAAGATCCTGAGGGCCCATGACCCCCGGAAGCCCCTCTTCCTGTACCTGGCCCTCCAGGCAGTCCACACACCCCTCCAGGCACCAGACCACTTTCTGCAACGCTACAGTGCCCTGGACAACCGCCCGCGACGACTCTACGCAGCCATGGTGAGCTGTGTTGACGAGGGTGTGGGGGCGCTGGTGCAGGAGCTGAGGACTCATGGCCTCTACCAGAACTCTGTCCTGGTCTACTCCTCAGACAACGGGGGCCAGCCCCTCTCTGGGGGCTGCAACTGGCCCCTGCGTGGGGGGAAGGGTACGTACTGGGAGGGGGGAGTACGGGCGGTGGGTTTCGTCCACAGCCCACTCCTGAAGAGGAAAGGAACGGTGAGCAAGGCACTGATCCATGTTTCTGACTGGTACCCAACCCTGCTGTCTCTGGCGGGGGCACCGGAGAAGGACAGAGGCCAGCTGGACGGCCACAATGTGTGGGGGGCCATCAGCCAGGGGCTGCCTTGCCCCCGCACCGAGATCCTGTTCAACATCGACCCGGTATCCCGACGGCCTGGGGAGGCAGACTCCAGGACCCTGGCCCTTAACGGCTTTGGCATCTGGGACACGGCATTGCGGGCGGCAATTCGGGCCGGGGACTGGAAGTTGCTGACGGGAAATGTGGGTGATGGGGACTGGGTGCCCCCTCAGACCCTGCCCGGGGGGCCCCATCAGTGGCAGGGCATGGAGAAACGTCGGGACCAGAGGGGGAAGTCTGTGTGGCTTTTCAACATCACCGCTGACCCTTATGAGAGGTCCGACCTAGCCGATGTAAGGCCTGAGGTGGTCAAAATACTGCTGGCCAGGCTGGCCGAGTACAACCAGACGGCCGTGCCGCCCCGAAACCCCCCCGATGACCACATGGCGGACCCCCAGCTCCATGGGGGGGTGTGGACACCATGGCTGGGTGAGCCAGGCAGCGAGGGGCCAGAGGGCAGCGGGGAGGGAGGGAAAGGGAAGGCAAAGGGTAGTAAAATGAGGCACTGTAAGGTGTGCAAACTGAAAGCCCTCTTTAAGAAGGTGGGCTCCCGGATGCAGAGGTCCTCTCTCTCCTTTTAGTCCACAGAGGGAGGGAATGAGCACGTGGATGTACAGGCAGGACTGACCGGCCTACATGAGACTGGATCTTAGTCACTGGCTGTCCCCTGGCCACTAAGTAGGGTGACTTTGTGCAACTGTGAGATTGATGTTGAGAGTGATGTTTTGATGTCTCATCTGCCCATGAACAGAAGGACACGATCAGAATGACACTCGGACACCCAGAGAGATATTTCTTTCATTTGTTGTTTTGTTATTTGTACGTGGTGATAGAATGGACCTTCTAGGCTACACACTGCTTATCAAATACTTCTCTGTTCCCAAACCAACTCTTAACAACACCTCACTGCATCAAAATTCTAAAGTGGGTACTGGCCAGCATAAGCTAAGCCAGAGATACTGTGGCTGTTGTGCTCTTCAGTGCTGTTACAGTACAGTACACCTATAATTTAAGCCATGTTCCAGACATACAGTATGTAGCTCATACTGTAAGTAAGTGTGATATGCCAGCTGGCAAATCCCAGACTGTGAAATAATGCAGATGTAACTGGATCAGACTGGATCAGGGTGACACAGGTTTGGACATGCAACAATACAGAAGCCAGATCAGATCAGATGTGAAGCTTGCATCTCTTGACTGTAAGCCATTTGTGTAGAAACGAATGTGTGTGATTATGCATGTACTGGAGATAATGTAGGCTATGTTCAGCAATCCTGCAGCAATCCCACGCACAGGACAGAGAAACACTCTTTATTTCTCATTTCCATCAGTATGACGGAGTGTGCACCAAGCTGCTTACTACTTCCCTGCCTCCTCCTCTCTAGCCAAGTCTCACCCTTCCCTCTTGTCCTCTCTCCCTATCTTTCACTAATGTCATCTAATTCTCTCTTGCTCCTTGCCTCTTTCCCACAGCCGTAGGAAACTTTTCTTCATCCTCCTCCTCCTCTCTCTCTTCGTCATCTTCTTCCTCCTCAGTCTTTCTCGTTTCATTCAGAGATCAGGTCAGTTCACAAGTGATAGGGAGGATGAATATGTTTGTGAGAAATGAGAACAGATATGAAGAGTTACATAAACATTAAGGAGGAGGAGAGGAGGAGGAGGAAGGCTCCCTAGGGGGGCAGCAAGGCCATTTGAAGCATTCCTTGTCTTATCTGTATTCTCCTCATTTGTGAAGATGAACATGTCATAACATTACCAGTAAGTGCCTATGTATAATTTGATGCTAACCAAAATGTTGTTCTGCCTTTTGCTGCTTTCCATTTATAAATACTATTTGACAGAATGTGTGGGCGGTTTGTCACTTGTGTTGAGCTTCTATGTGTATGTGTTTATGTGCATGTGTGTGTGTGTGTGTGTGTGTGTGTGTGTGCACACATTCCATGTAGATACATGCATAGTACTATCCTTGCAGCCAAAATACTGAAATTGGAATCTGGGAATGAGATGAGCCACTTAGAGGCCCCGTCAGTCTGTGTCAAAAGGCATATAGCGAGTTATTTCCTGTGAAGTGACACAGTGGGTCCTGCAGGAATGAGGAACTGACAGAACCTATAAATCGCTGAAGTGTCCAGAAGGCCAGCTGGGAGGAAGTGACCTGTAATGGGCTCACAGCGACAATGGCAGATGAAACAGTCTGATATGTTCAGAGTTGGGCTCTCGGCCTTCAAATACCTCTAGCGTGTTGAGTCAACAGGAAAGAAAGGGTTGTTGCCCTGGAGTGAAGTCGTGTGTAGTGCACATGAAGATCGTGTGGATAGTAGATACATACTGTAATATAAACACACTGAAACACAGTTAAATAGTCACTCTTTAAAACTGTGTGATGACAATGAATGGGCAGAAACACATTGACAGTGTCCATTGGTCAAGGGTCACCTATTAACCCTGGGAATTGCTCTGATGTCCTTTTAATGGGTCATTAGAAGACTCCTATGGTGTTGTAATCCACAGAGATAGCCAATGGGGGTACAATAGTGATATCCGATAGCTGCCAGGAAAAGGGGAAGGAACAGCTTTGATGCAGATACCTCCATGTCTTCTGTTGGGGTTTCACTATCTGATTGCCGATAATGCCTTGCTCATCCTTTCGCTGTGGTGAAAGACAGACCGACTCAGATACAGTATAGCATACTTCATGTGTTGTTTTTCGTTGGTGATAACAATGTCATGCTCAGCCTTACTCTGTGTAGATAGAGTGATAACAAACAGGCATTTGGAAAGAAGTGCAGAATTGAGTACAGTCCTTTTTTACTTCCCTCTGAAAGAGAGAGTCGATAGGGCTGGATGAGGGAGGCGATGCTCTCATCTCTTGAATCCTTGCCCATCCTCTACTCATCAGCTGTGCTCTACACACCATTTCAAAGTTCACTCCTTCCTGGGAGGATGACCTAGGAAGAGAGGAGGGGCCACCCACCAGCCAAATTGTCATAATTCTTGTTGAGTGAGTCACTCAACCTCAATGGTTCCACTACTGCATCTCTCTCCACTGCTGTGTGGCGGAATTGTTTGCTGTGGAACGTAGAAGCTCTGGAGGTGTCTGGTACGCATATAAATAATGCAATGTAATACGATGACGACAGAGCAACAAAAACAGGAAGTTAGGGGAGGGCTTTATTGTCTCAGTTTATTAGAGGCTTTTTCCTCACTCAGCTCAAATATGGCTCTGCTGCCCAATTGTGTGTGTGTGTGTGTACGTGTGTGTGTGTACGTGTGTGTGTGTGTGTGTACGTGTGTGTGCGTGTGTGTGTGTGTGTGTGTGTGTGTGTGTGTGTGTGTGTGTGTGTGTGTGAAATGAACACGTGGTGTGGATGTGGTTTTCCTCACTCAGCTCAAATTTGGCTCTGCTGCTCAATTGGGTGGGTGGGTGTGTGTGTGTGTCTGTGTGTGTGTGTGAAATGTACACGTGGTGTGGATGAAGGACTCGTGACCAATTTAAGAAGAACAATCAAGGCTTATACATATGGGGGACTAGTCTGAATTCAGGACCTTTTGATATGCCTTCACCTAAGGTACTGTATACCAGTTATAACACTTGCTGCTTCACAACAACTTTACATCTAGGAGACGACCACCCTTGCAGCAATACACCAGCCCTGGAATACATAATAAGTACACATATTATTGGCAATTGGCAATGAGGCGGCAGGTAGCCTAGTGGTTAGCGCATTGGACTTGTAACCGAAGGGTTGCAAGATCAAATCCCTGAGCTGACAAGGTAAAAATCTGTTGTTCTGCCCCCTGAACAAGGCAGTTAACCCACTGTTCCTAGGCTGTCATTGAAAATAACTGACTTGCCTAGTTAAATGAAGGTAAATGAAATGGGTTACATTCAGGAGATGTCAAAGGGCACTGAATCGGACACTGTTTTTCCATATTAGGCAGATGCATTCCTTCACCCATGATAAATACAGCTTTTCTTTGGCAGAGGGGAAAGTGGCTAACAGCACAACTCCCTCTCCTCCATCTCTCCTCTTCCCTCTCTCCTCCTCCCTCTCTCCTCTTCTCTCTCTCCTCCTCCCTCTCTCCTCTTCCCTCTCTCCTCCTCCCTCTCTCCTCTTCCCTCTCTCCTCCTCCCTCTTCTCTTCCCTCTCTCCTCCTCCCTCTCTCCTCTTCCCTCCTCTCCTCCCTCTCTCCTCTTCCCTCTCTCCTCCTCCCTCTCTCCTCCTCCCTCTCTCCTCTTCCCTCTCTCCTCTTCCCTCTCTCCTCCTCCCTCTCACCTCTTCCCTCTCTCCTCCTCCCTCTCTCCTCCCAGGATCTGACATCCCACTGTTACCACCCACCACTCAACCCAGCACACCGCCTGCTGAAGTCTCGTCCGACAGGAACATCACAGAAAATGCTGCAATTAATATTGAGGCACCTCTGCACCGCTCTAATTAGGCTTTCATATCAGTCTGCCTCCCTGTAATTACAGAAGAAGCCAGAGCTCCTGTGTTCACCGCAAACACTCTGTAATCACTGGCACTCTCCCTCCACAATGCTGCCTGCCTGTAAAAGGCATGCCCAGTCCAGAAACAAAGCATTGCGTCAGTGAGAGAAATGCACTCACAAACAGGCACACATTAACACTATATCTCTCAACAACAAAAAACATACACAAACACTCATTGCTTAACACACACTCACAAATAAAGATACAGTGCCTTCAGAAAGTAAAAAAATAAAAAAAACAGAAATACCTTATTTCAGACCCTTTGCCATGAGACTCGAAATCAAGCTCAGGTGCATCCTGTTTCCATTGATCATCCTTGAGTTGTTTCTACAACTTGATTAGTCCACTTGTGGTAAATTCAATTGATTAGACAGGATTTGGAAAGGCACACACCTAAGGTCCCAATCAGGAATCAAGGGAAGAACCAGGTGCAGACACTTTGAATAAACAATGGTTTAATAGTCCAAGGGGCAGGCAAGAGACAGGTCAAGGCAGACAGGGGTCAATAATCCAGAGATGGGGCAAGGGTACCAGTCGGCAGGCAGGCTCAGGGTCAGGCAGGAAGGTACAGAGACGGGACAGGGGAGGGTCAAAACCAGGATGGCGAGAAAAAGAGAGGCTGGGAAAAACAGGAGCTGACAGGACAAACACTGGTAAGCTGGACAAACAAGACGAACTGGCAACAGACAAACAGAGAACACTGGTATAAATACACAGGGGATAATGGGGAAGATGGGCGACACCTGGAGGAGGATGGAGACAATCACAAAGACAGGTGAAACAGATCAGGGCGTGACAGTCCCACAGTTGACAATGCATGTCAAAGCAAAAACCAAGCCATGAGGTCGAAGGAATTGTCCGTAGCACTCCGAGACAGGATTGTGTCGAAGCACAGATCTGGGGAAGGGTACCACAAAATGTATGCAGCATTGAAGGTCCCCAAGAACACAGTGGCCTCCATCATTCTTAAATGGAAGAAGTTTAGAACCACCAAGACTCTTCCTAGAGCTGGCTTCCCGGCCAAACTGAGCAATCTGGGGTGAGGGGCCTTGGTCAGAGAGATGATCAAGAACCCAATGGTCACTCTGAGAGAACTCCAGAGTTCCTCTGTGGAGATGGGAGAACCTTCCAGAAGGACAACCATCTCTGCAGCACTCCACCAATCAGGCCTCTATGGTAGAGTGGCCAGATGGAAGACCCTCCTCAGTTAAAGGCACATGACATCTCGCTTGAAGTTTGCCAAAAGACACCTAACGGACTCCAACCACGAGAAACACAATTCTCTGGTCTGATGAAACCAAGATTGAACTCTTTGGTTTGAATGCCAACCGTCACGTTGTCACAACTTCTGCCGAAGTCAACTCCTCTCCTTGTTCGGGCGGCGTTCGGCGGTCGATGTGGCCGGCTTTCTAGCCATCGCCGCTCCATTTTTCATGTATCCATTTGTTTTGTCTTGTTCCCCGCACACCTGATTTTCATTCCCCAATCAATCTGCATTTATTTATTCCTCTGTTCCCCGTCATGTCTTTGTGTAAGATTGTTTGTGTTACGTGTGTATTGTTGACGCGCCAGACTGGATTGTTTTTTCCGTGTTATTTTTCACGAAGACGTTTATTGTTAAACATAATTCTTGTGACTGTTTTGTGCGTTTTGCACTTTTGCCTAAATAGAGTGTGCGCCTGTTCACAAATCTCTGCTCTCCTGCACCTGACTTCGCTACCAGTACGCACACATTCTGACACACGTCTGGAGGAAACCTGGCACCATCCCTACGGTGAAGCATGGTGGTGGCAGCATCATGCTGTGGGAATGTTTTTCAGCAGCAGGGACTGGGAGACTAGTCAGGATCGAGAGAAAGATGAGCAAAGTACAGTGAGATCCTTGACGAAAACCTACTCCAGAGTGTTCAGGACCTCAGACTGGGGCAAAGGTTTTCCTTCCAACAGGATAATGACCCAAAGCACACAGCCAAGACAATGCAGGAGTGGTTTTGGGACAAGTCTCTGAATGTCCTTGAGCTGCCCAGCCAGAATCCGGACTTGAACCAGATCGAACATCTCTGGAGAGACCTGAAAATATTTGTGCAGTGAAGCTCCCCATCCAATCTGACAGAGGTTGAGAGGATCTGCAGAAAAGAATGGGAGAAACTCCCCAAATACAGGTGTGCCAAGCTTATAGCGTCATAAACAAGAAGACATGAGGCTATAATCGCTGCCAAAGGTGCTTCAACAAAGCACTGATTAAAGGGTCTGAATACTTACAGTACCATTCAAAAGTTTGGACACATCTACTCTTTCAATGTTTTTTCTTAATATTTTACTATTTTCCACATTGTAAAATAATAGTGAAGACACCAAAACTATTAACAAACACACATGAAATTATGTAGAAACCAAAAACAATTAATATAGACTTGGTCTTTTACCAAATAGGGCTATCTTCTGTATACCACCCCTACCTTGTCACAACACAACTGACTGGCTCAAATGCATTAAGAAGGAAAGAAATTTCACAAATGAACTTTTAACAAAGCACACCTGTTAATTTAAATGCATTCCAGGTGACTGCCTCATGAACCTGGTTGAGAGAATGCCAAGAGTGTGCAAAGCTGTCATCAAGGAAATGGGTAACTACTTTGAAGAATCTCAAATATAAAATATATTTTGATTTGTTTAAAACTTTTTTGTTACTACATAATTCCATATGTGTTATTTCATAGTTTTGATGTGTTCACTATTATTCTACAATGTAAACGTTTTTTTAAAATAAAGAAACCCCCTTGAATGAGAAGGTGTATCCAAACTTATGACTGGCACTGTACGTAAATGTGATATTTCTGTTTTGTATTTTTTATAAATGTGAAAAAAATTCTAAAAAGCTGTTTTTGCTTTGTCATTATGGGGTATTGTGTGTAGATGGAGGGGAAAAAAGATTGAATCCATTTTAGAATAAGGCTGTAATGTACCAAAATCTGGAAAAAGTCAAGGGGTCTGAATACCTCCATAATGCACTGTAATTTCTCTGAACAGACATTGTTGAACAGAAGCACAGCTGTATACAAAAACACTTGCAGAGCATTCTGTTTGTCTCTCTCTCTCTCTCTACAGTTGCACGCATGTGTGCACAGACATGCTGTGAACAAGTCCTATTAACACTCTTCATAATAAAATAATTAAAGCTAAGATAAACCTTTACAGCGAGCATGATATTACATAACAGGCATAATTCAATTCAGTCTTTTAAAAATGATGCTCCAACAACCTACAGTTAACGTGGCAATACTAACTTTTTGGGCAAACCTACCAAATTCACATAGAAATGTGAGTTATAGAGCTATCATTCTACTTAAAAGCTAGTCTAAGACCTGGTAGATATGTTCTATGTGCATTATTTATTTGCTTCCCATTCTTAAGTTTTGTTTTTGCTTCTTTTACTTTCGGTTTTGTACACCAGCTTCAACCAGCTGCAACAACAATATTTTTGGTTATGCAAAATATTTTTCACAGGGGTTTAGATGGTACAATGATTCTCTACACTATCACTCTATCTTATTTTGTCACAAAATCTGAAATTAGGCAAACTATTAGAGTTTTAGTAACCAGGAAATGGTGGAGCGATTTCTGCATAGTGCAACTTTTAATACTACGCTAAGACAAAAACAACAATTCATTTTTTCAATTTGCTCAACCGATAACCCCAGAGGGACAAGACACAGATTTGTCTTTCACAGCAGCAGCTCTCTGGTTTATGGGTGTGTTATGATGGAGACAGTAGCACAGATAATGAATGCTACAGTAGGCAGCTCTTTCAGACTCCTGGAGAGATGGGAGTCACATATCCCTTGGGTGAATATGGAAGCTGGGGGAGGCCGGTGGCAGCTGGACACAGGGAGGGCATGGTGATGATGAAGACCATGCTCTCAGCTTTTGAATCCTTGCCCATTCTCTACTTATCGGCTGTGCTCTATACACGTATGTCAGGAGATGGGAGAGGAGCTCCATCCCACAGCCTACAGTATAGTCAGGGCAAACAGAGGAAGATGCTGAAAGGCCATCAGTAGGAACATGGTGCAGGACAGGAGGAAATGTGTGGTTGGGTGTGAAGGTGACATGCAAAGGCAGCGTTGCGATCTGAAAGGAAGGTTGAGCCTTAGAGTGGCCTGGGAATCAGACGTTCTGAGAGACGGTACAGGCATGAATTTGCTCGAATCGAATCGAACTGTATTTTGTCACATGCTTCGTAAACAACAGATGTAGATTAACAGCAAAATGCTTACTTAAGGGGCCTTCCCAACAACACAAAACATGGAAATACACAATGAGTAACGATACCTTGGCTATATACGCGGGGTACCAGTTCCAAGTTGATGTGCAGGGGTACAAAGTTGTTGAGGTAGATATCTACATATAGGTAGAGATAAAGTGACTAGGCAACAGGATAAATAATAAACAGTAACAGCAGTGTAGGTGAGGAGTCAAAAGAGATAATTGCAAAAAGGGTCAATGCAGATATCCCTGGTAGCTATTGGTTAATTATTTAACTAACTATTTAGCGGTCTTATAGCTTGAGGGTAGAAGCTATTCAGGGTCCTGTTGGTTCCAGACTTGGTGCATCAGTCTATGACTTCGATGGCTGGAATCTTTGAAAATGTTTAGGGTCTTCCTCTGACACCTCTTGGTATCGAGGTTCTGGATGGCAGGGAGCTCAGTGATGTACTGGGCCGTGCGCACTACCCTCTGTAGCGCCTTGCGGTCAGATGCCAAGCAGTGCCATACCAAGTGGTGATGTAGCTAGTCAAAATGCTCTCAATGGTGCAGCTGTAGACATTTTTGAGGATCTGAGGGCCCATGACAAATCTAGTCCACGATCAGCGTAGTCCACAATCAGCTCCTTTGTCTTGTTGACATTGAGGGAGAGGTTGTTGTGCTGGCACAACACTTCCAGATCTCTGACCTCCTCCCTGTTGGCTGCCTCATTGTCGTCAGTGATCAGACCTACCAGCCTTGTGTTGTCTGCAAAGTGATGGTGTTGGAGTCATGCGTGGCCACACAGTCATGGGTGAACAGGGAGCACAAGAAGGGACTAAGCACGCACCCCTGAGGGGCCCCTGTGTTGAGGGTCAGTGTGGTGGATGTGTTGTTGCCTACCCTCACCACTTGGGGGCGGCACGTCAGGAAGTCCAGGATCCAGTTGCTGTGGGAGGTGTTTAATCCCAGGGTCCTTAGCTTAGTGATGAGCTTGGAGGGCACAATGGTGTTGAATGCTGAGCTGTAGTCAATGAACAGCATTCTCATGTAGGTGTTCCTTTTGCCCAGGTGGGAAAGGGCAGTGTGGAGTGCAATAGAGATTGCGTCCTCTGGGGATCTGTTGGAGCGGTATGTGAATTGGAGTGGTTCCAGGGTGTCTGGGATGATGGTGTTGATGTGAGCCATGACCAGTATTTTCATGGCTACAGAGGTGAGTGCTACGGGGTGATAGTCATTTAGACAGGTTACATTGGCGTTCTTGGGCACAGGGACTATGGTGGTCTGTTTGAAACATGTCAGTGAAGACACTTTCCAGATGGTCAGCGCATGTTCTGAGTACGGTCCTGGTAATCCGTCTGGCCTTGCGGCTTTATGAATGTTAACCTGTTTAAAGGTCTTACTCACATCGGCTACGGAGAGCGTGATCACACAGTTGTCTGGAACAGCTGGTAGTCTCGTGCATAGTTCAGTGTTGCTATCCTCGAAGCATGCATAGAGTTTATTTAGCTTGTTTGGTAGGCTCCCGTCACTGGACAGCTTGTGGCTGGGTTTCCCTTTGTAATCCGTGATAGTTTGCAAGCCCTTCCACATCCAACGAACGTCAGAGCTGGTGTAGTAGGATTCGATGTTGGTCCTTTATTGACGCTTTGCCTGTTTGATAGTTCGTCAAAGGGCGTAGCGGAATGTCTTATAAGCGTCCGGATTAGTGTCCTGCTCATTGAAAGCGGCAACTCTAAGCCTTTAGCTCAGTGCAGATGTTGCCTGTAATCCATGGCTTCTGGTTGGGATATGTACCACAGGAGGCTGCTGAGGGGAGGAGGGCTCATAATAATGGCAGGAATTGAGTGAATGGAATGGTTTCAAACACATGGAAACGTCCTGTGATATGTACGTACAGTCACTGTAGGGACAATGTTGTTGATGCACTTAATGATGAAGCTGGTGACTGATGTGATAAACTCCTCAATGCCATCGGATGAATCCCGGAACATATTCCAGTCTATGCTAGTGAAACAGTCCTGTAACTTAGCATCCACTTCATCGGACCACTTCCGTATTGAGCGAGTCACTGGTACTTCCTGATTGAGCTTTTGTTTTTATGCAGGAATCAGGAGGATAGAGTTATATTCAGATTTGCCAAATGGAGGGTGAGGTCGAGCTCTGTATGCGTCTCTGTGTGTGGAGTAAAGGGGATCTAGAGTTCTTTTGCGTCTAGTTGCACAGGTGACATGCTGGTAAAAAAAATAGTGTAAAAGGATTGCAGTTTTCAAGCATTAAATTCACCAGACATTAGGAGCGCCGCCTCTGGGTGAGCATTTTCTTGTTTGCTTATAGCCCTATATAGCATGTTGAGTGCTGTCTTAGTGCCAGCATTGGTTTGTGGTGGTAAATGGACCGTTACAAAAAATATAGATGAAAACTCTCTTGGTAAATAGTGTGGTCTACCGCTTATCATGAGGTATTCTAACTCAGGTGAGAAGAACCTCGAGACTTCCTTATATTAGAGATCATGCCCCAGTTATTTTTAACAAAGAGACACACACCACCTCATCTGAGCTTCTCCGACGCAGTCGTTCTGTCCAGCCGATGTATAGAAAAACCAGCTAGATTTATATTTACCATGTCCTTGTTCAGTCACGACTCTGAGAAACATAGGATATTACAGTTCTTCAGAGCATTTTGATAAGGTAGTCTCAAACAGAGCTCATCCAGTTTATTCTCCCGTGACTGCAAGTTTGCCAATAGAACAGAGGGTAGAGGCGATTTATCCACTCTCCAACATAGTCTCATCAGGTATCCCGCACCCCGGACTCTATAGCGTCATCTCCTTCTTCGAGTGTCGGGGATTTGGGCCTGGTTGCAATAATCAATATGTATTTCGCCTCTGACTCATTGAAGTAGAAGTCCTCGTCCAAATGGAGGTTAGGGATAGCTGTTCTGATGTCCAAAAGCTATTTTCGGTCATAGGAAACAATGGTGGAAACATCATGTACAAAAAAAGTTAAGATCAGCGCAAATAAATACACAAAATAACACAATTGGGCAGGAACCCGTAAAAAGGGTGTCATTCCCTCCAACGCCAGTATATGCGTGCTTTTGCAAGATGTGTTTGATTGTGATCAAATCAATTTCAATGCAGGGCATGTCAGTGTTACTCCTGATAGATCCATTTCAACCTACAACATCAACAAAAATCAGTCAAGGCCTACTGGAAGGCCTAGTCACTTCATACTATGATTTTCCAGAGAAATATCTTAATAGTAGGCACAGGCCTATCTTTACAGTATATTTACAGTTCAAATGCATATACTGACAAATATGGGAAATCTGCAACACTTACATTTAGATTGTAATTTAATGTGATCACTCATTTTGGGCTGCCATATCTTTTCACTTTACCTCTTTCTTGCCTTCCCTTGTAGGATAATGCCGTCCATTTGAAATGATCTGGGGTCAGTTTAACTTTATAATACTCCTTTATAATAAAGGATTTATGCAAAGGAAGCTGATCCTAGATCAGTAGCGCTCGAGACCAGGGATCTCGCGTTGCTAGCCTTTTTCCTCTACCACAGCCATCACCACCAGGGCTACTACCAAAGATGGTGGATAAAATGAAGACAGTTCACTCAAGCCGTTTACCATTGAAAAATATAGTCAGTTCTCTGTTCCCAAAGACACCAAGCGCGACAGCAGCTGGCTGTTCTGTGTAGTGTAGTTGAAGGTAATTTAACCAGAAAAAATGAGGGAGTGGGGTGTCTCGCTTCCTCTTCCGTCTCTGCTACTATCGCTCTCCTCCGCCTTCTCCCCTGGTTAATGCTAATATAGATCCTTGGGACGTCCCTTCCCTAAGCCCTGAACCCTAACCCTGACTTTACCCCATACCCTTACCCTCATCTTGACCATAACCCTTACCTAACTCTAAACTTAACCTTAACCCCTACCTTAACCGTTTTAAATTTAAACTTAAATTGGGTGACGTCAGAGTTCAGAGTCCTCACAAGGATCCCGTTTAGACATCTTAGTTTTTTAGTATCTCCCTTTGAGTTTACGAGATCTCCCCCCGAATCCTGAGCGAGGCAGTCACCGAAACGAGAGGCGATACCCTCCTGCACAACATGGCTACAATTGTAACCTCGACCAGATTTACAGACGAATATCAGCTGTACGAGGAGCTCGGAAAGTAAGCTACATTAACACTATATAGTCCTATTTGACCTTTTCCTGTACTGCTTTGTAGACTATCATTGTGCATGTCTAGTCCACTGTTGACAAGACAGGTTGTCAAAAACAGGGAAGGCACCCCCCCGGGTCGTTAATTAAGACAGTTTTATAGTCCAACAACATTTTATTATAATATATGTTGAGATAGTACCGAATGGCTTGAGCATGCATGCGATTTGTACCGAATTTACAGTGGCTGCGTGTTATAGATATGTAGCGGATTATATATATATAGTGTTGATTTATTTGAAGGCAGGACTTTCTCGTATAAATCATTTTAAAGACCCTGAACCCTCTCCTCGTATCTATTTATTATAATTTCACTTTTCAGTATTATTTTGTAATTGGTAGTGAGCCACGCAGGAAGGAATGCTGCTCCACTTGTGTAACGATAGACAGCTATAACTATGTCATCCACATCGAAAATGTATCCACTGTGTTTCATTCTGTGCATTGTAACAAATAATTGCTACACACAAACCACCAAGTAGACAAATACTGGGTAACCCGTCTGCGTTATTTTTTGCAGTTAGCAGTGGCAATAGTGTACGTCCAACCACCTATAAACATTTTTTCCGGTTTCAAGTATGCATGATGACATCATAATACAGACAGACCTATGATAGGCTTACTACACAATTCAGATAGGCTACAGTAGACTTTTCGTTATTTTCTCATGCTTTGGTTTATTTAAGCAATAAGGCACGAGGGGTTGTGGTATATGGCCAATATACCACGGCTAATGTATATTCTCTGCCTTTCGCTACATGCACTATAACATCTGCTAAACACGTGTATGTGACCAATACAATTTAATTTGGTTTGATTTGATTTGCTATTGTAAACTGGTTACCAACGTAATTAGAGCAGTAAAAATAAATGTTTTGTCATACCCGCAGTATCTGATATACCACGGTTGTCAGTCAGCATTCAGGGCTCGGACCACCCAGTTTATAATCTCAGATAGCTCATGTTTCTTTGCACAGTAGTTCATGTGTAGGCTTATGTCTCAGCCCTTCCACATTACAATTTGCTCTGAGCTCACTTTCACGCACAAGGAGCGAGTGAGGGCTCCCGAGTGGCGCAACGGTCTAAGGCACTGCATCTCAGTGTTCGAGGTGTCACTACAGACCCTGGTTTGATTCCAGGCTGTATCACAACTGGCCGTGATTGGAAGTCCCATAGGGCGGCACATAATTGGCCAGCATCATCCGGGTTAGGGTTTGGCCGGGGTAGGCCGTCACTGTAAATAAGAATGTGTCATAATAAACCGGAAATGTGTTACCTCTGGTTCGTTCAGCCCTTCCTAGGGGGGAAATGTGTTACCTCTGGTTCGTTCAGCCCTTCCTAGGGGGGAAATGTGTTACCTCTGGTTCGTTCAGCCCTTCCTAGGGGGGAAATGTGTTACCTCTGGTTCGTTCAGCCCTTCCTAGGGGGGAAATGTGTTACCTCTGGTTCGTTCAGCCCTTCCTAGGGGGGAAATGTGTTACCTCTGGTTCGTTCAGCCCTTCCTAGGGGGGAAATGTGTTACCTCTGGTTCGTTCAGCCCTTCCTAGGGGGGAAATGTGTTACCTCTGGTTCGTTCAGCCCTTCCTAGGGGGGAAATGTGTTACCTCTGTTCAGACCTTCCTAGGGGGGGGGAAATGTGTTCAGCCCTTCCTGTTTCGTTCAGCCCTTCCTAGGGGGGAAATGTGTTACCTCTGGTTCGTTCAGACCTTCCTAGGGGGCAAATGTGTTACCTCTGGTTCGTTCAGCCCTTCCTAGGGGGGAAATGTGTTACCTCTGGTTCGTTCAGCCCTTCCTAGGGGGGAAATGAGTTACCTCTGATTCGTTCAGACCTTCCTAGGGGGGAAATGTGTTACCTCTGGTTCGTTCAGCCCTTCCTAGGGGGGAAATTAATTGGGTTTTGTGATAAACAATTCAAATAAAGTCTGAGGTTAACACAGGCTTAGGAGGTCTTATACATTTTGTACTATGAGATATTATTAGTCACTTAACATGACTGTTTTGATTACATAATTGCTTCAAAATTCACAAAAAGTGACAGTTGATTAAGATTATATCAGAACAAAACGTATAAAGTCTCCTAAACCTGTGTTTACCACAGACCTTATTTTCAGTGTTTATCCCCCAAAAAACATTAGTTTCTCCACAGGCTTTGGCCAATGAGCCATGACGGAGTGAGTGCCTACAAAAATACGCCATTACTATTGCTCTCTATCACATGATACATCATTTTATTATCACATGCCAAACAACAGTTATCATCATGCACTGCTTTGTATTGCCTTTTTGCACCTGTGTACCACAGTGATGGGCTATTTAGCTCTACTGTCGATTAGTTGTAAACCTATTCATATTGCAACGTTTCTCATTTAAAACATGTGGGGGAGAGTGGGGTCAACTGTAACACTAATTTTACCTTCTACCATCTTCTTTATTAGTCAGAGATGGATTGAACTAGACACAGTACTGATTTTGGTGGGTTGTATTTTGTTTGCGGTAGTGAGAGTTGTGACTTGAGCTCATGTAGCTGTTTTGTTTATTCATTTATCTCACTACAGGGGCGCCTTCTCCGTTGTCCGGCGATGCGTTAAAAAGTCCAACGGCCAGGAATTTGCTGCTAAAATTATCAACACGAAAAAACTCTCAGCAAGAGGTAAGACAAAGGGGAAATATTACACCACTTACTATGTTGAGTGCATTGATGCCTGTGGCATTGTTTTGACTAATCAGATATAGTCCAATAGGAGATCGACACTGGAGGTAGTTTTCTCATTGTTAGTTTATTCAATTACCCATGTGCACCTGAAAGCTCTTGATCCATTAAATATCTAGTTCAAGCAACATAATACAATTGCATTTTAGGTTAACATTACATACACCAACTTGTCAAAGGGTGTGTGCCAAGTTGCATAGTGTAGGCAAGTGCAGCATATTTTTGGGAGCTCCTTGTTCACTGAGAGAAACAGAAGCATTCATCTCATGATGTTCCTGTCCAGCGGGACATATTGTTGCTGTGCCTGCCTACCCCGCGACACAGTAGCTCAGCCATTGTGTCTGTGTGTGGTGCATTTGTTTATGCTCTACTCCTGCCCTCAGAAACCAAGTGTGTATGTGAATGTAGACTGCCAGAGGCCTTTTAGAAGCATCTGGAGCACCTTTGTGTTGTTTAGTCATAGCTGAAGTCACAATTCTACTCTTTGCTGCTCACGTTTTCTTCACAGAAATCTGGACCATACATAAATTAATAAGTGACCTTTAAGAGGCTTCACCTCTTATCACAAAACGATTTAGTCAAGGAACGGGATAATGGAATCCATAATTAAGGGTTGACTGTAAATTCATGTCCTTATGCAATTTTGGTGAATTTCAGTTCACGTTACGCCTCTCACAATGTCTCCCCCCTTCCACCTTGTGAGATCTCCTGATCAGAGACATGGGGTCCAGGCAGAAAAACACGTCCTCTTGGCCGGAGGAGACTGTCACATCTGCTCTAATCAAGCCTTGGCCAGGAGGACTGCATGGAGATACTCAGACGTGGCCAATCTGCCACTGCTACAGCAGCAGAGACAAAAAGCTATGGATCTATTTCGGGACACTACTAATACTTGTGCGTTTGGGTATCGAGTGGGCCCATCTCTTGTTTGCTCCTGACATTGTGATGGAGATGTTAATTTGATTTTTTTGGGCCGTTCTGTCTATGTCACTGCGCGCATTAGTGCATAAATTGCAATGACTAAGGGTACTGAAAATCCAAATAACTACGCCATGCTTGTTAGACTGTAATTACACTGCAATTCCATGTTTGCGTCATCAATTTTTCGGGGGCATTGTTGTCGAAGCCCTTGCTTGCGTCAAGCCCGGCTGCCAGTAAATGACTCCAAGAAGAAATCTTCCTGAAGCACAGTCTTACTGTAGCTGTGCTGACTGGGTATTGACCTATTAAACAAAGCAGTCTTCAACTAAAAGTCTTAATAGTATCTCAACAGTGGCCACACTGTTGCAGATAATGGCCTCCCTGCCATGACTTGAGAGGGCTTTAGCTATGGCGATGGAGAGGGAGTGGAGGTTGTTTGATTATTATGAAAATTACAGAGGCCAGGTCTGGGTGTGAGATTGTGCTGTCCTCTGGGGATGCCAGCTGAATTACAATAGGCCCCACTTTCCCCTCTGCAACGGTCTCAACGGATAGGCCAGTAAACAAAGAATTTCTTAAAAATTGCCTTTAAAAAAACAACTGGTAATTAGATCTGCTGTGTTTCAGCTGCGTCTGGCAGAGATCCCGTCAAGTAACCTGGCAACTGGGTTCTTGAAACTGTTCATCGCGTTGAATAGCACGGAATGAGAGGAACGCTCCAGTCCTATTGAGCTGAATAAAGGAGAAGAGAGGAGGGCCAAGTTAAGCCAGATCCCCTTGCCGCGCTTATCTCCCTACAGCTCCTCATGCCCACTGCCCCATTCTTATGTCTCTGCGTGCAGTTTGAAGGAAGTTTAAGGAAGTTTTGCGATCCATTGTCAACTAGCATTCATGCAAATACTGGAAGCCTATGGGATCAGCTAGCTGATTGCGCTAACTCTAGCTGATCCCAGATTCTTCCAGTCCTCCCGCTAACGCTAGTTAGCAATTGCTTGTGATACTACCGTCAACCTCCCTCAAACTGCACGCAGAGACATAAAAATAGTATCCATGAGTTCATCTGACACTGGGAAAGTAGATCAATTGTCACAATATCCCTTTAATCAGAGCTGAAGGCCCTGGACATGCCAATGTGTTTTACAGAAACAGAAGCTGTAATAATTTCCCTCAGATCTACCATCCATCTAGACATGGGGCAGAGCCTCCACTGCCAGCAACGCTTTATCTATGTATAAGATTAACTAGGGAGAAAGACGGAACAATCTAGAGAAGACAAACAAGCTTAGGCTGCTGCTATTAGCTGACAGTGTGTGTGTGTGTGTGTGTGTGTGTGTGTGTGTGTGTGTGTGTGCGTGCGTGCGTGCGTGCGTGCGTGCGTGTGCTGCTTACTCCATGCATCTACTGTAGGTTGGACTGCGAGGAAGCAACAGTATACCTCTCCCTCAGCTGTCCTCTTCCAGGCTATTTGATTGCGACAGTCTACCAGAGCTGCTGTCAAATGTCAATACCTCAACTCTTAATCCAAACCATGTGAAATGCGGCCCAGCCGATGAGTGTTTTAAGCGTCAGCTGAGGTGCTGGATGTCAACCCTCTCACACACACCCCTTTATACAACATTTTTTAAATATTTTTTTAACAGAAGTACATATTGGTTGGTTTAATACACAGTGCACCCTTTGCATAATGCACTATTTCAGGCCATAAACTCTCATGTCTGTTAGATTATGTCATTGTATGTTTCTGAGGCTGAGCTGCCCAGGCCAGTAGGACTGGGCATATATTGAATGTGGTCTGTCATATTAAGGCTTTTGACAATCAGTAACATCTCATCCACACACTTTCTTAAACACACACACACACACACACACACACACACACACACACACACACACACACACACACACACACACACACACACACACACACACTTGGTGTCATAAAAAATTCAGTTTGTCCTATTAAAAATTCACCAGGGCAGTACTGCCACGTTTATCAGGCCTCCGCCAATCGACCTCCAGCAAGCAGCGCAGAGGAAGCCTTCCAATGCCCTGATAACACGCCTGCCTGGGCCACGATACGGCAGTTGATCTGGGAGAGGAGGACACTGAGGGAGAGGAAGAGAGAGAGATCGAGAGAGAGAGATGGGGAGGAGGGAAAGAGAGACAGGGAGAGAGAGAGAGCGAAAGAGACACTGTGAATTTTTTATGACACCAAGCCCTGTGTGTGTGTGTTTAAGAGAGAGTATGTGGGTGCAGGGTTTGGATCAGGGTAGGTGTGGGATGAAATATCATAACATAACCATAATACCCCCTCATACAGCCCATTCCCCTTCTTATTTTGTGGGGCATAAACACAGGCCAATTAGTGGGGAGCAAGAGTGTGTTTTCACTGGATGGCAGCAGTGGGGGGAGGTGTGGGTGTGTGCATGGGTGTGTGTATGGGTGTGCGTGTGTGCGTGTGTGTGTGTGTGTGTGTGTGTGTGTGTGTGTGTGTGTGTGTGTGTGTGTGTGTGTGTGTGTGTGCGTGTGTGTCATTATCCACTTATGTGTGGATGTGTATTTCTGGGGCTTCTCTCACGCCTGAATGGCAAAGGCCTTTTCCCAGTCTTCTGTCCTGTTTTCTCTCTCAGTCTTCTGTCCTGTTTTCTCTCTCAGTCTGTCCTTAATAGACCTTCCTCTCCCAGGCATCTTGTGTGCTGGGTGATTATTGTGATTCAAGAGATATCATTAGGTGTATGCATAAGGAAAGTCCCTATTTGCACATATTTAGCATTGTTAGGACATGGTTCTGTGGAACTACTGTACGATACCAGTATCGTTATACTCAGAGGTATCGTGGCAAGGGAACAAAACATGAAGCAGATTCAATTTCCTGAGGAAAACAGACCTAATGTTGGAAACAAACAGCCTTATGTTGTCACCCAGAATCACATGTTTATTTTCCAAGCTATATAACTCAATATTTTACATACTGTAGGTTTTTTAAAGGACCAAAAGTGTATTGTGCAAAGCTGTCATCAAGGCAAAGGGTGGCTACTTTGAAGAATCTCACATTTTAAATATATTTTGATTTGTTTAACACTTTTTTTGGTTACTACATGATTCCATATGTGTTATTTCATAGTTTTGATGTCTTCACTAGTATTCTACAATGTAGAAAATAGTACAAATAAAGAAAAACCCTTGAATGAGTAGGTGTTTCCAAACATTTGACTGATAGTGTACATGGGCTCCGATATGATACAGGAACAATATTTTTAGTTTGAAACGATTCGGTGCGTTTTGATTAGTGGAACGAATCAATGCGATTTGGTTCGATATGATTCAATGCACTAACAATTATTGCATGAACACATTCATTTTCATTTCTAAATGAATCTCTGATATAGATGGAGCTGTCTGAGGTGAATTTTCTGAGCTGAGTGGCCCTGGTGTGTGTGTGTGTGTGTGTGTGTGTGTGTGTGTGTGTGTGTGTGTGTGTGTGTGTGTGTGTGTGTGTGTGTGTGTGTGTGTGTGTGTGTGTGTTGTATGAACGAATTAATGATTTCTCCTTACTCGGTCGGGCTTTGACCACTGGTAACATATAAACACAAATACGACATGGAGAATGCATAGAATTGCAGGAAATTTGCTTAAAAACAGCAAAACAAATAGCTTTAAAACTGCAACATTTTCTCTCCGCCAACAAGAGGGATGTGAACAGTTCCGGGTCGCAGGGTTTGCAAAGTGGGGGGTTGTTACTATGCCGATAAATTACATTATCCATCCGGACAATTTGCCACCTAGGAAATTTGTTTGACCGGACCTTCTGAAATAGTACTTGATGTAATTTGTGAGCTGAGCAATAGGGCAGACTGAGCATCTAAATGCTCATCACCCACTTATTAACTCTGTCATGTAGCAGATTAAAATATTTTGCGCTAGGAGTATGTCAATATTTATCTTTTGAAATGAGATATGACATACAGTACATAGCCAGTCTTGGAACTCCCTCTCCCGGATCCGGGAGAATTGTCATCAACTGACACTAATTAGCATAACGCAACAGACAAAAAATATTACTAGAAAATATTCATATTCATGAAATCACAAGTGAAATATATTGAAACACAGCTTAGCCTTTTGGTAATCACCCTGTCATCTCAGATTTTGAAATGATGCTTTACAGCCAAAGCAAGACAAGTATTTGTGTAAGTTTATCGATAGCCTAGCATAGCATTATGCCTAGCTAGCAGCAGGCAGCTTGGTCACGAAAATCAGAAAAGCAATCCAATTAAATCGTTTACCTTTGATGAGCTTCGGATGTTTTCACTCACGAGACTCCCAGTTAGACAGCAAATGTTCATTTTGTCCCATAAAGATTATTTTTATAGCCGAAACACCTCCGTTTGTACTTCACGTTTGGTTGAGAAATCCACCGGAAACTGCGGTCACGACAACGCCGAAAATTATTCCAAATTATATCCATAATATCGACAGAAACATGGCAAATGTTTTTTATAATCAATCCTCAAGGTCTTTTTCAAATAACTATTCGATAATATATCAACCGGGACAGGTGGCTTCTTAGTAGGAAAGAGAGAAACAATGGCCGCATTTGTCTTTTACGCACAAAACACTCAGAGCCTCCAGCTGACCACTGACGCAATGTTGTCGTTCAGGCTCATTTTTCAAAAATAAAAGCCTGAAACGATGTATTGTGACACTGGACACATTAGGGAAGCCATAGAAAAAGGAATCTGGTTGATATCTCATTCACTGATCAATAGGGACGCATAGGAACGCAGAGCTTTCTAAATAAGAGTCCCTTCCTGATTGGATTTTTCTCAGGCTTTCGCCTGCAACATCAGTTCTGTTATACTCACAGACAATATTTTTACAGTTTTGGAAACTTTAGAGTGTTTTCTATCCTAAGCTGTCAAATTCTAGCATCTTGTCCTGACAAAATAGCCCGTTTACTTTGGGAACGTTATTTTTCCAAAAATGAAAATAGTGCCCCCTAGTTTCAAGAGGTTATTAATATAACACCGTTTTGGAATCCACCCCCCTGTCAAAAGCAAATGGTTTGACCGTTTGGAACTTTATGAAGGAGAACTGTTCTCTTCTCCCGGCTCGCAAAAATTATTGCAGTCCTAAGTGAAATTACACCTTTACCCAGTTCATGTAAAAATGACCAAATGCTGTTTAAAGCAGAACTACCAAAATTATTTTGTACAGTAAACCTGGTAATCAAAAGCCCCAGTCAGCAGTTAGATGTGCAATCAGCAAGATGTGAGTTGTGTCCACTCCGGTAGCCTACACAGCCCCACCGGTAAAACACAATTCTCTACAGCACATTTGGTAACAATGACCCAGGAAATTACATTGGTTGTCCCTCAATTAATAAAGCCTATGATTTAATATTGCGAAAGCCATTTTACAAACATCTGAATGCTGAAGGTGCTGCGCAGATGAAGCCTACGATTATTAGAGCAGGGTTAGGGTACGCCTAGCTCTCGTTGACGCGAGCAGCTGCGTCTCGTGCTCTGTGAGCATAGTTGTTATCGGACTTGACTAGATCAATGTCATACCCAGTCACATGCATACACGTCTGATAGGAGGAAGGAGAGGACGCATCAATTCAGTCACAACAGATAAGAGGTATTTTCGGAATAAGGCAGAAAACATTTATATGAGTAAAATGCGTTAGAGAAGCAGAGATTCGTAATTTTTGAATGGGTTTCTTACCGATGCATGCTTCATTTGGATCGGTTCAAGCTCCAGCAGACTGATGCACTCGTATTTTAAACATTTGAACCAGGGACCGATGCATATCGATGAATCATTTCATCCCTACAGATAATGCTATTAAAAGACTGATGTTGTCCTTCAAAATGGGCCCCCCAAAAAAGAACAATACTAATTACTTATAGCTTGGGATAAAATTTGTAGCTTGCTTGTGACTGAATAAATTGTGATCATTTTGGGGGACAGTGTCCCTCTGTTCCTCAGCATCTTTTTCAGCACAGCCAGTACTTTTCTGACTCACACAGTGACCTCACAAATGAAGTGCTCATTTGTTCTGTGGTGGGGATCGCTACTAGTGACATTCCATTAGACGACATTACATTACACTCTATTATATTAGACTGGATCTGATTAATTACTTCTGCTGGAATCCTCATATAGGCTCTCTATGGTCAACTGTGTGTTTAGTGTTTTCTGTATTTGAGTCATACTGGAGTCCTGATTTGTGGCTACTAAGCCTCGGGTTTTTATTGCTTTTCTCCACTTGTCATTCCTCTGCTGCTGCTGCTGCAATATGGAATCTATCTCAGCACAGAGACTGAATGCCTGAAGTTGGTCTTTTTTTCCCCCTTTAAAAAACTGAAATCGTGTGTCTCTCTCTCTCTCTCCGCCCACCCGCTTGGCTGAAACCCCAACCCCCAGAGATTAAGGAACAGAGATGTGTGTGTGGGTGTGTGTGTGTAATCCAAGGAGAATGAAAACTCCTCACGCCCAGAACTGAGAAGTGTCAAGTCATGATTACTCATAGTTAGGGGTAGGTGGCTGGACGTGGGGATGTATAGGCACTGTTCAGTCCAATTTACCCTGGATTCAGGCAGAATGAGGAAGCACCACGCACTGCAGAACTGTGTCCTTATTCCTGGCTTCAGTAGGAAGAATTGCTGGGTTTGTGTTTGCTACTTTCTTTTTGCTTCCTCTGAGGGGGGTGGTCCATGACTACCCTGAAGAATCGTTGCTCTGGATGTGGAGGTGTTTGTGTGCGCACCCATCTCTCTCTCTCTCTCGTGTGCGCACCCATCTCTCTCTCTCTCTCTCTCTCTTTCTCTCTCTCTCGCTCTCTCCCTCTCTCTCTCTCTCTCTCTCTCTCTCTCTGTCTCTGTCTCTGTCTCTGTGTGTGTGGTTGGAAAGGGTTTCTGTGTCAAGTGTGTGTAGTGTAGTATTAGGTACCTGCGTTTCATAGTGAGCCTGCCAGACTAGGCCATGGCTGTGGATCTCCGAGCCTCTGAGGCACGTAATAGGATAATCCCAGCCTGATCACAGAGACACATCGTGACACCCTCAATCAACCTGTCGCCTGGCAATGATCAACCCTACTACCACTACTGTTACTGTCTACTTGACCTAGTCTGGCCTGTATTGATCTAGAACACCATAAACATGCTAAAGTATGATTTACTATACCATACTACACTACAGTAGACTAGGGCTGGGCGATATAATGTTTAATAATGTTTACATACTGTTTTACCCACTTTTTATGTATATACTGTATTCTAGTCAAAGCTCATCCTAGATAACTACTGCTGTACACACCTTTTATATTCATATGCTGTCCATACTGTCTATATACACCATCATATACAGTACATATACATTTATATTCCACATGCTGACATTGTTAGTTCTGGTATTTCTATATTTCTTAATTCCTTTCTTTTAGTTTTTTGGATTTGTGTGTATTGTTTTGTATTGTTAGGTATTACGGCACTGTTGGAGCTAGGAACATAAGCATTTCGCTACACCCGCGATAACATCTGCTAAATATGTGTACGAGACCAATAAAATGTTATTTGGCCAAAACAACATATACCAATATTTTTCTCCTTTTTGACAGTATGGCTTTTTATTTATGTATGATATTTTATGTTCCGTAATAAAACAGGTTCTAAATATGTTTATGATCAGTACTTGAATCTCAACAAATGAATTTGAAGTGGTTTTCATGGACTTTTTCCAATTCTGATGGTTTTATACTATGACAACATAACTGACAGCGAAATAGTCCAATTTGTAGAACTTTTCATTCAATTTAGTGCTGTATCATAACATCGTTATAGACGGTATTGTGAATATCCTTACCTGTATGTGGATCCATACCGGTATACTGGTATTCACAATATATCGCCCAGCCCTCTAGTACACTACACTTTTATATACTATACACAGTCCACACTTAGTTACCCAAGATAAGTACTATAACTGTGGAGTATTTCTGGGTTTCTTTTTTTACATTCAGGGGCCTAATGACTAAACGGTTGTATAAAGTGGTTTCATTGGCTGCTGCTCTGTTTGGATGGCTCAGTTTATATGGCCATTTAACAGAACAGAGCAGAGGACCATGTTTATTGGCCGGTAGTCTGCTGTGACCTGGGCTAACACTACAACTACTCCCAATGGACAGGATTACACTGGCGAACATTGTGTGCTGCTGCTGGACAATCTGCTGGTTTATTGTAGCCTTTTTCAGTCTGTCTGTGCCACCAACAAGAGTCACTAAATAGTTGAGTGAGGGATGCTTTCGTTGGGCACAATTGTTTCTCTGTGTGAGAGATAAGGCAGGGCCCTATTGGGTAATGTGGGGGTGTAATCCTCAACTCCAGTTTATAATCGTTCTCTAAATGTTTGTCTATTCTCTCTCTTTATAAGTCTGTCTTTATCCGCTTGAGACTGTATAACATGCAAATACATGTTATGCACGCACGCACACACACACACACACACACACACACCCTTCTCTGGTGTTCCTCTGAGTAAATATTGATGGACCTTTTGTCATAATTATCTATGTGTATGCTGTCGCTCTTGTCCCTCACTGACAGCTGCAGTATTTCTTAAGAGGATGTCTGCCCCTCGTGAGCACAAGATAAATGTAGGCACTTTAGCCCTAGATGCCCCAGTGGCCCTAGATGCCCCACAAAGCATGCAGAGCCCTGCTCCATGGCCCAGTGTTGGAATGGCCTTGTCCTTCGTTAGAACCTAAAAGCATTGTTAAATCTCAGAGCTGTTATTTACCGACTGCCTCAGACCACTCGTAAAACAGCTAAGTGCGTTGTTAGATTCGTTTTTTTCCCCCTACCGCGTCACTTTATACACAGAATATCTCTGCTAAACATAGCATCAAGGTGTTTATCTGTCTCTATATGACCGCTGATAACTTCACAAGGAAGTTGACTACAAATACAAAGTTACTAATGACTGCAATGGTTATTAACAAGCAAAGGATATAAATGAACACTGAGATGACTGCATTAAAATATAAATAGCCTATCTACAGTATAGGCTACATAAGCTTCTATATTTCAATTATATTGATTATTCGGTTATTTGGCTATTTGGCTAATGTCAAATTTTTGCCTGAAAATATTAAATAAATAAATAAATATAAATATAGTTATGTGTAACCTAACGTGCGCAACGATGTGCTAAATCTCCATTTTGTGCATTTTTATAGACCCTTTTCCAGTACACGAAACATTGACGTAATGCACAGACTCTTGGCGGCGGTTAGAAAGCCATCAACATAGCGTTTTTATAACTTCTAAACAAAATAACTTTTTGGGGTTCTCGTACGCTTACAATGATGTTTTGAATCTTGCTTGAACAGTCGCTAAGATTGTATTGGGGATGCAGCAGTTGTTAGCTAGAAGGCTAACGCTCATTGATATAGGCTGTAGCAAAAGCTAGCCAAAGATCCATTTTACTGGTTGAAGTTGAAGTGTTTTTTAAAAAGTATAATGCAGTTGATTTGCACTGACACTGACATTATATTAAGCAGGACATTCATATGAGCCTTCAAATCCAATTATAATAGTGTGAAATGCGCTCATAAGCAACATGTAAATAGAGGCTTTTTTGCTGGCGTTCTACAAGAACTCCCCCTTGTTCTGTCACCAAATTGCGCTCATTGACCTCACGCGGTAATGTCTGTAAACACAGAAACGGGTCTATAGGGTAAGCGTTAGAATAAGCCACCTCAATATTTGATCCGTCGTCAGTATCGTGGAATAATTCTAATGTTATGGAGAAAGCTGACCCGGGAGCAGCGCTGCCTTTCGTTCGATCCCATCAGTATTGACACACGCCTCAACGACCCACTTAACAAACGTTCTCTCTGTGTGTGGTTTTGGGAAGCTCATGTTACATCTTCGGGCCATTGTAGGAAAGACACATGGTCAAAACACTCGTAAGCCTAAGTTCCATCGCTGTCGGGGAACCGGGCCCTGTTCTGTTTAAGGTAGCCAGGGAATCAACTGTGTAGTCATCAACTCAGTCACTGACGGTTAGCCAACGCAGCTTAGACCACCTCAGACAAGAATCAAACAGAGACCAAACCCTTCATTTAAAAGCGGTTGGTTAGATGGTGGTGTATAGGAGGTTATTGGCTGTCAGTAACAGTTTGCTCGCACTGTACGGCAACAAAGGCAGAGTAGGGTCACTCGGGGGAGGGGGGGGGGGGGTAATGTATGGTGATTAGGTTGATCGTGACCATGAGCTAATCATGTTATATTTGCACAAACCTGGATAGTACACGTGTGCCTTAACACAACACCATAATCATGTGTGTGGCATGTTAACCCTGGAGGTATTGCAACAGTGCACTGTCTCTGTGAACAAAATACTCGTTCAACTTGTCTCTCTACAATGCTTCTCTGTTGCGTGAGAAGTCACAACCCTCGTTTTGGCAACAACTATTTAGTCAGTTTGAAGAGCGTTTTAATTAAGCGGCCTTTACGCTGACCCTAGTCCACCTCTCCCAGTTCACCCTTGACCTCAAACTGGAAGCTCCTAACTGACTAACTGAACGAGGCTGTGGAATACCATTTGTCTAACCCAGCAGCCTATTTATTCTGTGCTGTGTAGGATGTTTGTGTACATCCCTATCTGTGCTCGTGGCCTCATTCAGCCACACTAATTGTGCACACCCTGTTGACAAGGTTGCGTCTCACTTGGTTGCCCGTGATGTGAGTGGCGCTGCATACATACATCTAGTGAATGTAGCATTACGGTCTCTGAGGGGAGGTTGAAAGGGAGAGGAGGTGAGGTGAGGAGCATACACTTTACCATGTGATCCTCCACTACAGCTGGAGCTCTCGATCTCTCTGGTAGCAATATATGCCAACCATGCACACACTCACACACACAATGCACACGTATGCCAACACAGGTGCCAACACACCGCCTGTATTCATATCCGTATCCATGTTTCTATAAATAATGTGTGACATTAAATAAGAGTTAAATAAGAATTTGTTCTTAACTGACTTGCCTAGTTAAATAAAGGTTCAATAAAAAAGAATTGGAATCAACATTTCAAAATGGTTTGAAACATACATAAAAATGTTTTTTTTTGTGCAGTTCCACATGTGTACTTAGAGGAATATATGCAAATTGGCCCATAACTCCAACAATACAACGAAATAAGCCTAGGACTATTCATCCTTTAAGCAGGGCTCATACAGACATTGGCAAGTCAAATTGAAGGACTTTCAGAGACTTTTTCAAGAACTTCATTGTAATTTTCAATGTCATACAATTGTATAATTTATATAATTGTAGATATAGGGTCTAATATAGAAACCTCCTACCCAAAAGGCATGCAAAAAGTGTAAAAAAAAAAAGGATGCCATTACCCCTTTAAGAATGATACATGATACAGAATAATGTTGACTTGCTTGGCTAAATAGATTGGATGCATGCATGCCAATTTTTCTGTAGGCTATGAGGACGACGCAAGCACACATAATAAAGCCAGGAAGAGCGCTAGCATTAATCTCACCATTTAAATCTCACCATCGGTGGTTTTTATAATGAGAAAGCAACCAAAAAAATGTTTCCTTTTGGAATGGAAGGATTTGTAGCCAGCATTAGATGTTGTTGTCTTCATAATAATCACACATGGTTTTACTGCAACAGAGTAGCACAACACCCTCAATTGAGGTGATGGGAAACAAACGAAAGTGGCCACATCTCTCACAAAAACGGATCAAAAAATAAATCCCAGATAATTATAAGGGAGCAGGAGAACTTATACAGTAAATTGGCTACAATAATAACAAATACCTTTCAAGCACCAAATTCAGGAAATGTCTGATATTCAAGGCCTATTCCAGCACTTGAATTTCTGAGCTCCAAATTCAAGTTCAAGTAGGCTACTTCAAACCCCTTGTATTGTTTAAAATTGTAAGTGTAACATTGTCACACCATGACCTTAGAGATCCTGTTTATGTCTCTATTTTGGTTTGGTCAGGGTGTGATTTGGGGTGGGTATTCTATGTTCTATTATTTGTATTTCTATGTTTTGGCCGGGTAGGGTTCTCAATCAGGGACAGCTGTCTATCGTTGTCTCTGATTGAGAACCATACTTAGGTATCCCTTTTTTCCACCTGTCTTTGTGGGAAGTTGACTTTTGTTTATGGCACATAGCCTGTAGCTTTGCGGTTGTGTTCTCGTGTGTTGTTTTGTTGGCGTAATTTTTTATAATAAAAGAAAAAGTACGCTCACCACGCTGCGCCTTGGTCCAGTTCTTCCAACGGCCGTGACAAACATGAAACAAATGTATTTGTCATGTTATTTCATTACCAGATCATATGGTGAAGAAGCCCACTATGCTATGTAATTTGTTGTCATTATATTCAGAATAATTCATAGGAACAATTGCGCGCTGTAGGCTCTGTCCCATCCGAGACACAAAAACATATGAAAACAATGAACTCATGCCTTGATGCTATCTCTGTTAAATCTAACGAGACCCCGCTGTAAGTATAGCAGACGACAACAGATGATCAACCTCAGTTCTCGAGGGATATTAGATCCAACCTGGATCCAGGCACAGCTGTCTTCACCGGCGTAACCAATGAGACACCAAAATATTCTGGACATTCCTCACAAACCCCTTTTTTTCCCCAGCACTTGGGCTGTTTTTGTATGGCATACTCTCTCACAGTAGCTAGTCGTCACTTGATTGTCATTCAGAAAAGTCCTTCCTGGATCAGATGATGATGTGTGAAAATATCTCACCGTAATTTAACAGCTCGACACCAAATGCGCGTCCAACAAGTATCATGCATAATTATTGAAGAACCACGTTAATGACCGTTTCGATTGAGGTTTTAGGTATCATGGTAAGGTGACTCTTTTCTGTTTGAAGCATTCGATTTTGCAATCACATACATTTGCAATCACATAGTTGTTTGCCCATGAAAACTGGTTTCACCCTTTAACATAAGGAGACATGATATGTTACGTAGTTACACTGCATTTCTGAGCTCTGTGTGTACAGAAACGGTCTGACAGCTAGATCCAGGATTCTTACAGGGTTCATGTTCAATGTCTGATTTAACTGATGAATGTCTAATATATTATAAAACGGCAACTTACACTGCCATAAATGCAAGGACAGAAAAGTCATATTTTATGTCACACGATTTTGGACATCCGTCAAGACGCCAAACATGATGGGTAAACATTTGATTGAATATATCTATGTTCCCCCCTTATATCTTAATGTAATGGCATTGTTTTTGTTTTTTTACAGATGATTATCAATGAGTAATCAACAGCTGTAACAAGTTGTCCAGTGTAGGAAATCCTCACTGGTGCCCTAGCTTATAGAAAGACCCACATACAGTACCAGTCAACAGTTTGGACACACGTACTCATTCAAGGGTTTCTCTCTATTTTTTAAAACTATTTCTACATTATAGAATAAGTTGGCTGGATGTCATTTGGGTGGTGGACCATTCTTGACACACACAGGAAACTGTTGAGCGTGAAAAACCCAGCAGCATTGCCATTCTTGACAAAAAACGGTGCTCCTGGCACCTACTACCGTATCCCCGTTCAAAGGCACTTAAATATCTTGTCTTGCCAATTCACCCTCTGAATGGCACAAAAACACAATCCATGTCTCAATTGTCTCGAGGCTTAAAAATCCTCTGTTAACCCGTCTCCTCCCCTTCATCTACACTGATTGAAGTGGACTTAACAAGTGACATCAATACAGGATCATAGCTTTCACCTGGATTCACCTGGTCAGTCTATGTCATGGAAAGAGCAGGTGTTCATAATGTTTTGTATACTCAGTGTCCATAATATACACATACATACATGAAGCTTGATTTGTTTCTGACCAGTTTTCAACAATATAGTGATTTCCGAGAAGTGGAGAGGATTTCAGCAGTCTGGCTGCTGGGCTGTGAGGGTGGAGGTGCGACAGGGCTGGCATGGGTGGGCTTTGGTGTGGGCGGTAGTTGGGGGTGAAGGAGCCAGGGCTGTGAGGGTGGAGGTGCGACAGGGCTGGCATGGGTGGGCTTTGGTGTGGGCGGTAGTTGGGGGTGAAGGAGCCAGGGCTGTGAGGGTGGAGGTGCGACAGGGCTGGCATGGGTGGGCTTTGGTGTGGGCGGTAGTTGGGGGTGAAGGAGCCAGGGCTGTGAGGGTGGAGGTGCGACAGGGCTGGCATGGGTGGGCTTTGGTGTGGGCGGTAGTTGGGGGTGAAGGAGCCAGGGCTGTGAGGGTGGAGGTGCGACAGGGCTGGCATGGGTGGGCTTTGGTGTGGGCGGTGGTTGGGGGTGAAGGAGCCAGGGCTGTGAGGGTGGAGGTGCGACAGGGCTGGCATGGGTGGGCTTTGGTGTGGGCGGTGGTTGGGGGTGAAGGAGCCAGGGCTGTGAGGGATAATGTTGTCATGTATTTAACTAGCTTGTGTGCGAGTGTGCGTGTGTGTGTATGTAAATACCAGCATTGTGTGTTTGCATGTGTGATTGTAAATGTTAGTGGAAGGACCCACAGGGGAAGGATGGATGATTCATAATTCATGCAGGTTAGAGAGTGGAAATGACAGAAAAGGCAAAGGACAAGTCTGCAGCAGGTGGTAGTGATGTAGGGAGAGGAGGGATGAGAGAGAGAGGGAGGGAGGGAGGGATAGATAGAGAGACAGAGAGGGGAGGGAAAGAGCAGAGTGCTTTCCCTGTGCCGCAGTGTGATGGTGGTGTCTGGAGGGTTGCTATGGTCTTGCTGTTGTCTTCACTACCGAAGCACACTGCTCTGTCGCCAGGGTGTGTCGTTGCATGCTAATGTGTGTGTGTGTGTTTACGTTTGCCAGGGTCAGTGCTATCCGGAATCCTTGGGACGTCCTTACCCTAAACCCTAGCCTTAACCCCTACCCTTATCCTTATCCTAACCATAACCAATACCTAACCCAACATTAACCCTTACCTTAACCATTTCAACTTCAATAGGGTAGAGATGTACCAAGAATCCCAGATAGCATGGACCCATGTGCGAGTGTGTGAATTTGAGAGAGGCAGAAAGAGACAAGCCCGGTTCAGTGTTATCATGTTACTAGCCTGGTTCAGTGTTATCGTGTTACTAGCCCGGTTCAGTGTTATCGTGTTACTAGCCCGGTTTAGTGTTATCATGTTACTAGCCCGGTTCAGTGTTATCGTGTTACTAGCCCGGTTCAGTGTTATCGTGTTACTAGCCTGGTTCAGTGTTATCGTGCTACTAGCCCGGTTAAGTGTTATCGTGTTAATAGCCCGGTTCAGTGTTATCGTGTTACTAGCCCGGTTCAGTGTTATCGTGTTACTAGCCCGGTTCGCTTGGTTGACAGTGTATCACAAGGCAAGGCTATGGTTGTTTACATCAGCTGGTGTACACCGCTGTATCATCCCATCACAATATTGACATAACCATGGCTAGGTATTGAGAAACAACTTAATCAGTAGTAAATCATGTTCATTTGTAATATCAGCATGGTGCTATGGCGCAGTGCCCTGTCTGTGTAGATCTTCTATTTGTACAAACACACATGGCACATCTGTCAAACAACATGCTGCTTCTCTATGTGGAAGCCATGAAGTCCTGCTTAGCTAAATGCATATCAGCCACCCGTTTCTTACAGCTTGACAGTGTGTGAGGTTGGGTGTTCTCACACGCCAGCCACACTGGACCAGTGGGATTGGGATTTGTCCGGCCGGTCGGTGGACGCGCTGACCTTTTCAGAGGAGTGTGTGTTTATGTGTGTGTGCATTCCAGGCACATTTTGCACTGACTTAGTCAATGAGTTCAAATGATAGAAGAGTAAGTGAGAGATTCACAGAGAGTTAGAAAAGGGAAAGAAGAGAGGAAAGAAGGAATGAGAGGGCGACGAAGTACACTAGAGAGAGGGAATGATCTGGCAGGCAGAAAAAGGGGGTCAGGTGAACGTTACCATGGCAGGCGAGAGGATTGAATGTCATAATAGAGGAGAGACAAGGCACACGTAGAGGGAGAGACAGAGATGAAGACTGAGGGCTAGAGGTATAGAGAGGTGCATGGCGTCGGTCTTAGCCCCGAGGCTCTTTGTCAGCAGTATAAGCTTTAAATAGTGGATTATCTCTCTTCTCACCACTCCTCCTGTGGGATAGCAGGGGGGGGGGGTCTGGAGTTATTCCTGGGAGATGAATAGATCACACACACACTTGCTACTGTATAAGGGGAACAGAGAGACTGCCACTGCTGGGTGATGCAGGTGCAGTCATTGTGAGACAGTGTGTCGTTTGTCTTCTCTTTGTATTAATACTTGAATCATGTACTCTGTAGGAGGCCATATATAAAGCAAGTGATGACTCATAAGAATTTTACTGAAGACCTTTTGTGATTTTAGGCTCTGCTTCCTTCCTCCCTTCCTCATCTCTTTCTCTACCTCTCCTTCTCTCTCTCCATCTCTGTCTCTGTGCGTGGCCTTTTGTCTTGCTAATTCAGTCTGCTCAGACAGCTGGTGAGTGGAGTGGAGGGCCTGAGGCTGAAGGGATGAAGGGTTGAGAGGAGCAGACCCAGGTGGCCCTGAGAGGAGAGATGGAGGTAGAGAGAGATGAAGAGACCAGCGTCTGATCCAGTGGAGGGCTTGCGGTGAAGCACACCCGCAATAACATTACATTTACATTTACATTTAAGTCATTTAGCAGACGCTCTTATCCAGAGCGACTTACAAAGTGCATTCACCTTATGACCTCCAGTGGAACAGTAGTGCATCTAAATCTTTTCAGGGGAGGGGGGTGAGAGGGATTACTTTATCCTATCCTAGGTATTCCTTAAAGAGGTGGGGTTTCAGGTGTCTCCGGAAGGTGGTGATTGACTCCGCTGTCCTGGCGTCGTGGGGAGTTTGTTCCACCATTGGGGGCCAGAGCAGCGAACAGTTTTGACTGGGTGAGCGGGAACTGTACTTCCTCAGTGGTGAGCAGGCCAGAGGTGGATGAGTGCCCTTGTTTGGGTGTAGGGCCTGATCAGAGCCTGGAGGTACTGAGGTGCCGTTCCCCCTCACAGCTCCGTAGGCAAGCACCATGGTCTTGTAGCGGATGCGAGCTTCAACTGGAAGCCAGTGGAGGGAGCGGAGGAGCGGGTGACGTGAGAGAACTTGGGAAGGTTGAACACCAGACGGGCTGCGGCGTTCTGGATGAGTTGTAGGGGTTTAATGGCACAGGCAGGAGCCCAGCCAACAGCGAGTTGCAGTAATCCAGACGGGAGATGACAAGTGCCTGGATTAGGACCTGCGCCGCTTTCCTGTGTGAGGCAGGGTCGTCACTCTGCGGATGTTGTAGAGCATGAACCTACAGGAACGGGCCACCGCCTTGATGTTAGTTGAGAACGACAGGGTGTTGTCCAGGATCACGCCAAGGTTCTTAGCGCTCTGGGAGGAGGACACAATGGAGTTGTCAACCGTGTGGCGAGATCATGGAACGGGCAGTCCTTCCCCGGGAGGAAGAGCAGTTCCGTCTTGCCGAGGTTCAGCTTGAGGTGGTGATCCGTCATCCACACGGATATGTCTGCCAGACATGCAGAGATTTCGCCACCTGGTCATCAGAAGGGGGAAAGGAGAAGATTAATTGTGTGTCGTCTGCATAGCAATGATAGGAGAGACCATGTGAGGTTATGACAGAGCCAATGACTTGGTGTATAGCGAGAATAGGAGAGGGCCTAGAACAGAGCTCCTGGGGACACCAGTGGTGAGAGCACGTGGTTGGAGACGGATTCTCGCCACGCCACCTCTGGTAGGAGCGACCTCAGGGGTGTGGGCCGCGCCGGGAGATGCCCAACTCGGAGAGGGTGGAGAGGAGGATCTGATGGTTCACAGTATCGAAGGCAGCCGATAGGTCTAGAAGGATGAGAGCAGAGGAGAGAGAGTTAGCTTTGCAGTGCGGAGCGCCTCCGTGATACAGAGAAGAGCAGTCTCAGTTGAATGACTAGTCTGAAACCCATCATTCTGGGAGAGATAGCGGGAGAGCTGTTCAAGAGTTTTGATACTGGTCTTTAGTTGTTGACATCGGAGGGATCAGTCTAGGTTTTTTCAGAAGGGTGCAACTCTCGCTCTCTTCGTAGCCAGCGGTCAGGGATGAGTTGATGAGCGAGGTGAGTAAGGAGGACCGGAAATGGTCTGGAGAAGAGAGGAGGGGATAGGGTCAAGCGGGCAGGTTCAGACGAGATTTCATCTGGAGAGAGGGGAGAAAGAGGTCAGAGCACAGGGTAGGGCAGTGGTGAGCAGAACCAGCGGTGTCGTTTGACTTAGCAAACGAGGATCGGATGTGTCGACCTTCTTTTTCAAAGACGAAGTCATCTGCAGAGAGGGAGGAGGGGGGGGGGAGGAGGATTCAGGAGGGAGGAGAAGGTTGCAAAGAGCTTCCTAGGGTTAGAGGCAGATGCTTGGAATTTAGAGTGGAGTGGCTTTAGCAGCAGAGAAAGAGGAAAATGTAGAGAGGAGGGAGTGAAGGAGTCATGAAGAAGTTTTCTATCTCGGCTGCCCAAGCCTGTTCTGTGAGCTCGCAATGAGTCGTCGAGAGGACCAATAACATAGAGAGTCAAAGGATGCAGAAAGGGAGGAGAGGAGGGTTGAGGAGGCAGAATCAGGAGATAGGTTGGAGAAGGTTTGAGCAGAGGGAAGAGATGATAGGATTAGCGGGGGAGAGAGAGCGGAAAGGTTCGATACCATCCAGTGGGGGCAGTTGGGAAGTGTTGGATGAGAGCGAGAGGGAAAAGGATACCGGAGACAATCGAGGTTAGTGGAAGAACAGCATCTAGTAAAGATGAGGTTATTTCCTGCCTTGTGAGTAGGGGGAAGGTGAGAGGGTGAGGTCAAAAGAGGAGAGGAGTGGAAAGAAGGAGGCAGAGAGGAATGAGTCAAAGGTAGGCGTCTGCTAAATATGTGTATGTGACCAATAAAATGTCATTTGATTTGATTTGGAGTGCTGGAACTGTCAGTCTGGAGTGGGACAGGGTGTTCTTGGCTGGTATAGGGGGTGGTCTTATTGGAAAAATGGAATGGAAGTGGTGTCAATCTGAGCTTGGATTTCATTTGGCTGGAAGAAGTGTGTGTACTGGTACTAAGGTGGCCTTCTGCAGTCTCTCCTGCTCTCCCTCTCCCTGTGCCTACTTAATCATCTTCATCTGTGTGATGTGAGGTGTCACAAGTCATTAGCTTTGCCTGCTCTGATACCTTCCAGACCTCACCACTGTTTGGCCACAAATAAACTCTCTTCTCCAGGCTCTACTGCTAGTTTGATGGTTGTAGCCATCATTAACAATCACCCATATTAACAAACTTATTTCATTTCAAACCTCACATTCTTTAGTATAGGCTACTTATTATGAAGAATATCAGCCAAATGCCTGTGATAAGTGACCGGTATGGTCGGTGTCGATAATTTTCGGTTCATCGTCCCAGCTTTAATACAACCAGCCAATCAGAGCATTTTATCCTCTGTGCCCAGTGCTCACAACCATCTGAGGGTGTCTTGTGTTGTTAGACACAGATGTGACAGGATGCACACACACACACACACACACACACACACACACACACACACACACACTAATGTTGCCTCTGTACTTTTTCCGATACTAGAACATGAAAAATGGTTCGGTGCTAGAATTTTTGTTACTTTTGGTACTTCTGTCAAATGTCTTACGTCATCTATTGATTGAGAGAGAGTCAAGTCTGTCTATTGATGCAGTCAATGTCACCTTATAGCGTGATAGCACCTTGACTGCTCCACTTACTCACTGAGAGTCTGGGCTGAATCATCACTCATGCTGCACAGAAGTTAACACACTTGAATAATGCAACACGGCATGTGGAAATGTTGAAACGGTTAATTACTGTTCGTAAAACAATGTCAATTACAGGCTAGAGCACTTTACAATGCAAGAAGATTCACTACCCTAGTACCTAGCGGCCTTTACCTTTAGCACAGACACCAGCCGCTTTTAGCCTGGATAATACTTGCCAGTCTGCATAGCGCGTCATCAACCCTGAGCATACCGGACTCCACTACAACACCTGATTCCTGCCACAAGACCCGAACCATTACTCCTGATCATCGCAGCTAGCTAGCTGCTACCGAGTGGCCCAGCCCGAAGCTATCCTTGAGCCAGGCCCATCTCCCGGCCTACTCAGTGGACTTTTCACTAACACGACTATAATCCACTACACCACCGGATTCTTGCCGTAAACTCTGGACATAGGATCATTGCATAGGATCATCGCTGCTAGCTAGCTGCGTGGCTATAGTGGCTAACGCCCTTGTCCCGAAACTGGCACCAGTTAGCCTCGAGCCAGGCGCATCTTCCGGCTAGAAAACAAAATTACTCCAGCTACAATAGATCTTTTGCCAACTGGCCTGGACCCTTTGTCGACACGGAGCCCTGCCGTTCCATCACGACTGGTCTACCGATGTAATTTCATCCGTTGCACCCTCAACCGGCCTTTGCCGGATGTCGGTGCAGACTCTTCCACTAGCCCCTGCCTTCTAACGTTTTTGAACGCCTTGTCTCCCGCTTGCTAGCATAGGAACGACTACCTAGCGGCTTCCCTGTTTCATCTATTGCTGTTCACTGGATCCTATGATCACTTGGCTACATAGCTGATGCCTGCTGGACTGTTCATTAATCACGGTACTACATTTGGTTTATTTTGTTTATCTGTCGGCCCCAGCCTCGAACTCAGGCCATGTGTGTAGTTAACTGACCCTCTCTTCCCATTCATCGCCATGTTACCTGTTGTTGTTGTCTTAGCTGATTAGCTGTTGTTGTCTTACCCGTTGTTGTCTTAGCTAGCTCTCCCAGTCAACACCCGTGATTGCTTTATGCCTCGCTTTATGTCTCTCTCTAATGTCAATATGCCTTGTATACTGTTGTTTAGGATAGTTATCATTGTTTTAGTTTACTGTGGAGCCCCTAGTCCCACTCAACATGCCTCAGATACCTCTTTTGTCCTACCACCCACATATGCGGTAACCTCACCCATCATAACTAGTGCTTCAAGAGATGCAACCTCTCTTATCATCACTCAATGCCTATGTTTATACCTCCACTGCACCCACACCTTACCATATGCTTGTCTGTACATTATGCCATGAATCTATCCTACCACGGCCAGAAATCTGCTCCTTTTATTCTCTGTCCCCAACGCACTAGACGACCAGTTTTGATGGCCTTTAGCCTTATCCTCATCCTACTCCTTCTCTGTTCCTCGGGTGATGTAGAGGTTAACCCAGGCCCTGTGTGTCCCCAGGCGCTCTCATTTGTTGACTTCTGTAACTGTAAAACCTTGGTTTCATGCATGTTAACATCAGAAGCCTCCTCCCTAAGTTTGTTTTACTCACTGCTTTAGCACACTCAGCAAACCCTGATGTCCTTGCCGTGTCTGAATCCTGGTTTAGGAAGGCCACCAAAAATTCAGAGATCTCAATTCCCAACTACAACATTTTCCGTCAAGATAGAACTGCCAAAGGGGGCAGAGTTTCAATCTACTGCAGAGATTGCCTGCAAAGTTCTGTCATACTTTCCAGGTCTATACCCAAACAGTTCGAGCTTCTAATTAAAAAAAATTATCTCTCCAGAAATAAGTCTCTCACTGTTGCCGCCGCCTGTTATAGACCCCCCTCAGCTCCCAGCTGTGTCCTGGACACTATATGTGAACTGATTGTCCCCCATCTATCTTCAGAGTTTATTCTGGTAGGTGACCTAAACTGGGATATGCTTAACACACCGGCAGTCCTACAATCTAAGCTAGATGCCCTCAATCTCACACAAATTATCAAGGAGCACACCAGGTACAACCCTAAATACATAAACATGGGCACCCTCATATTATACTGACCAACTTGCCCTCCAAATACACCTCTGCTGTTTTCAATCAGGATCTCAGCGATCACTGCCTCATTTCCTGCATCCGCTATGGGTCCGCGGTCAAACTACCACCCCTCATCACTGTCAAACGCTCCCTAAAACACTTCTGCGAGCAGGCCTTTCTAATCGACCTGGCCCAGGTATCCTGGAAGGATATTGACCTCATCCCGTCAGTAGAGGATGCCTGGTCGTTCTTTAAAAGTAATTTCCTCACCATCTTAAATAAGCATGCCCCTTTTAAAAAATGTAGAACTAAGAACAGATATAGCCCTTGGTTCACTCCAGACCTGATTGCCCTCGACCACATCCTGTGACGGACTGCACTAGCATCGAATAGTCCCTGCGATATGCAACTTTTCAGGGAAGTCTGGAACCAATACACGCAGTCAGTTAGGAAAGCAAAGGCTAGCTTTTTGAAACAGAAATTTGCATCCTGTAGCTCTAACTCCAAAAAGTTTTGGAACACTGTAAAGTCCATGGAGAATAAGAGCACCTCCTCCCAGCTGCCCACTGCACTGAGGCTAGGAAACACTGTCACTACCGATAAATCCACGATAATCGAGAATTTCAATAAGCATTTCTCTACAGCTGGCCATGCTTTCCTCCTGGCTACCCCAACCCTGGCCAACCGCTCCGCACCCCCCACAGCTACTTCCCCAAGCCTTCCCAGCTTCTCCTTCACCCAAATCCAGATAGCAGATGTTCTGAAAGAGCTGAAAAACCTGGATCTGTACAAATCAGCTGGGCTAGACAATCTGGATCCTCTCTTTCTAAACTTATCCGCTGCCATTGTTGCAACACCTATTATCAGTCTGTTCAACCTCTCTTTCGTATCATCCAAGATTCCTAAAGATTGGAAAGCTGCCGCGGTCATCCCCCTCTTCAAAGGGTGTGACACTCTAGACCCAAACTGTTACAGACCTATATCCTTCCTGCCCTGTATCTTCTCCGCTGTGCAATCCTATTTCTGAGCTGGTCACTGGTGCACCTCAGTCACTATCAAGGTACTAAACGATATCATAACCGCCATCGATAAAAGACAGTACTGTGCAGCTGTCTTCATTGACCCGGCCAAGGCTTTCGACACTGTCAGTCACTGTATTCTTATCGGCAGACTCAACAGCCTTGGCTTCTCAAATGACTGCCTCTCCTGGCTCACCAACTACTTCTCAGATAGAGTTCAGTGTGTCAAATCGGAAGGCCTGTTGTCCGGACCTCTGGAAGTTTTAATGGGGTTACCACAGGGTTCAATTCTCGGGCCGACTCTTTTCTCTGTATATATCAAAGATATCGCTCTTGGGTGATTTCTTGAGCCACCTCTACGCAGACGACACCATTCTCTATATATCTGGCTCTTCTTTGGACACTGTGTTAATAAACCACCAAACGAGGTTCAATGCCATACAACACACAGGCCAACCTGGTTAAATAAAGGTGAAATAAAAATAAACAAAAAAATATAATCTTTACTCGAGCCTCGAACTGTGTGTGAATGATGTTATCAGTGTGATGTTACGAGTCTTAGAGAGAGCGCACACAAGAGATTGCTTCTTCTATGCAAATGTTGTTGATCAGTACAGTCAAATAAGTCCCAAATGGAAGGGAAACAGATAGTTTGTCATCTGTAGCTCCATAAAATCAGCCCAAACCAGCTCAGTAACTCAATTCATGCACACACTCCTATTAAATGTTCACCTGTATTGTGAATAGGCCCATGATTTACCCAGTTTATCAATGGACTAGAGATTTACTATTCAAATAAATAATTACCGTTATGTTATGTAGGTAGATTATTGATTGTATCATTTGTATAATTGATTCATTAATGGGAAAAAAGCTAACCTTTGTAATGATATTGAACTCAAAAGATCTGTCTGAATCAAGTGCCATTCTGTGACTGGCTAATACGCCTTCTTTTTCTGCCGTGGTATCGTTTTTGTATCGAGTATCATGATGTTATTGAGTATTGCGCTACTAAACCTGGTATTTGTATCGAAGTCAAAACTCTGGTATCGTGGCAACACTAACACATACACATCCTGTTCAGTTGGTTGACTCTGTGATAGTGCATGTTTTTTTTGGAGCGTAACTCGGAGGTAGGTGGTCATGGGATACGCTGCAGTTGTTTATCCCCTGTTTCTATGGCAGCCTGTCTGAAGAGCTCCATATCCCCTTGAGATGCTCCTGTCTCATCGCTGACCTCACTTAATAGACAAGAGGCTTTTATCCACCTGTACTCACGGTTACCCCTCTGGCTCTCAGGGTCGCTGTACAACAAAATAAACAATATTATTATTCCTTTACTATAGTGGGATACTCAGATCTAATAAAGCAGAGATATGAGCCTAGCCCACTAACCTAGCTTTCTCTATAAGGACCACAGACGCCTTCTTCATTTCAGTTGGATCTTGTGCCCAAACACTAAGCCGTCTCTTAATCGGGGACATTATGACCAGAGTGGGCTTAATCTGCCCTCCGTGCTGCCTGATTCTGTAAGCAGATAATTTGTGGAAGAATCCTTTCCTCTTTTCCCCCTCTTTCTTGATATGGTGACGGCCTTGAGTGCTGGGATTATGCCACCTCTGGATTACCTATGATCCTCCCCTCCCCAGGGTTTGAACACTGGTGCTCACCCCCCCCTCACACACACACACACACACACACACACACAAATGTACTAATATAGAAATGAATGTGTCTTTAGCTCTCTCCCACTCCTTACCCCTCTCATGATATCAGTATAGATTTAGCTTTGTGGTAATTGTTCTGAGCCACACCCTTAATACAGGTGTTAAGTCCCCTATTTGGGGGACTTTGAGCAGTTCTGAACCGGTTCCGGATTAAATTTTGGTGTACAAAACGCTCTGTGATTGTCGTAGGGTCTCCTAATTTATAGTGCCAGAAAGCCCCATCTCTCTGCTCTCAGCTCCCGGTCTCTAAGTGGAGCTGACTTGAAGTGGTTTCAGACCCTACATTTGCATAGGGTGTGACGTTTCACATTTTCTGGCCTATCCAGACAAAGGAACAATTTCCTGTGTCTGTGAAACTCACAGATGCACTTGCAATAGCACATATGAGACCGGATAATCTAGCGGATGCAACAATATACGTTTTATCTCAATGTGATATTCTCAGCCGGATTTAGAGCTCTCAACATAAAAAAAATGAAATAATTGAATAGAATTGAACTAAGACCATCCTCTTGGTCACAGACAGACTAAATAACTTTGTGCTTAAAGCTGAATGAGTTTGCACATATTTGAATGGTGTCACTGCGCCACTCAGAGTACGTTTAGGCAAAGATTCTCTAGTGCCAGTCATTTCAAGCCCTATTGCCCCACTTTTGTAGAATAGGAGAAAAAAAATCATAATATTTGTACTATTTACTTGAGCGTTTATATATTATCATAATATGTGTACTACTTACTTGAGCTTTTATATATTATCATAATATTTGTACTACTTACTTGAGCTTTTATATATTATCATAATATTTGTACTATTTACTTGAGCTTTTATATATTATCATAATATTTGTACTATTTACTTGAGCTTTTATATATTATCATAATATTTGTACTATTTACTTGAGTCCTCAAAATATTTTTACCAGACCTTTACAACTATGCAGCCTTACCAGTTATTGTATATGGCCATCTCATCAAAAATACGTTTGGGTATGTCTATTTTGGCGGAAATCGAAATTGTGCCCTATCAATGTGTGTTATTCACTGAAAGCATTGACCCCAGAGCAGCATTAACAGTGTTTGATGAATAGAGATACAAAAATGAGTTGTGAACATCATTCCAACTGACACAAGCTTGTCTTGACCCAGAGTATAGTAGACAGGGATGTGGACAGGACGACTGAGGTGTTGGGAGAGCAGTCAGGGTGTGTCTGCATCTACGTCTCCTCTCATGAGTCTCAAAATGCCTCTTTGATTCCAACCCGATGATTAAGATCGACGCGAATAACCCCGGTCCAAAGGAGAGCATTGAGGAAAAACACAAAAACAAGGAAAAGTACATAAACATGACTGTTTTTGGTAAATTTATCCCAAAGACGTGTTTTTAGCGAAGTGGCCCCTGATTGTGCTTGCATAAGGTCTGTTTAAAGTGAGCCTAGGAGAGGGGACAGGGGATTTCAGGGGAGGACGCTACTGTCTGTGTGATGGGCCAGAAACACATAGGAAGTAGCAGCCAGTGTTGATGAGAGCAAACAAACACATCAACAAACAAACAACACCCACTACCCAGAGCAAGAGCATGGGGAGGAGGAGAGGCAGCAGCACTCCCCCCTACTGGAGCCGGGGTTGGTACAGGCCACCACATATTATGGCCCTTTTCCTACCTGCATGTGGGAACCAAGTCTGAAAATAGGGACCACAAAGCAAAAGCGGGGGTGGATTAGATTGGATGGGTGTTCTAATGAAATATAACCAAAAAAAAGACAAAAGCATTTTAGGCATAGGGATCCGAGGCAGTTTTAGTCTTCCTACTGTCATCTCCCACCATCACTATCTCCATCCCCTCGCTCTCTCTCCCTCTCTCCTCCTCTCTGGGTTGCGGCCGTGCACCAGGCTTGTCTCTGGGGGGCCGAGCGAGCCGTGATGGGTATCTCAGCCTCGTTTGCATACTGCGGAGGTGGAAGGAGGGGGTGGGAAGCTACTGTCGCTGGCGGGCGGGCGAGCTGGTGGGCAGCGAACAGAGCTCTGTTGGAGAAGAGAAAAGCATGTGTTATCACTGGGCTCTGCCAGGGTCTCAGGGCATCAGACTGTAAACGCCATCAAGACTATGTGATACATAGAGAATGAGAAGAGAGGGTTTATGTAACCCAGCGCACCCCCCACCCCCCCACACACAGATACTAGCACACACACAGACATGCTGTAGCGTAGACACACACTCATACAAATCATACTGTACCCATTGTGCTGTTCTAGGGTTGATCTCTCGCTCTGCGATTGGTTGTAAGTTAGTGGTATGGGTGGGAGGTTCTGTTGTCTGGCCTGACATGAGCGGTCAGCTGTCACAGATGCCTCCCTCTGGACGCCTGGCCTTTCAGACCTGACAGCGACCTGTTGCGAGGAAAAGAGGGAGGGAGGGGAAGAAGGGAGGGAGGGGAAGAGAGGGAAAGAGGGGAAGAGAGGGAGAGAGGGGAAGAGAGGGAGAGAGGGGAAGAGAGGGAAATAGAGCAGGGAGTCAATAGAGAGAGACAGAGTCCCTACAGCTTCTGCCCGCCAGGGATTGGAGGTCTCAGGCAGTGCCAGAGGTGAGACCAAGTCACTATTATTCGAGTCACAAGCAAGTCTCAAGTAGAACAGGTCAAGAATCGAGTCAAGTCCAAGACGTGCATTATGAGAGCAAGTCAAGACGAGTCATACGTTTTCAAGTCTCAAGTCAAGAAAAAAAAAAATATGTATATACATTTATTTACAGGTCTTGGTGATCTAATGGTGAAAGTGCCATATGATACAAAATAAAGTAGATTTACAAAATATAGCTTACATGGGCAAAAGCCTAAAAGAAATAGCCCCTGTATCAGTCTTAACCTGTCCTATCTGAACGGACACAGGTGGAAGGAAAGACTGTACAATTGGCAATTATACTGAACAAAAATAGAAACGTAACATGCAACAAAAAAAAGTACGATTTGACTGAGTTAGAGTTCATATAAGGAAATCAGTCAATTCAAATTAATTCATTAAGCCCTAATCTATAGATTTCACATGACTGGAAATACAGATATGCATCTGTTGGTCACAGATATCTTTTAAAAATGCAGTGGATCAGAAAACCAGTCAGTATCTGGTTTCACCACCATTTGTCTCATGCGGCGTGATATATCTCATTCGCATAGAGTTGATCAGGCTGTTGATTGTGGCCTGTGGAATGTTATCCGACTCCTCTTTGATGGCTGTGCGAAGTTGTTGGATATTGGCGGGAACTGGAACAAGCTGTTGTACACGTTGATCCAGAGCATCCCAAACATGCTCAATAGGTGACATGTCTGGTGAGAATGCAGGCAGGCCATGGAAGAACTGGGACATTTTCAGCTTCCAGGAATTGTGTACAGATCCTTGCGACATGGGGCCGTGCAATATCATGCACGGCCCCCCATTATCACGACAATGGGCCTCGGGATCTCGTCGCGGTATCTATGTACATTCAAATTGCCATCAATAAAATGCAATTGTGTTCGATGTCCGTAGCTTATGCCTGCCCATACCATAACCCCATCGCCACCATGGGGCACCTCTGTTCACAACGTTGACATCAGCAAACCGCTCGCCCACACGATGCCATACACTTGGTCTGTGGTTGTGAGGCCGGTTGGACGTACTGCGAAATTCTCTAAAACTATGTTGGATGCGGCTTATGGTAGAGAAATTAACATTAAATTCTCTGACAACAGCTCTGGTGGACATTCCTGCAGTCAGCAAGCCAAATGCTCGCTCCCTCAAAAGGTGAGACATCTGTGGCATTGTGTTGTGTCGCAAAACTGCACATTTTAGAGTGGCTTTTATTGTCCCCAGCATAAGGTGCACCTGTGTAATGATTGTGCTGTTTAATCAGCTTCTTGATATGCCACACCTGTCAGGTGGATGAATTATCTTGGCAAAGGAGAAATGCTCACTAGCAGTGATGAAAACACATTTGTACACATAATTTGAGAGAAATAAGCTTTTTGTGTGTATGGAACATTTCTGGGATCTTTTATTTCAGCTTATGAAACATGGGACCAACACTTGACATGTTGCTTTTTGTTCAGTGTACTACAAATAAACTGGGCAATTTCCACATCATTGTTACATTGCTACATTGATCTTAATCAGACTTAATGATTATTAATGATTAGAGTTGCCATCTTAGAGTTTCCAAGATGGCATAGCAGTTCAGACGTCTTTTGTCCTCGTCTTGTCGTGTCGTGTATATATATATATTTACAACTTTTTTTTCACATACATTTTATTTTTATTTTCCATCAACTCATCTTCAATACACTCTCCTGCAACCTGCCTCACCAATTGATATGTATAAATACGTATTATTTACCTCAAATCTGCAATCAAATCTGCAATCCTCAAGAAGCTAGCCAGAAGCTAGTTAGTTATTCAGCTAACCACGGTTTGTGGTCATTAGCTATCCTTTAACTCGAAAATCTATCGCCAGTTTTGTACAGCGGCTCGGAACGGAACATACCGGACGATTTTTTTTTCTCTCCATGTCCCTGGATTTCAACTGCTCTCTGGACATTCACTCCCGGATCTCACAGCTAGCTGGCTGCTATCCGTGTGTCTATCCGATTGAGCAAACATCAATTACTCCGGAGAACAACCACTCCTGAGCTCCGTCAATCACTCCTGGGCTGCAGTCACCATTGTTTTAACGGAGCCCCTTAAACTGACAGAACTATCTACCCGAAGGAGATCCGGCTGGCTCCTCCGTCGACGTTACCTGAATGCCCATCTGCGGCCTGCTAACCGTTAGCTGTCTTACCGGATGCTCTCAGAATAGACAATCGGACAATTTATTTATTTTTATTATTAACATGTTTCTTCTTGGGCCTCTATAACTATATCTATTGTTTTTATTTTTTTGTTGTTGTGTGATTTGGACTAATCCCCTCTACAACACGGAACTCCACTAATCTACTGACGGAACGCAAGAGGTGGCTAACAACAGACCTCCATCCTATGCTAGCTTGCTACCGATGTCCTGGCTAGCTGTCTAAATCGCCGTGACCCCCAAACCAACCTCTCCACTCCCTGGACCCTTTTGATCACCGACTAAGGATGCCTCTCCTTAATGTCAATATGTCTTGTCCATTGCTGTTCTGGTTAGTGTTTATTGGCTTATTTCACTGCAGAGCCTCTAGTCCTGCTCACTATACCTTATCCAACTTATTATTTCCACCACCCACACATGCAATGACATCTCCTGGTTTCAATGTTTCTAGAGACAATATCTCTCTCTTCATCACTCAATACCTAGGTTTACCTCCACTGTACTCACATCCTACCATACCTTTGTCTGTACATTATACCTGATGCTATTTTATCGCCCCCAGAAACCTCCTTTTACTCTCTGTTCCAGACGTTCTAGACGACCAATTCTTATTGCTTTTAGCCGTACCCTTATTCTTCTCCTCCTATGTTCCTCTGCGATGTAGAGGTGAATCCAGGCCCTGCAGTGCCTAGCTCCACTCCTATTCCCCAGGCGCTCTCTTTTGATGACTTCTGTAACCGTAATAGCCTTGGTTTCATGCATGTTAACATTAGAAGCCTCCTCCCTAAGTTTGTTCTTTTCACTGCTTTAGCACACTCTGCCAACCCGGATGTTCTAGCTGTGTCTGAATCCTGCTTAGGAAGACCACCAAAAATTCAGAAATTTTAATTCCAAACTACAACATTTTCAGACAAGATAGAACTGCTAAAGGGGCGGTGTTGCAATCTACTGCAAAGATAGCCTGCAGAGTTCTGTCCTACTATCCAGGTCTGTACCCAAACAATTTGAACTTCTACTTTTAAAAATCCACCTCTCTAAAACAAGTCTCTCACCGTTGCCGCCTGCTATAGACCACCCTCTGCTCCCAGCTGTGCTCTGGACACCAATGTGAACTGATTGCCCCCATCTATCTTCAGAGCTCGTGCTGTAGGCGACCTAAACTGGAACATGCTTAACACCCCAGCCATCCTACAATCTAAACTTGATGCCCTCAATCTCACACAAATTATCAATGAACCTACCAGGTACCCCCAAAGCCTTAAACACGGGCACCCTCATAGATATCATCCTAACCAACTTCCCTCTAAATACACCTCTGCTGTCTTCAACCAAGATCTCAGCGATCACTGCCTCATTGCCTGCATCCGTAATGGGTCAGCGGTCAAACGACCTCCACTCATCACTGTAAAACGCTCCCTGAAACACTTCAGCGAGCAGGCCTTTCTAATCGACCTGGCCGGGGTGTCCTGGAAGGATATTGATCTCATCCCGTCAGTAGAGGATGCCTGGATATTTTTTAAAAATGCCTTCCTAACAATCTTAAATAAACATGCCCCATTCAAGAAAATTAGAACCAGGAACAGATATAGCCCTTGGTTCTCCCCAGACCTGACTGCCCTTAACCAACACAAAAACATCCTATGGCGTTCTGCATTAGCATCGAACAGCCCCCGTGATATGCAGCTGTTCAGGGAAGCTAGAAACCGTTATACACAGGCAGTTAGAAAAGCCAAGGCTAGCTTTTTCAAGCAGAAATTTGCTTCCTGCAACTCTAACTCTAAAAAGTTCTGGGACACTGTAAAGTCCATGGAGAATAAGAACACCTCCTCCCAGCTGCCCACTGCACTGAAGATAGGAAACACTGTCACCACTGATAAATCCACCATAATTGTGAATTTCAATAAGCATTTTTCTACGGCTGGCCATGCTTTCCACCTGGCAACTCCTACCCCGGTCAACAGCACTGCACCCCCAACAGCAACTCGCCCAAGCCTTCCCCATTTCTCCTTCTCCCAAATCCATTCAGCTGAAGTTCTGAAAGAGCTGAAAAATCTGGACCCCTACAAATCAGCCGGGCTAGACAATCTGGACCCTTTCTTTCTAAAATTATCTGCCGAAATTGTTGCCACCCCTATTACTAGCCTGTTCAACCTCTCTTTCTTGTCATCTGAGATTCCCAAAGATTGGAAAGCAGCTGCGGTCATCCCCTCTTCAAAGGGGGGACACTCTTGACCCAAACTGCTACAGACCTATATCTATCCTACCATGCCTTTCTAAGGTCTTGAAAGCCAAGTCAACAAACAGATTACCGACCATTTCGAATCTCACCATACCTTCTCTGCTATGCAATCTGGTTTCAGAGCTGGTCATGGGTGCACCTCAGCCACGCTCAAGGTCCTAAACGATATCTTAACCGCCATCGATAAGAAACATTACTGTGCAGCCGTATTCATTGATCTGGCCAAGGCACCAGACTCTGTCAACCACCACATCTTATCGGCAGACTCGACAGCCTTGGTTTCTCAAATGATTGCCTCGCCTGGTTCACCAACTACTTCTCTGATAGAGTTCAGTGTGTCAAATCGGAGGGTCTGCTGTCCGGACCTCTGGCAGTCTCTATGGGGGTGCCACAGGGTTCAATTCTTGGACCGACTCTCTTCTCTGTATACATCAATGATGTTGCTCTTGCTGCTGGTGAGTCTCTGATCCACCTCTACCCTGAGACGACACCATCCTGTATACTTCCGGCCCTTCTTTGGACACTGTGTTAACAACCCTCCAGGCAAGCTTCAATGCCATACAACTCTCCTTCCTGGCCTCCAATTGCTCTTAAATACAAGTAAAACTAAATGCATGCTCTTCAACCGATCGCTACCTGCACCTACCCGCCTGTCCAACATCACTACTCTGACGGCTCTGACTTAGAATACGTGGACAACTACAAATACTTAGGTGTCTGGTTAGACTGTAAACTCTCCTTCCAGACCCATATCAAACATCTCCAATCCAAAGTTAAATCTAGAATTGGCTTCCTATTTCGCAACAAAGCATCCTTCACTCATGCTGCCAAACATACCCTTGTAAAATTGACCATCCTACCAATCCTCGACTTTGGCGATGTCATTTACAAAATAGCCTCCAATACCCTACTCAACAAATTGGATGCAGTCTATCACAGTGCTATCCGTTTTGTCACCAAAGCCCCATATACTACCCACCATTGGACCTGTACACGTTGGCTGGCCCTCGACTCTTTGGCCAAACCCACTGGCTCCATGTCATCTACAAGACCCTGCTAGGTAAAGTCCCCCTTATCTCAGCTCGCTGGTCACCATAGCATCTCCCACCTGTAGCACACGCTCCAGCAGGTATATCTCTCTGTCACCCCAAAACCAATTCTTTCTTTGGCCGCCTCTCCTTCCAGTTCTCTGCTGCCAATGACTGAACGAACTACAAAAATCTCTTAAATTGGAAACACTTATCTCCCTCACTAGCTTTAAACACCAACTGTCAGAGCATCTTACAGATTACTGCACCTGTACATAGCCCACCTATAATTTAGCCCAAACAACTACCTCTTTCCTAACTGTATTTAATTTATTTATTTATTTTGCTCCTTTGCACCCCATTATTTTTATTTCTACTTTGCATCATTCTTCCATTGCAATATACCATTCCAGTGTTTTACTTGCTATATTGTATTTACTTTGCCACCATGGCCTTTTTTGCCTTTACCTCCCTCTCACCTAATTTGCTCACATTGTATATAGACTTGTTTTTTTTTTTTTTTTTACTGTATTATTGACTGTATGTTTGTTTTACTCCATGTGTAACTCTGTTCGTTGTATGTGTCGAACTGCTTTGCTTTATCTTGGACAGGAGCATTGTAAATGAGAACTTGTTCTCAATCTTACCTGGTTAAATAAAGGTGAAATAAAAAAAAATAAATAAAAATGATATTTCAACACCATGCATACATGGGACAACAAGTTTCTCTTATTCAACATTCTGTCTCCAAAGCGTGGAGCACAGGTCATGTAGCCTATTTCTATGTTCACTGAGGCATGCCCGCTCCAATGATCGCACAACCAGAATGACAGAGACATTCAGACAACACCAATAACCTGATGAACAAAGGAAACCATACAGAATTAAATGACAGTATGTCATGAGTCTTGTGAACATCCATATGATGTAGAGGGAAAGAAGTGGTTGGCTAAATGAAAATCTTCTGACAATCAAAAAAATCAGAAAAAGTTCTCTCCACTGGCGGGAGTTTATGTAATCTTCTGACAGTAATAATTCATTTGAACAAACAAAGGGCTTCAGTAAATGATCAATTTCTAGCAATTGTTACATGACAAAATACCAGTAGGCCTATGCTAGTAACTGTTGCCCATTGCAGATGAGCTTGCAAAGTATACAGTTAATATTCTTGATCACCATTTTGCTGCAGCCGTTCCTATAGCTGTACAGCAAATCAGCAATCTGTTTGCTTGCTCACCACCTGACCTGTGTTGATTGACAGTTGTCTGGTTCAATCAGAGTGCAAGTGTGCGTTTCATGATCTGTTCAAGTCTGGTTGTGTGGAGAGCAGTAATATGTAGACTCTTCTGACAAATGAGTGACAAAACATTATAAAACCTGGCCAGTTAATGTCATCTCTCAAGCCAAAGTTGAATAGGCTTGATCAAGTCTAAGTCGAGTCTCAGTTATTTTATTTTAATCTTCTCAAGACAATGATGATCAGACAGAGTCCAGGTCATGTGACTGGATCTTCTGACAATGTCTTTGCAGGCCACTTTACCGCATTCTACACATTTTACATTCAAATATTAGTCATTTCTGACTTAAACAGAGCGACCTACAGGAGCAATTAGGGTTATGTGCCTTGCACAAGGGCACAATTTTCATCCTGTTCAGACCAGCAAGTTACTGTAATCTAGCCTCCCTGACAATAACTCTCCCGAGCCCACCAGAGCCTAATGAACCCCCATTCTGAGGTCTGATAGGGTCTGTGCCCTTACTCTACCCTGCTCGATCTGTCTGATCTCCAATATGTGTCTGTGACCTCCCTGAGCAGCTATGGCTGGCTTCTGACTGAATGACTCACCACCAAGCTAAGCCCTAGGATGGATTAATCTTATTTGACGTCTATGACCTCTCCCTCAGCTACAGCCTAAGTCTCCCAAAGCTCCCATCAACAGAGGAAATCTCTTCCACTACTTCTGATCATCTGACAATATTGTTTACATCCAGACACCTGGCACCCACTGTGACTCTTTGGACATCACAGTGTGACTCTGCTTTGCCTCTGACAAGGCCTCCTAATGGTGACAAAGACTGGGAGTGTGTATGAATGCCTTTTGGGATGCAATGAGGAGGGAGGGAGTATGTCATCTTCTGACAATATGATCAGACAGGGCAGTATGTAATCTTCTGACAATATGATCAGACAGAGCAGTGTGTCATCTTCTGACAATATGATCAGACAGAGCAGTATGTAATCTTCTGACAATATGATCAGACAGAGCAGTATGTCATCTTCTGACAATATGATCAGACAGAGCAGTATGTCATCTTCTGACAATATGATCAGACAGAGCAGTATGTCATCTTCTGACAATGTGATCAGACAGAGCAGTATGTAATCTTCTGACAATATGATCAGACAGAGCAGTATGTCATCTTCTGACAATATGATCAGACAGAGCAGTATGTCATCTTCTGACAATATGATCAGACAGAGCGTATGTAATCTTCTGACAATATGATCAGACAGAGCAGTATGTAATCTTCTGACAATATGATCAGACAGAGCAGTATGTCATCTTCTGACAATATGATCAGACAGAGCAGTGTGTCATCTTCTGACAATGTGATCAGACAGAGCAGTATGTAATCTTCTGACAATATGATCAGACAGAGCAGTATGTCATCTTCTGACAATATGATCAGACAGAGCAGTATGTCATCTTCTGACAATATGATCAGACAGGGCCGTATGTAATCTTCTGACAATATGATCAGACAGAGCAGTATGTAATCTTCTGACAATATGATCAGACAGAGCAGTATGTCATCTTCTGACAATATGATCAGACAGAGCAGTATGTAATCTTCTGACAATATGATCAGACAGAGCAGTATGTCATCTTCTGACAATATGATCAGACAGAGCAGTATGTAATCTTCTGACAATATGATCAGACAGAGCATAATGTAATCTTCTGACAATGTGATCAGACAGAGCAGTATGTCATCTTCTGACAATGTGATCAGACAGAGCAGTATGTCATCTTCTGACAATATGATCAGACAGGGCCGTATGTAATCTTCTGACAATATGATCAGACAGAGCAGTATGTAATCTTCTGACAATATGATCAGACAGAGCAGTATGTCATCTTCTGACAATGTGACCGGACAGAGCAGTATGTAATCTTCTGACAATATGATCAGACAGAGCAGTATGTCATCTTCTGACAATATGATCAGACAGAGCAGTATGTCATCTTCTGACAATATGATCAGACAGAGCAGTATGTAATCTTCTGACAATATGATCAGACAGAGCATTATGTAATCTTCTGACAATGTGACCGGACAGGCCCGTATGTCATCTTCTGACAATATGATCAGACAGAGCAGTATGTCATCTTCTGACAATATGATCAGACAGAGCAGTATGTAATCTTCTGACAATATGATCAGACAGAGCAGTATGTAATCTTCTGACAATATGATCAGACAAATATGATCAGACAGAGCAGTATGTCATCTTCTGACAATATGATCAGACAGAGCAGTATGTAATCTTCTGACAATATGATCAGACAGAGCATTATGTAATCTTCTGACAATGTGACCGGACAGGCCCGTATGTCATCTTCTGACAATATGATCAGACAGAGCAGTATGTCATCTTCTGACAATATGATCAGACAGAGCAGTATGTAATCTTCTGACAATATGATCAGACAGAGCAGTATGTCATCTTCTGACAATATGATCAGACAGAGCAGTATGTCATCTTCTGACAATATGATCAGACAAATATGAGCAGTATGTAATCTTCTGACAATATGATCAGACAAATATGATCAGACAGAGCAGTATGTCATCTTCTGACAATATGATCAGACAGAGCAGTATGTAATCTTATGACAATATGATCAGACAGAGCAGTATGTCATCTTCTGACAATATGATCAGACAGAGCAGTATGTAATCTTCTGACAATATGATCAGACAGAGCAGTATGTAATCTTCTGACAATATGATCAGACAGAGCAGTATGTAATCTTCTGACAATATGATCAGACAGAGCAGTATGTAATCTTCTGACAATATGATCAGACAGAGCAGTATGTCATCTTCTGACAATATGATCAGACAGAGCAGTATGTAATCTTCTGACAATATGATCAGACAGAGCAGTATGTAATCTTCTGACAATATGATCAGACAGAGCAGTATGTCATCTTCTGACAATATGATCAGACAGAGCAGTATGTAATCTTCTGACAATATGATCAGACAGAGCAGTATGTAATCTTCTGACAATATGATCAGACAGAGCCGTATGTAATCTTCTGACAATATGATCAGACAAGAGCCTTATGTAATCTTCTGACAATGTGATCAGACAGAGCAGTATGTAATCTTCTGACAATATGATCAGACAGAGCAGTATGTAATCTTCTGACAATATGATCAGACAGAGCAGTATGTAATCTTCTGACAATATGATCAGACAGAGCAGTATGTAATCTTCTGACAATATGATCAGACAGAGCCTTATGTAATCTTCTGACAATATGATCAGACAGAGCAGTATGTAATCTTCTGACAATATGATCAGACAGAGCATAATGTAATCTTCTGACAATGTGATCAGACAGAGCCGTATGTAATCTTCTGACAATATGATCAGACAGAGCAGTATGTAATCTTCTGACAATATGATCAGACAGAGCAGTATGTAATCTTCTGACAATATGATCAGACAGAGCAGTATGTCATCTTCTGACAATATGATCAGACAGAGCAGTATGTAATCTTCTGACAATATGATCAGACAGAGCAGTATGTCATCTTCTGACAATATGATCAGACAGAGCAGTATGTAATCTTCTGACAATATGATCAGACAGAGCAGTATGTCATCTTCTGACAATATGATCAGACAGAGCAGTATGTAATCTTCTGACAATATGATCAGACAGAGCAGTATGTAATCTTCTGACAATATGATCAGACAGACCAGTATGTCATCTTCTGACAATGTGACTGGACAGAGCAGTATGTAATCTTCTGACAATATGATCAGACAGAGCAGTATGTCATCTTCTGACAATATGATCAGACAGAGCAGTATGTCATCTTCTGACAATATGATCAGACAGGCAGTATGTAATCTTCTGACAATATGATCAGACAGAGCAGTATGTAATCTTCTGACAATATGATCAGACAGACCAGTATGTCATCTTCTGACAATGTGATCAGACAGAGCAGTATGTAATCTTCTGACAATATGATCAGACAGAGCAGTATGTCATCTTCTGACAATATGATCAGACAGAGCAGTATGTCATCTTCTGACAATATGATCAGACAGAGCAGTATGTAATCTTCTGACAATATGATCAGACAGAGCAGTATGTAATCTTCTGACAATGTGATCAGACAGAGCCAGTATGTCATCTTCTGACAATATGATCAGACAGAGCAGTATGTAATCTTCTGACAATATGATCAGACAGAGCAGTATGTAATCTTCTGACAATATGATCAGACAGAGCAGTATGTCATCTTCTGACAATATGATCAGACAGAGCAGTATGTAATCTTCTGACAATATGATCAGACAGAGCAGTATGTAATCTTCTGACAATATGATCAGACAAATATGATCAGACAGAGCAGTATGTCATCTTCTGACAATATGATCAGACAGAGCAGTATGTCATCTTCTGACAATATGATCAGACAGAGCAGTATGTCATCTTCTGACAATATGATCAGACAGAGCAGTATGTCATCTTCTGACAATATGATCAGACAGAGCAGTATGTCATCTTCTGACAATATGATCAGACAGAGCAGTATGTAATCTTCTGACAATATGATCAGACAGAGCAGTATGTAATCTTCTGACAATATGATCAGACAGAGCAGTATGTCATCTTCTGACAATATGATCAGACAGAGCAGTATGTAATCTTCTGACAATATGATCAGACAGAGCAGTATGTAATCTTCTGACAATATGATCAGACAGAGCCGTATGTACAAATTTCTGACAATATGATCAGACAGAGCCTTATGTAATCTTTTGACAATCCTGATCAGACAGAGCAGTATGTAATCTTCTGACAATATGATCAGACAGAGCAGTAATGTAATCTTCTGACAATGTGATCAGACAGAGCCAGAGGTATGTAATCTTCTGACAATATGATCAGACAGAGCAGTATGTAATCTTCTGACAATATGATCAGACAGCACCATGGTCTTGTAGCGGATCAGACGAGCTTCAACTGGACAATATGATCAGACGGGGTGACGTGAGAGAACTTGGGAAGGTTGAACACCAATCTTCTGACAATGTGATGGCACAGACAGAGCCAACATAATGTAATCTTCTGACAATGCCTGATCAGACAGAGCTTCCTATGTAATCTTCTGACAATATGAACCTACAGACACGGGCCAGTATGTAATCTTCTGACAATATGATCAGACAGAGCTCTGGGTATGTAATCTTCTGACAATATGATCAGACAGAGCAGTCCTTATGTAATCTTCTGACAATATGATCAGACAGAGCAGTATGTAATCTTCTGACAATATGATCAGACAGAGCAGATTAATGTAATCTTCTGATATATGATCAGACAGAGCAGTATGTAATCAGAGCCAAGTGACTTGGTGACAATATGATCAGACAGAGCCTATGTAATCTTCTGACAATATGATCAGACAGAGCGTATGTAATCTTCTGACAATATGATCAGACAGAGAGGAGTATGTAATCTTCTGACAATATGAGGATCAGACAGAGAGAGTTAGCTTTAATCTTCTGACAATATGATCAGACAGAGCAGTATGTAATCTTCTGACAATATGATCAGACAGAGCATTATGTAATCTTCTGAGAGAGATGATCAGACAAGCAGTATGTAGATTTTCTGATACTGGTCAATATGACATCGGAGGGACGAGTGTAGGTTTTTTCAGAACAACTCTGATCTTGAAGAGGAGTATGTAATCTCTGTCAATGAGTTGATGAGACAGAGGTATGTAAGGGACAATATGATCAGACAGAGCAGTATGTAATCTTCTGACAATATGATCAGACAGTGAGATGTCATCTGGAGAGAGAGGGGAGAAAGATGTAATCTTCTGACAATATGATCAGACAGAGCGAGGATCGGATATGTAATCTTCTGACAATATGATCAGACAGAAGTATGTAATCTTCTGACAATATGAGGGGGGGAGGGGAGGAGTAATTCAAGACAAGAAGGTCAAAGACTTCCTAGGGTTATGTAATCTTCTGACAATATGATCAGACAGAGAGGAGGAAAATGTAGAGAGGAGGGAGTGAAAGGATGCCAGGTCTGCAATGATCAGACAGAGCAGTATGTAATCTTCTGACAATATGATCAGACAGAGCAGTATGTAATCTTCTGACAATATGATCAGACAGAGCAGTATGTCATCTCTGATATTTGAAGGCCGCCGCTGGTGTGTGTGTGTGACTGTGTCACTGTGACTGTGTCACTGTATGACTGTGTTCCCATGTGTTTCTGCCCAAATCTACTGCCTGAGAAGCAGAAGCAGGCCGACACCCCCATCATTCCTTCACCAGTGTTGCTGTTGCTGTATTGCTTCTGCTGTGTCTTTCTCCATGCTGGAGTCTGAGTCTTAATAAAGATATGTAGCTGCACTTCATAACTCACCTGTTTCACAGATCACCGATCCTGCTAATGAGCTCAGAGGGAATGGATTTTCTCTCCCAGTCAGAAATGACTTACAGATGCTAAGGAGCATATAGCTCAGTCTGAGCCTCGGTGTTGGAGGAAGCTTAGTATGGTGTAGTCTGGATGGGGGTTCAGCCAGGGTAGCAGGGCAAAAATGATAGAGTTAACCTAGCCTTGATATGCTCTGGCTTCGCCTCAATGGATAATCTCTGTCAGAGTAGTGGAGCCGCTAGGCTTGCTATATCTGAGTCACTGTTTGTTTCACAATCCCTCCTAGCCAGACTTGCCATGTCTGAGCACATTGAGCAGACCCCACATTAAGGCAATATCTATGAAAAACGTTCGGGTTTTGGACTCCTGCCTCAGCAGTGCGGCTTATTGTAAAATAATTGTCCAGCAAACCTGCCAAACTGGGGATCTAGAAGCAAACTGGGGAAGAGATAGTTCTGTAATGCGCAACTCCAGTCAGTATAACAGCTAACTCTGATTACATGCTTCACCATTTCCTGGTTGCTAAAATTATAATAGTTTGTCTTATTTCAGTTTATGTGACAAAACAAGCAAGTATAGTGTAGAGAATAATTGTACCATCTAAACGGCTATGAAATATATTTTCCATAACCAAACAAATGGTATTTTCAGCTGTTTGAAGCTAGTGTACAAAACCGAAAGTAAAAGACTCAAAAAATGAAACTGAAGAACTGAAAGCATAGAAATAGTGCACCTAGAAGATATTTACTGCTTCTTAGACTTGCTTTCATTGAGAATGACAGATCTATAACTCACATTTCTATGTGCATTTGGTTGGGTCGCCCAAAAAGTTACATATTGCAGCTTTAAATGTGGTCCTGTATGGCTAAGTTGGTAGAGCATGGCTTGCAATGCCAGGATTGTGTGTTCAATTCCCAGGCCACACATAAGTAAGTTCCTTTGAAAAAATGCATCTGCTAAATGGCATATATTATTATATTAAAAAGGCACAAGTCTCTGTGCAGTAAGCACAGTGAGAAATGATTGGTGAGAAGTCCTACACTTTGAATCGCTGTAATGGGAAGGGACTGATATCAAAAGGCTTCTACTTGGCTCCCTGCAGTAACAACACACACAAACCATTACTACATGTTGAATTGGAGCAAGCGTCTGTGCATTCCCCCATTTGTGTTCCCTCTGTGAGAAGCGACAGTGCTTTGATCTCAGATGCAACTCTTTCTCAGGGTAGGATTACAGTGGCAGTGAGCTTGCCATATGCCACAGATAACTCTGACTCCCTACTCACTCTTCACTACTTTCTTTGCGTCCTCTCATACAAGCATTTCTTAAAAGTGAAATCAAGGGATACTGTTGACATACCAATTCTTGATACAACACCCGCTTAACCCGGAAGCCAGCCCAACCAATGTGTTGGAGGAAACACCGTACACCTGGCGACCGGGTCAGCTTGCATTGTACCTGGCCCACCACAGGAGTCGCTAGTGCGCGATGGGACAGGAACATCCCTGCCGGCTAAACCCTCCCATGACCCGGACAACGCTGGGCCAATTGTGCGCCGCCCCATGGGTCTCCCGGTTGCGGCCTGCTGCGACAGAGCCTGGACTCTAACCAGGATCTCTAGTGGCACAGCTAACACTGCGAAACAGTACCTTAGACCACTGCGCGTCTCGGGAGGCCCCGAAAGACGACGATAAGGCCAACATTTCAAATCACAGTATTTTTCAAATTTTTGATAGTATTTTATGTTTTTGAATAATAAAAGTTCACAATTTTCTTCATGAGTAATGAGTGATCGTAATAGGGTGGCAACACCTACATTCTAAGTGATTTCAATGGGTCTTTCTCCATTGTGATTGTTTTATACTGTACAATTAAGCTTCAACCTAAAATCATTTTCATGATTTTCATAAATTTCTGCATTTCCTGCACATATTTGAGATAATTTCCACACTGCCCTGTTGGGTTGCATGATATTGGCCAAAAATCGAGGCCTTATTTGTAGCCAAATGTTGCAATTGAGATTTGACTTATGATTTAGATCAAAACACTTTGGTGAACTGTTGGAATCATGGAAATATAATGATTATTCTAATTCTATAGTTAGAATGTACAGTGTATTTGGAAAGTATTCGGACCCCTTTACTTTTTCCACATTTTGTTACATTACAGCCTTATTCTAAAATGTATTAAATAGTTTTTTCCCCCCTTATCAATCTACACACAATACCCCATAATGACAAATCAAAGAGGTTTGTAGACATGGTCGCAAATTAGTAAAAAAAATGTAAACTGAAATGTCACATTTGCATAAGTATTCAGACCCTTTACTCAGTATGTTGTTGAAGCACCTTTGGCAGTGAATACAGCCTCGAGTCTTCTTGGGTATGATGCAAACTAGCGAATAGCATTAGCGGCTAACACGATTTAGCCCGAACTTGGTTAGAAAAAACAAACTAGCTGTTTGCATATGTATGAAACACAAACTAATAGTGTAATTATAGAACACTTGTGGGTTTATATTAAGACACAAAGTGGAAACGGCATCATGCTGCATTGACCATGCAGACTGAACGCAAGTGTCTTGTGGTCGAGCAGCAACAAATGCGCTCCTTGAGTGACGGGACGGGGCTAGGTCTGTGAGGAAAGCGGAATGGAGAGAGAAAGAGAGAGAGTGGAGACAGGTGACTCAAGTACTGGAGTAAATTATCAAAATGAACTTTACACACGGGAAGGATGGAGCGCCCTTCAGTGTACTCCAGTCACTCACTTATGTCTGGAAGTAAGAAAGTGAACCGTTCTTGAACAAACTCCTCTTTCCTTTAGGGTTTATCTTGGCCTCCCTTGGTACTTTAGTGCATGCTTAGATCTCCCACGCATAAAGTTGAGCTGTCAGAATATATGACTTAATAGACAGACACCTGTGATTAAAACTGACCAAATCCACTTAACATTTCCATAATTGATGCAAATGCCCAACGAGCGTTTGGGGATTTGCATGCTAACGGTTTTCAATAGGTTATGTTTGAGAAGAAAGACTGTCTCACACAGGCAAGGCTTGGTGCCTGTTTTCACCACCACTATTCTACTTTTAGACTGAAGAAATGGTTTTGGTCATTTCTTCAAGGGTCAAAGCCCCCGACCTATGTCTCTCCAGGAGAGTGTATAGAATCTGAGAGGAGAAAGAGGTCGTCATGTACTGCCATTCATCCACTGATTTAGCATCAATCAAACAGTTGACCTCTCCTAAGCAGAACATGATGCACAATCAAGCTGCAAGTCATTGATTGCACTCTAACTACCTCGCCAATGACTGAATCCACAAGGGCTCGCTCTACATTCAGGACCCCTAAACCCCCACACCGACCATTGTTTTTGGAGTTTTTCTTGTGTGAATGGCATTAGTGTGTGGGTGTGTTTGTGTGTGTGTTGGTGTATGTTACTGTCTGACCCCATAAATGCTGAGCAGTGTCCCTGGTGCAGTGTCTGGAACACTAAACACACATGCACGCACAGAGGATACAAACACACCCACACACTAAACCTACGCACACAAACCGTCTAAAAACAATGGTGGGTGTGGGGGTTTAGGGAAACGTGATCTTCAATGTAGAGCGAGTTCTTGTGGATTCAGCAATCGGCAAGGGCAGTTAGTGTGCAATCAATGATGGCATTCGGAAAGTATTCAGACCCCTTGACTTTTTCCACATTGTGTTACTTTACAGCCTTATTCTAAAATGGATCAAATTGTTCTTTTTCCACATCAATCTACACACAACACCCCATAATGACAAAGCAAAAAATATATATTTTTTTAAACGTTTGAACATTAACATAAGTATTTACTCAGAACTTCGTTGAAGCACCTTGGCAGCCATTACAGACTTGAGTCTTTCTTGGGTATGATGCTACAAGCTTGGCACACCTGTATTTGGGGAGGTTTTCCCATTCTTCTCTGCAGATACTCTCAAGCTCTGTGCGATTGGATGGGGAGCGTCGCTGCACAGCTATTTTCAGGTCTCTCCAGAGATGTTTGATCAGGTTCAAGTCCGGGCTCTGGCTGGGCCACCCAAGGACTTTCATGTCTCGAAGCCACTCCTGTGTTGTCTTGGCTGTGTGCTTAGCGTTGGTGAACATTTGCTCCTGTCTGAGGTCCTGAGCGCTCTGGAGCAGGTTTTCATCAATGATCTCTCTGTACTTTGCTCCATTCATCTTTCCCTCCATCCTGACTAGTCTCCCAGTCCCTGCCGCTAAAAAACATCCCCACAGCATTATGCTTCACCATAGCACCATGCACCACCATGCTTCACCATAGGGATGATGCCAGGTTTCCTCCAGACATGACGCTTGGCATTCAGTCCAAAGAGTTCAATCTTGAATTCATCAAACCAGAGAATCTTGTTTCTCATGATCTGAGAGTTCTTTAGGTGCCCTTTGGAAAACTCTAAGAGGGCTGTCATCTGCCTTTTACTGAGGAGTGGCTTCCATCTGGCCATTACCATAAAGGCCTGATTTGTGAAGTGCTGCAGAGATGGTTGTCCTTCTGGAAGGTTCTCTGGAAGGTTCTCCCATCTCCACAGAGGAAATCTGGAGCTCTGTCAGAGTGACCATCGGGTTCTTGGTCACCTCCCTGCCCCGTCCCCATGATTGCTCAGTTTGTCCGGGCGGCCAGCTCTGAGTGTCTTTGTGGTTTCAAACTTCTTCCATTTAAGAATGATGGAGGCCACTGTGTTCTTGGGGACCTTCAGTGCTGTAGACATGTTTCGGTACCCTTCCCCAGATCTCTGCCTCGACACAATCCGGTCTCTGAGGTCTACAGACAATTCTTTCGACATCATGGCTTGGTTTTTGCTCTGACATGCACTGTCAACTTTATAGACCTTATAGACAGGTGTGTACCTTTCCAAATCATGTCCAATCAATTAAATTCACCACAGGTGGACTCCAATCAAGTTGTAGAAGCATCTCAAGAATAATCAATGGAAACAGGATGCACCTGAGCTCAATTTTGAGTCTCATAGCAAAGGGTCTGAATAATATATAAAATATATTATTTTTTTTCTCCCCAATTTCGATCTGGTCAAATCGCTGCAGCTCCCCAACGGGCTCGGGAGGCGAACGTTGAGTCATGTGTCCTCCAAAACATGACCCGCCAAACCGTGCTTCTTAACCCGGAAGCCAGCTAAACCAATGTGTCAGAGGAAACATTGTTCAACTGACGAGCAAGGTCAGCCTGCAGGCACCCGGCCCGCTACAAGGAGTCACTAGAGCACGATGAGCCATGTAAAGCGCCCCTTACCCGGACGACGCTGGGCCAATTGTGCGGTGCCCTATGGGACACCCGATCACGGCCGGTTGTGATACAGCCTGGAATCTAACTCAGGTCTGTAGTGACGCCTCTAGCACTGCAATGCCACTCGGCATGTCCGTGTTTTTTAATTTTTTATGCATTTGCAAAAAATTCAAAAAAACAGTTTTTGCTTTGTCGTTACGGGGTATTGTGTGTAGATTGATGAAGAAAAATGTGTATTTAATACATTTTAGAATAAGAATTCAAGGAGTCTGAATACTTTCCGAATGCACCGTATATTCTTGCATTCTTGGGTTTCTTTCACATTGTAGTTGATAGTATTTTTTATTTTTATTTTATTCTGTTTTCTATTATCCATATTATTATCACTGCATTGATGGGAAAGTGTTCTCATGGTAAGAATTTTACTGTACTGTTTTACACCTGTTGTGTCCTGTGCACGTGGCAGATAAACTTTGAAACTTGAAAACACACACTCACACACATCCATGTTCAAGATTAACTGTCCTACTGGACATTTCCTGGCCCAGCAGTGAGAGCAGGGTGGGGCTGTACTGGAGGGGCTGTGTGGATATAGAGTGTCTGCTGTTAATGTAATAAAGACATCTGTGCTCCATTGTAAATGATTCCAGTGGTATGTCATAGCTTTACACACTGAATGTCACTCACATAATCCACTGTTGAACATGTGCAGTGTGTGTGCTGGCTGTGGGATTGTTTTACATTCTGGGAAAGGAATTAAAAGCTCCCACCACAGGACAATACCACCCCTATTTCAACCTAATTCTTGTCCTGTAGCGTAAATTCTCATTTAGGTTCCATGACGCAGGCTGCTAATACATGGTGCAGGCCGCTAATACATATTCACAAATTGGGGCTGTGAACGTTGTGGTGATTTCCACATGGAGTAGAGAAATAACAACAAGTAGGGCATGGACAGCTGTCAGTGTATCTAGCTAGCATGCTAACCTAGCTACACCGTATTCAAAAGATTAGCCAGCTGGCTAGGCTATCGCTGGTGCTGGAAATGGATTTGTCTTAAGCATTTAGGGAAAACTTTGCCACAGATGGATAGGGGAAACCACTGAGATCATCGTAAATGAAACACCAATAGAAATGTAAGAACAGCACAAAATAGATAAACAAGTTCATGGAATTTTCTTTCACTGGTGCTTTTTCATTAGAGGATAGACACTTGTGATTTCTAGCTGCACCATTCAAAGCAGTGGAGCGTGGTCAACACCGTTTTTCTTGGGGTGACAAGGGGAGCGAAGAGGAAGCTTTGCAGGTGCTTCTGATGATTGAATAATGCCATGTTAGTGGCTGGTAACATTGATATAAAAAACGTGCCCTGAAAAGAAACGTAGACTGAAAAGTATTAGCATGTCATATCATAGGGGAAACACACGACATTGGCACGGAATATATCTGATGTTACCACTTCGGATTTACCACTTCAACCCCAAATATATACAGTGCATTTGGAAAGTATTCACACCCCTTCCCTTTTTCCACATTTTGTTACGTTACAGCCTTATTCTGAAATGGATTTAATTATTATTATTTTTTATCAATCTACACACATTTTCCCAAAATGACAAAGCAAAAACAGGTTTTTTGTAATTTTTTACAAATATAATTAAAAACAAAAATACTTTAATAATGGTTTTGGTAATTTCCAAACGGCACAAGTATTCAGACCCTTTGCTATGAGACTGGAAATTAAGCTCAGGTGCATTCTGTTTCCATTGATCATCCTTGAGATGTTTCTACAACTTGATTGGAGTCCACCTGTAAATTCAATTGATTGGACATGATTTGGAAAGACACAAACCTGTCTATATAAGGTCCCACAGTTGACAGTGCATGTCAGAGCATAAACCAAGCCATGAGGTCGAAGGAATTGTCCGTAGAGCTCCGAGACAGGATTGTGTCGAGGCAGAGATCTGGGGAAGGGTGCAAAAACATTTCTGAACCATTGAAGTTCCCCAAGTACACAGTGGCCACCATCATTCTTAAATGATTTTTTTTTTTTGGGGGGGGGGGTAAATTTACAAACAATTCCAAAAAACCTGTGGAAAAAGTCAAGGGGTTCTTAATACTTTCCGAATCCACTGTATAATACTTTGACTAAAACTATGAGTTATTGACTTAAATTGTTGTGCTACATCATGGGTAAAGGATGGGCATTGTCTTTCAGCTGAATCTAAAAAATAATTCTGCTCTTGTGGGCGTTTAACCAGCGCAGCAGTTCCATTTCGAGCCTTTAAAGCCATTATTGTAAACTCAATCAAAACATCCCTGTATGAACGACTAAAAGAATAGCTTTCTTGCTCTCACTCCTCTCTCTCTCTTTTTCTTTCTCTCTTTTTCTTTCTTTCTTTCTTTCTTTCTTTCTTTCTTTCTTTCTTTCTTTCTTTCTTTCTTTCCACACACACACACACACACACACACACACACACACACACACACACACACACACACACACACACACACACACATAATCCTACTTGTGAATTTAAACGTAGTCTGTGTGCCCTCACTCCTATAGCTTTAGTTTCTTTGTATTTGATCTCATCTGTTGCTTTTGAAAATAATTTTTACACACAGTGAAGAACATTGGATGACTCGACATGAGTGAATGAATGAGAGAGTTCAATATCAGCCTTGATCTATGATCACATTGTATGCTAAGCAACATCTGAAGCAAACTAATGGTGAAGGCATTGATAACAGGTTATTTTACAGTGTATGACTCTGTGTCTACAATCAAATTCAATCAAATGTATTTTTATAAAGCACTTTTTACATCAGCAGTTGCCACAAAGTGCTATACAGATACCCAGCCTAAAACCCCAAACAGCAAGTAATGCAGATACTTTTATTCTACTATTATGGCATGGTCATTACATTGTGACAGTAGGTGGTTGGTACAGCTGGATAGGCTGCTGTTTTGATGCTGCTCCTCTCCTGAATGGTAGAGAGATGGAAGGTGAGAAAGAGAGAGGAGAGAGCGCAGAGAGATAGAGAGAGCAGAGAGAGAGGGATCTGAGATGAATATTTAATGCAGGAGCTGCGTTATGCCATTCCTGTGAATTAGGCCTTGGTGACTGTCAGAAGGGATTGGAGAGGTCAGATGGGGAGAGGGGAAGAGGAGTGGCAGCTGGCTGGATTCGCGCACACACACACACACACACACACACACACACACACACACACACACACAAATGCGCATACCGTATCAAATGTACATGCACATAACCACACGTGCACACACCTAGAGCGATAGTGATTGGCTGTAGTTCAGTGGTCCATGGTTGATGGGTTATCTGAGCGGCTCAGGCTGGGTGTGTGTGGTTTCTCATTTCCATTTTCAGTACTTCACACTCAGTCATTTTCACTCTGTCTCAGAACTGTTGGCAGTCCCGTAATCCTTTTAAAGGTCAGTCTATCCCCCCCCCCCCTCCTCTCTCTCTCTCTCTCTCACTCACTCACTCACTCACTCACTCACTCACTCACTCACTCACTCACTCACTCACTCACTCACTCACTCTAATCCAGCTGGTGGAGTGAGTCATCCAGGACCACCATGATGGAACTCATTTGTTAACACAGTGTTCTCCCTCTGTTAGTGCTGGGATGGAACAAAAGCATGAACACCCAGTAACTATCCATCTGCGCGTCTTTATCCACCCTATCGCCTATTTCCCACCTGCTCTCACCCAGCATTTTCACTCTGTCTACAGTACTCCTTCACTCTCAGTTTCTCATTTTCACTCTGTCTATAGTACTCCTTCACTCTCAGTTTCTCATTTTCACTCTGTCTACAGTACTCCTTCACTCTATTTCTCATTTTCACTCTGTTTATAGTACTCCTTCACACTCAGTTTCTCATTTTCACTCTGTCTACAGTACTCCTTCACCCTCAGTTTCTCATTTTCACTCTGTCTACAGTACTCCTTCACTCTCAGTTTCTCATTTTCACTCTGTCTACAGTACTCCTTCACACTCAGTTTCTCATTTTCACTCTGTCTACAGTACTCCTTCACACTCAGTTTCTCATTTTCACTCTGTCTATAGTACTCCTTCACACTCAGTTTCTCATTTTCACTCTGTCTACAGTACTCCTTCACACTCAGTTTCTCATTTTCACTCTGTCTACAGTACTCCTTCACTCTGTTTCTCATGTTCACTCTGTCTATAGTACTCCTTCACTCTCAGTTTCTCATTTTCACTCTGTCTACAGTACTCCTTCACTCTCAGTTTGTCATTTTCACTCTGTCTACAGTACTCCTTCACACTCAGTTTGTCATTTTCACTCTGTCTACAGTACTCCTTCACACTCAGTTTCTCATTTTCACTCTGTCTACAGTACTCCTTCACTCAGTTTCTCATTTTCACTCTGTCTACTCTGTCTACAGTACTCCTTCACACTCAGTACTCCTTCACACTCAGTTTCTCATTTTCACTCTGTCTACAGTACTCCTTCACTCTCAGTTTCTCATTTTCACTCTGTCTACAGTACTCCTTCACTCTCAGTTTCTCATTTTCACTCTGTCATTTTACAGTACTCCTTCACACTCTCAGTTTCTCATTTTCACTCTGTCTACAGTACTCCTTCACACTCAGTTTCTCAGTTTCTTCATTTTCACTCTGTCTACAGTACTCCTTCACTCTCAGTTTCTCATTTTCACTCTGTCTACAGTACTCCTCCACTCTCAGTTTCTCATTTTCACTCTGTCTACAGTACTCCTTCACTTAACTGTCTCAGTTTCTCATTTTCACTCTGTCTACAGTACTCCTTCACTCTCAGTTTCTCATTTTTCACTCTGTTTCTCACAGTACTCCTTCACTCTCAGTTTCTCATTTTTCATTTTCACTCTGTCTACAGTACTCCTTCACACTCAGTTTCTCATTTTCACTCTGTCTACAGTACTCCTTCACACTCAGTTTCTCATTTTCACTCTGTCTATAGTACTCCTTCACACTCAGTTTCTCATTTTCACTCTGTCTACAGTACTCCTTCACTCTGTTTCATTTTCATTTTCACTCTGTCTACAGTACTCCTTCTCAGTTTTCACTGTCTCAGTTTCTCATTTTCACTCTGTCTACAGTACTCCTTCACTCTCAGTTTCTCATTTTCACTCTGTCTACAGTACTCCTTCACTCTCAGTTTCTCATTTTCACTCTGTCTACAGTACTCCTTCACACTCAGTTTCTCATTTTCACTCTGTCTACAGTACTCCTTCACACTCAGTTTCTCATTTTCACTCTGTCTACAGTACTCCTTCACTCTGTTTCTCATTTTCACTCTGTCTACAGTACTCCTTCACACTCAGTTTCTCATTTTCACTCTGTCTACAGTACTCCTTCACTCTCAGTTTCTCATTTTCACTCTGTCTACAGTACTCCTTCACTCTCAGTTTCTCATTTTCACTCTGTCTACAGTACTCCTTAACTCTCAGTTTCTCATTTTCACTCTGTCTACAGTACTCCTTCACACTCAGTTTCTCATTTTCACTTTCTCTCGCTCTCTGCTCTCTCTTGTCTCTCACCCTTTGGTTCTGACTCTCAATGACAGACCCTTCATGCCGCAGTCTGCCATTATCTTTTCACAGCAGCCAACTTGTGTGTGTCCAGAGTGTGTGTGTGTGTGTGTGTCACAGGAACGTGTTTGTCAGACAGAGAGAAGGCGTGCGTGTGCACAGCATCCTCAGATAATGTCAGAGCTTTGAATGGCCTCAGATCCCAACCTTCAATTTAAAAGAAAATCCCCCCTTTTAAACCTGAGCACTGTGGCCTTGTGTTGTAGAATAGATTACTTGGAGGTGTGTGTGTGTGTGCATATGTTCTTGGCTGTGTGTATGTTTGTGTGTGTGAGAAATGACAAGCCTTTCTGAGCTCAGGTGCTCAAGAGCTGACTTTTTACTTCTGAAATTTTCTGAAAAGGAAAGGTGTGTTTTTGTGAGTGACCGTGGGTGTACCGAAGGGAGGTTTCCAGCATACTCTCTACTCTGCCCCTGCAATCTTTACTGTACAATCCCAGTGTCTCTGCCCATCTAATGGCTGCCACGGCTAGCTATGCTCTGTGTATGTAGCCATGTCATATTCCATTGATGAAGTCACATTCTTTCTGTGGGCCAGCACCTAGCCAGCCAGTTGGGATGACTGGGAGGCTCCGTTTCCCAAATCCTGGACGGGGGACAGGAGCGTGAGGGGGGATTAGGGAGGCTAGAGGTCTACTCCATTCTGCCCTGGCGTAGTAACACATACACACACGCACACATAGCACACACATCTGTCCCCGGGAGCCTAACAGCTGGTGCCAAGGACTCTCTGAACTTGGCCCACGATCTCTCTCCTCATCCCACAGTACCATCTCTTCATCTGTCATTCTAGCCATCCATCTGTCTGTCCATCCAATCTATCCATGTAAGGCTGCAATTAGAGCACTAGGTTTTAATACTGCCCAACCACGCACGTATGGATGTCAAATCAAATTTAACAAAATAATAATTGTCACATGCGCTGAATACAACAGGTTACCTTATAACGAAATGCTTACTTACAAGCCCTAACCAACAATGCAGTAAAAAAAAAGTAAAATAAGAATTAGAAATTAAAGTAACAAATGACTAAAGAGCAGCAGTAAAATAACAATAGCGAGGCTATATACAGGGGGTACCGGTACAGAGTCAGTGTGGAGACTATATACAGTGGGTACCGGTACAGAGTCAGTGTGGAGACTATATACAGGGGGTACCGGTACAGAGTCAGTGTGGAGACTATATACAGGGGGTACCGGTACAGAGTCAGTGTGGAGACTATATACAGGGGGTACCGGTACAGAGTCAGTGTGCGGGGGCACCGGTTAGTCGATGTGAACACACACGCACACACACACACACACACACACACACCCCTTACTATTAGAGTCCTTAACTGGACAGTGATTGTATTAGTCTGAGCCCAGGAGACTAATTTAACTAAGTGCAATAGGCTTGTGCTGCTGCAAGCATTTTTGTGCATCGCAGTGTGTTCTAGTACACAGCTCATACTTGCCTGGATATGCTGTACATTATTATGAGTTTCCATTTCACATATCCTTGAATCAAAGGCTATTTGATGAAGCAGGTCCACTGAGTTCAGTGTAGTTTAATATACGCCAGAATAGAACATCAGTTTATTATAAACCTCCTGTAGGATGGAGCCTGATTTGGAGTGGAGAAATGTTGTTAACTGTTGGGTCTTGTTGCCAAGGTTACCACTGATTAGGCTTGGGCGATATACCGTATATACATACCGTAAACTGGGGTATTTTCAAATACTGTAATTGTTATTTTATTTAAAAAAAATCATAATTGGTGGGGGGGTGTATATTGATATATTGTGTGTGTGTGTGTGTGTGTGTGTGGGGGGTTATATTTACTGTATGTCTGAAGTACATTGAGTGTATGATCACTTTTCCACCATCCTCTCCATCTCTGTCCCCTGTCTCCTCTGCCTTAGACCTGGTTCCTTGCACTATAGGAGCTGAGTGGAGGGAGGCGTTAGTTGTGCAAGGCTGCTTTGCCTGCTCATAAATATCAGGACCCCACACCAACCTGGTTAAATATACACTGAGTGTACAAAACATTAGGAACTTTTTCCATTGGCCAGGTGAATTCAGGTGAAAGCTGTGATCCCTTATTGATGTCACTTGTTAAATCCACTTCAATTAGTGTAGATGAAGGGGAGGAGACAGGTTAAAGAAGGATTTTGAAGCCAACAGACAATTAAGACATGGATTGTGTATTTGTTCCATTCAGATGTAGAATGGGAAAGACAAAAATATTTCAGTGCCTTCGAGCAGGGTAGGGTAGTAGGTGCCAGGCGCACCGGTTTGAGTGTGTCAAGAACTGCAACGTTGCTGGGTTTTTCACGCTCAACCGTTTCCTGTGTGTATCAAGAATGGTTCATCACCCAAAGAACATCCATCCAACTTGACCCAAATGTGGGAAGCATTCAAGTCAACATGGGCCAGCATTCCTGTGGAACGCTTTCAACACCTTGTAGTTCATGCAAAGACAAATTGAGACTGTTCAAAAGCAGGGGGTTGCAACTCAATATTAGTAAGATGTTCCTAGTGTTTGGTATACCTAGTGTATATGGAAGAGAGATGGGTGAGATGGGGGTATAGTAGACCCGTCCAATTGGTGGTGGGACAGCAGAACGGATGAGACTCCACTGCCTGATTGACTGTATATTTTGATTTACATTTGTTATAGTACTACTACTGTCTGTAAAGAGCCCCTTGAACATAACATACATGATACATAAGGATGTTCCCACCAGTTTCATTGCCAAATGGTGGTTTGTGGAAAGAGTTTTTTTTAAATTGACAGATCCTGCAGGGTATCGACTGAGCAACAGAAAAGGTGTGCGATTGTGTTTATCTTCCTTTTCCTCTCCCCTCAGATCATCAAAAACTGGAACGAGAGGCCCGCATCTGTCGCCTGCTCAAACATCCCAACATAGGTGAGTGGCTCCTACTGTACTTACCATAGTAGGCTAAATGAAAGTGTGTCTGTATGACAACCTACCTGCTGAGCAAGAGCAGTTTGGTGGCAACCAACAATGACAGGACGAAACCGAGGTGACATTGTCTTCAGTCTAGCAACAGGTGAAGTCTCTCGCTGTATATATTTCAGCCATGTTGGTTTGAAGAGCATTGAGGGTGTCTCCAGTGTCAGTGTGTTACATGGTGTCACCTCAGCACTTAATGGAAGAGAGTTAGGGTGTAGGCAAATGGAGGAAGCCAGCCAAATTAAATGATGCCCACTAGTGTGGACCATTTGCATGATCCGACTGGTGAGTGAGAGCCACAGAATTTAGGAGCCAACCCACCAGCGCATGCAAACTCAGGGAAATGACAGTTGTCACCTCCCCTCACACTGCAAGCCAGCCTCTCTTTCCACTACAATGAATGTGCGACATACATGCAGGTTAGTGGAGGCTCCTCAAAGGAAGGGGAGGACCATCCTTAGTGAATTTCATAAAATAATAATAGTGAAACATTTAAAAAGTTATACTTTTTAGATGAAACTATACTAAATATAATACACTTTATTATTGAAAAAAATATTGATTAAAACACACTGTTTTGCAATGAAGGTCTACAGTAGCCTCAACAGCAATCTGTACGGTAGCACCATGGTGTAGCCGGAGGACAGTTAGCTTCCATCTTCCTCTGGGTACATTGACTTCAATACAAAACCTAGGAGGCTCATGGTTCTCATCCCCTTCCATAGACTTACACAGTAAGTCTGACAACTTCCGGAGGACGTCCTCCAAACTATCAGAGCTCTTGAGGCATGAAATGACATGTTGTCCCCCCCAATCAAAGGATCAGAGAATGAATCTAGCACTGAAAGCATAATATGCTGTCTAGACCTGGGACACGCGTGCGTCCGCATGTTGATTTTGCACATCCACACCAGACGTGATCCAGACACGCAGGTTGAAATATCGAAATGAACTCTGAACTATTCATTTGGGGACAGGTCGAAACACATGAAATATTCATGGACATTTAGCTAGCTAGCTTGCTGTTGCTAGCTAAATTGTCCTGGAATATATACATTGGGTTGTTATTATACCTGAAATGCACAAGTTCCCTTTTTCACGGATCTTTGTATGAATTTTTACTCATTTTGATTCACCCAAAATCGTGTATTCTCTACTCTGACATTTAATCCACAGATAATAGGGGAAACTAATTTTTAGTAATCTCTCCTTCTTCAGTAGTAGTCTTCTTATTCTGTGGAAGAAGTTGGTTGTCTTAAAGTTGGCAACCAACTTTAAGGTGCATTACCAACACCAACTGGACTGGAATGTGGACCTCAGTTAATCTTTCAATCACCCACATGGGTATACAGTTGAAGTCGGAAGTTTACAAACACTTTAGCCAAGTACATTTAAACTCAGTTTTTCACAATTCCTGACATTTAATCCTAGTAAAAATTCCCCGTCTTAGGTCAGTTAGGATCACCACTTTATTTTAAGACTGTGAAATGTCAGAATAATAGTAGAGAGAAGGATTTATTTAAGCTTTTATTTATTTAATCACATTCCCAGTGGGTCAGAAGATTTACATACACTCAATTAGTATTTGGTAGCATTGCCTTTAAATTGTTTAACTTGGGTCAAAAACATTCAGCTTCCCACAATAAGTTGGGTGAATTTTGGCACATTCCTACTGACAGAGCTGGTGTAACTGAGTCAGGTTTGTAGGACTCCTTGCGCGCACACGCTTTTTCAGTTCAGTCCAGTTCTGTCCATGTTCTATAGGATTGAGGTCAGGGCTTTGTGATGGCCACTCCAATACCTTGAGTTTCTTGTCCTTAATCCATTTTGCCACAACTTTGGAAGTATGCTTGGGGTCATTGTCCATTTGGAAGACCCATTTGTGACCAAGCTTTAACTTCCTGACTGATGTCTTGAGATGTTGCTTCAATATATCTACATAATTTTGCTTCCTCATGATGCCATCTATTTTGTGAAGTTCACCAGTCCCTCCTGCAGCAAAGCCCCCCCACATCATGATGCTGCCACCCCGTACTTCACGGTTGGGATGGTGTTCTTTGGCTTGCAAGCCTCCCCCTTTTTCCTCGAAACATAACAATGGTCATTATGGCCAAACAGTTCTATTTTTTGTTTCATCAGACCAGAGGACATTTCTCCAAAAAGTACGATCTTTGTCCCCATGTGCAGTTGCAAACCGTAGTCTGGCTTTTCTATGGCAGTTTTGGAGCAGTGACTTCTTCCTTGCTAAGCGGCCTTTCAGGTTATGTCTATATAGGACTGGTTTTACTGTGGATATAGATACTTTTGTACCTGTTTCCTCCAGCATCTTCAAATCCTATCAAATCAAAGTTTATTTGTCACGTCCGCCAAATACAACATGTGTAGACCTTACAGTGAAATGCTTACTTACAGGCTTTTACCAGTAGTGCAAAAAGGTATAAGGCGAACAATAGGTAAGTAAAGAAATAAAACAACAGTAAAAATACATATACAGTAGCGAGGCTATATACAGTAGCGAGGCTATAAAAGTAGCGAGGCTACATACAGACACCGGTTTGTCAGGCTGATTGAGGTGGTATGTACATGTAGATGTGGTTAAAGTGACTATGCATATATGATGAACAGAGAGTAGCAGTAGCGTAAAAGAGGGGTTGGCGAGTGGCGGGCCACAATCCAGATAGCCCGGTTAGCCAATGTGCAGGAGCACTGGTTGGTCGGCCCAATTGAGATAGTATGTACATGAATGCATAGTTAAAGTGACTATGCATATATGATAAACAGAGAGTAGCAGCAGCGTAAAAAAGAGGGGCTGGGGAGGGGGAGGGGGTTTGGGGGGGCACACAATGCAAATAGTCCGGGTCGACATTTACATTTATTTTAAAAAATGTGTATTTTACCCCCTTTTTCTCCCGAATTTTGTGGGATCCAATTGTTAGTAGTTACTGTCTTGTCTCATCGCTACAACTCCCCATACGGGCTCGGGAGAGACGAAGGTCGAGAGCCATGCGTCCTCCGAAACACAACCCAACCAAGCCGCACTGCTTCTTAACACAGCACGCATCCAACCCGGAAGCCAGCCGCACCAATGTGTCGGAGGAAACACCGTACACCTAGCGACCTGGTCAGTGTACACTGCGCCTGGCCTGCCACAGGAGTCACTAGTGCGCGATGAGACAAGGATATCCCTACCGGCCAAACCCTCCCTAACCCGGACGACGCTAGGCCAATTGTGCGTCGCCCCATGGACCTGGGGCGACGCACTGCGATGGTGGCACTGCGATGGAGTGGCACCACCCGGCCAGGTCTCTGACCTCCTCCCTATAGGCTGTCTCGTTGTTGTCGGTGATCAGGCCTACTACTGTTGTGTCATCTGAAAACTTAATGGTGTTGGAGTCGTGCCTGGCCATGCAGTCGTGGGTGAACAGGGAGTGCAGGAGGGGACTGAGCACGCACCTCTGTGGTGCTCCAGTGTTGAGGATCAGCGTGGCAGATGTGTTGCTACCTACCCTCACCACCTGGGTGTGGCCCATCAGGAAGTCCAGGATCCAGTTGCAGAGAGAGGTGTTTAATCCCAGGATCCTTAGCTTAGTGATGAGCTTTGAGGGTACTATGGTGTGAAAGCGGAGCTGTAGTCAATGAATAGCATTCTCACATAAGTGTTCCTTTTGTCCATGTGGGAAAGGGCAGTGTGGAGTGCAATAGAGATGGCATCAACTGTGGATCTGTTTGGGCGTTATGCAAATTGGAGTGGGTCTAGGGTTTCTGGGATAATGGTGTTGATGTGAGCCATTACCAACCTTTCAAAGCACTTCATGGCTACGGACGTGAGTGCTACGGGTCTATAGTCATTTAGGCAGGTTGCTTTTGTGTTCTTGGGCACAGGGACTATGGTGGTTTGCTTGATACATGTTGGTATTACAGACTCTATCAGGGACATGTTGAAAATGTCAGTGAAGACACCTGCCAATTGGTCAGCACATGCCCGGAGCAAACGTCCTGGTAATCCGTCTGTCCCCGCAGCCTTGTGTATGTTGACCTTTTTAAAGGTCTTACTCACGTCTGATACGGAGAGCGTGATCACACAGTCGTCCGGAACAGCTGATGCGCTCATGCATGCCTCAGTGTTGCTTGCCTCGAAGTGAGCATAGAAGTGATTTAGCTCATCTGGTAGGCTCGTGTCACTGGGCAGCTTGCGGCTGTGTTTCCCTTTGTAGTCTGTAATAGTCTGTAAGCCCTGCCACATAAGACGCGCGTCGTAGCCGGTGTAGTATGATTCAATCTTAGCCCTGTATTGACGCTTTGCCTGTTTGATGGTTCGTTGCAGGGCATAGCAGGATTTATTGTAAGCTTCTGGGTTAGAGTCCCGCATCTTGAAAGCGGCAGCTCTACCCTTTAGCTCAGTGCGAATGTTGCCTGTAATCCATGGCTTCTGGTCGGGATATGTACGTACAGTCACTGTGGGGACAACGTCCTCGATGCACTTATTGATAAAGCCATGACTGATGTGGTGTACTCCTCAATGCCATCTGAAGAATCCTGGAACATGTTCCAGTCTGTGATAGCAAAACACCATTTGTTTATAGACTGAGTCACTGGTGCTTCCTGCTTTAATTTTTCTTGTAAGCAGGAATCAGAAGGATAGAGTTGTAACTGGATTTACCAAATGGAGGGCGAGGGAGAGCTTTGTTCGCGTCTCTGTGTGTGGAGTACATGTGATGTAGAATTTGTTTCCCTCTGGTTGCACATTTACCATGTTGATAGAAATTTGGTAGAACTGATTTAAGATTCCCTGCATTAAAGTCTCCGACCACTAGGAGCGCCGCCTCTGGGTGAGTGGTTTCCTGTTTGCTTATGTCCTTATACAGCTGACTGAGTGCGGTCTTAGTCCCAGCATCTGTCTGTGGTGGTAAATAAACAGAAAATTTAGCTGAAAACTCTAGGCAAGTAGTGTGGCCTGCAATTTATCACAATATACTCTACTTCAGGCGAGCAAAATCTAGAGACTTCCTAAGATTTCGTGCACCATCTGTTGTTTACAAATATGCACAGACCCCCCCCCCCCCCCCTCGTCTTACTGGAGTGTGCTGTTCTATCTTGCCGGTGAAATGTATATCCCGCTAGCTGAATATCCATGTCGTCATTCAGCCACGATTCCGTGAAACATAGGATATTACAGTTTTTGATGTCCCGTTGGTAGGATATTCGTGATCGTACCTCGTCTAATTTATTGTCCAATGATTGCACGTTGGCGAGTAGTATTGACGGTAATGGCAGCTTCCCCACTCGCCCTCTCCGGGTCCTGACCAGGCATCCGGCTCTTTGTCCTCTGTACCCAAATAACGGGGATGTCGGCCCTGTGGTGTGTTTGGAGAATGTCTTGTGCGTCGTCGTCCTTGTTGTAGAAAAAATCTTTGTCTAATCCGAGGTGAGTGATCACTGTCCTGATATCCAGAAGCTCTCTTTTGCCGTAAGATATGGTTGCAGAAACGTTATATACAAAATAATAATAAATGATGCAAAAGAAACCCACTTAATAGCACAATTCGTTGGGCGCTCGTTAAACTGCTGCCATTTCTTCCGGCGCCATTTTACTACTTCACAAGGTCCTTTGTTGTTGTTCTGGGATTTATTTGCACTTTTTGCACCAAAGTACGTTCATCTCTAGGAGACAGAACGCTTCTCCTTCCTGAGCGGTATGACGGCTGTGTGGTCCCATGGTGTTTATACTTGCGTACTATTGTTTGTACAGATGAACGTGGTACCTTCAGGCGTTTGGAAATTGCTCCAAAGGATGCACCAGACTTGTGGAGGTCTACAATTTTTTTTTTGAGGTCTTGGCTGATTTCTTTTGATTTTCCCATGATTTTCCCAAATGAAGAGGCACTGAGTTTGAAGGTAGGCCTTGAAATACATCCACAGGTACACCTCCACCTCAAATGATGTCAATTAGCCTATCAGAAGCTTCTAAAGTCATGACATAATTTTCTGGATTTTTCCAAGCTGTTTAAAGGCACAGTCAAAGATTACTTGTGTCATGCACAAAGTATATGTCCTAACCGACTTGCCAAAACTATAGTTTGTTAACAAGAAATTTGTGGAGTGATTGAAAAACGAGTTTTAATGACTCCAACCTAAGTGTATGTAAACTTCCGACTTCAACTGTATGTTCCTAAAATGCTCCTCTCCAGTGAGGAGATGGGAGAGGTGGGACTTGCAGCGCGTCAGGCGTCAAGGATAGAACCAAGTTCTATTTTAATGCCTGGCTACGCAGAGCTGTTAAGATTAAATGTTTGACTAACATGTATGTGTACATTTATTTTGCAATGCGAGTGGTGTGGTCAGCATGTAAGCTACAGCTAACTAGCACTGCAGTGCATAAGATGTGGTGAGTATTTGACTCAAAGAGGAAAACAATAGTTGAACAGTTTTGAACAAATTCATTTCTTTGGCTATGATTATCCAACACAACACTGGAAATCTTCCAAGTCAAAGTACACTTTTGGTTTTACTAATTTATTGCCACCTGCTAAGCTGTAATGGCCAAACTGTAACTGCATGATTGTAGCGTGTTAGTTATATTAGCTATGTTGTCTATGATGTTACTTTAGCTGATATGGTGACCACGATGTAGGCTGTGTGTAACAGTTATGATATGGTTTGGCTTGGAATGGTTTTTTCACCTGGTCACACACAGCTAATGGGTTGTGCATTGAAGTCCACAAACAAAGGGAGAAGGTGAAAGGAGGAGAGCGCGTAGATGTGAGAAGGAATACAACTTGGCTGCTATGAAAGTGAACTGTTTTTACATGTGATCAGGGGTGTATTCATTCCGCCGATTCTTTTGAAAAGGTTTCTTAAACGGAAGCAAACAGAACGAAATGGAGATAAACATACCTGAATTTGTCCAATAGAAACTCTTGTTTGAAAATGTTGGACTAATGATTACACCCTAGATCAGCTAGACGCAGGCAAGAGTGTGCAAGGCAGTATTGAATGTGTCACTATCTGTCCGTGAAAATTTGAGTATCATGTAGTAGCCGTAACCTATCGATGTTACATTGAACTGGGTGAATGGAACATGAATGGCAGTCATCCAATATGCTGTAATAGAAATAATGCCATGCTCATGAAAAAAAAGAATTATCCTCCGTCATCTTAAACGGCACCAACCGCCACTGATGCAGGTGTGTGTTTGTGCGAGTGTGTAGGTGAGGTATGTGTAACAGGAATGTCAATTCGTGAGATTTGTGTTGGTGGTTAGCTGTGTGGCTGAAAACGGGGGGGCACTGTGTGTGTGTGCGGTGTGTGTGTGTGAGCAGGTGGGTGTGAGCAGGTGGGTGTGAGCAGGCAGCAGCAAGCAGGCCAGTGAGACAACATGTAATTACACTTTCAAAGCCATAGAGAGAAAGGGGGATAGGTAGGGAGGGTGGACCAGATAAAGCGAGGGAGGAAAGGACGAAAGAAGAGTTCATAGCACAGCATGAATGCCTCTTCTTCTACTGCCTGACTATATTAATGAGCTTCACCCAGTCACATCTTCAAACTACACACGCAAGCACCTACTTCCTTTTTCTCTCTTCCTTCCTTTTGCATTTTTAGTTTTGCTTTCACTTGCTTCTCGTTACTATCTTCCCTCTTTCTGCATTCTCCTCTCTTCGCAATTGCTTTTTCCTTCTCTCTCTCTCTCTCTCTCTCTCTCTCTCTCTCTCTCTCTCTCTCTCTCATTCTGCTGGTCCACCCGCCCTCCCCATCTGTCTCTCACCTATCCCCTTCTTTCTATCACTTTCTCTGTTTCCCTTGTCTGTCTGTCTGTCTGTCTCTCTCTCTGTGTCCCAGATTGTTCTCTGTCCCCTAAAGCACACTCCTTCTCTCCATCTCTTTCCCTTCACCTCACCTCACCTCTCTGTCAAAGGGACAGCTTGTCATGTTTTCTGCTTGGACTGCAGATAAACTCCTAACAAAGGGAGCAATTGAGAGAGAAAGGTAGAGAGAGGGGGAGGGAGGAATGGAGTGCACTGCCACTGGCAGGGCAAGCTAATTCATTCCAACACACACATACACACGCACACACACACACACTGACTCTCTGCCCCCTCACTGTGGCATCTTAGCTCCCTTTTGCATCATAAACACTCGTGACAGACATTGCAGGCCTATACACACATGACTCACACACACCACCTACCCTTGATACGCACTGTTGGCCTTCACCTCCTATCAAACATAACTAAACACTCTCTCTACAGTACAGGAACACACTTATGCAGGCACATGTTGACTCACAAACACACATCCTGTATGGTTGCTCACCATCGGGTGCCATGAGCGATTTTAGACGATGTGTTGAGGGACATATCACTAAGCCCCAATGCTTTGAATGGCGTTAGCTTTGGAAGTCTGTGGGTTCCCAGTGGAAATCCTGGTATTCCATGGTGAGCACAGAAGCTCAGTGGGAAACGTCTACATTATTCCCCTTTGTTCCCACAGAGGCATGCCAGGCATGGGTGCGCGTGTGTCATCCATCGGAAAAGGGGTGGATCATTAGGATTGGGAATGTTCGGATCTCATTGCGTCTGTATATCACTGAGGTGTTACTAACACATACAGTATGTGTTAGTACAAACTTGATCTCTTACGCCACACATGCCACATGCTAACACCTGGTGTGTATTATACTGGCCACTGAAGACCTTGAACAGACATGCTACAGGATGTAAGTGGCAGTGCAATGCTACTCCCACTGATACCTGCTCCTGTCACCTGAATGAAACGGCGTAACCTCCTACCCAGAAGGGGCTTCACTTCCACAGCCAGAGGCAACAGGGGATTGAGGGAGTGTGCGTTTGCCCACGCAAATATCTTGCTTTCCAGGAACTGTAGGTCACAATGTGGCACAAACAAGCTCTCACTGTCCTAAGTGCGTCCCTGGGGCTCAGGGCGAAAGCGGAGTGGGTAATTGACGAGGCGAGAGACAAGGAGATGAGGGATGACTGTTATTTAACTCTCTTCTCTGTTTCTCTCCCTGTGTGTCTGTGTGTCTGTCTGTCTGTCCCACAGTACGACTACACGAAAGTATCTCAGAGGAAGGCTACCATTACCTTGTCTTTGACCTGTGAGTATACTGATACCGGTCAGCCGGTCCCACTGCTGTCTCTGGCACGTATACTCTCACAACTCTCATACTTAATGGTGCTTACTGCTTATAACACCAGAGAATACAACGTGGCTTAGATTCCTACAGAGGCCACATGTAATGACTATGTGTATTAGTTCATTAAGTCTGCTGAATGACCACATTATTATCATGAGTACATCTAATACCCAGAACCATCAGAAATGTTTATTTCTTTAGTTACAGTAATACCTACTTTGTTGTTGTACTCCAGAGGCTTTGATGGTGTGTATGGGTATCAGCAGTGGTGTACACCAGTGTTAACCATCTCCAGTCCCTGAGTACCCCCCACCGGCCCACATTTTTTTGTTGTGGCCTTAGACAAACTCGAGGCCTGGAGTTGGGAAACACTGGTGTACACTGAGAGTTTTATGTAGAGCACACAGTCTAGTGGGTATGTTCTGACAGGGTGAGAGGATAAGGTGACACGCACGGTGTCCCCACAGGGCATTCAGAGGACACATTTTTGGGTTACACCCTAGCCCCAATTGTTGGCAACATCCTTACTCAACCAAAACACCTACTTCATTGTCTTAGACAATGTTGTCTTTTGCATAAATCATGGATTTATGTGTGTGTGTGTGTGTGTGTGTGTCCAGTGGAACATGCTCTCTCTGGGCTGTGTTTCCTGTTGTCTCTGGTAGACTGGGTGTTTGCCATCATACCATCATGGTTCCAGACTGGTGTCCATGTGTCAACTAAGCTGTTGTTTCTCTCCTCCCAGTGTCACCGGTGGAGAGCTGTTTGAAGACATTGTTGCCAGAGAGTATTACAGTGAGGCCGATGCCAGGTGGGAACACACACACACACACTCCTGTGCACATATGCACACACACACACACACACACACACACACACACACACACACACACACACACACACACACACACACACACACACACACACACACACACACACACACATTATACAAACACACTCTCCTATATGCACACAAACAGTACCAGTCAAAAGTTTGGGCACACCTACTCATTCAAGGGTTTTTCTTTATTTTTTACTATTTTCTACATGGTACATCAAAACTATGGAAGGACACATATGGAATCTTGTAGTAACCAAATATAGTTTATATTTGAGATTCTTCAAAGTAGCCACCCTTGATGACAGCTTTGCACACTCTTGGCATTCTCTCAACCAGCTTCATGAGGAATGCCTTTCCAACAGTCTTGAAGGAGTTCCCACATATGCTGAGCACTTGTTGGCTGCTTTTCCTTCATTCTGCGGTCCAACTCATCCCAAACCATCTCAATTGGGTTGAGGTCAGGTGATTGTGGAGGCCAGGTCATCTGATGCAGCACTCCATCACTCTCCTTCTTGGTCAAATAGCCCTTACAGAGCCTGGAGGTGTGTTGGGTCATTGTCCTGTTGAAAAACAAATGAAAGTCCCACTAAGTGAAAGCCAGATGGGATGGCGTTTCACTGCAGAATGCTGTGGTAGCCATGCTGGTTAAGTGTGCCTTGAATTCTAAATAAATCACTGACAGTGTCACCCGCACAGCACCCCCACACCTCCTCCTCCATGCTTCACGGTGGGAACCACACAGGCAGATATTATCCGTTTACCTACTCTGCGTCTCACAAAGACACGGCGGTTGGAACGTAACATTTCAAATTTGGACTCATCAGACCAAAGGACAGATTTCCACCGGTCTAATGTCCAATGCTTATGTTTCTTGGCCCAAGCAAGTATCTTCTTCTTATTGGTGTCCTTTAGCAGTTGTTTCTTTGCAGAAATTCCACCATTCACGCAGTCTCTTCTGAACAGCTGATGTTGAGATGTGTCTGTTACTTTATTTGGGCTGCAATCTGAGGTGAAGGTAACTCTAATTAACTTATCTTCTGCAGCAGAGGTAACTCTGGGTCTTCCTTTCCTGTGGTGATCCTTGTGAGAGACCGTTTCTTCATAGCGCTTGGTGGTTTTTGTGACTGCACTTGAAGAAACTTTCAAAATAATGAAAATAATGACTGTCATTTTCTCTTTGCTTATTTGAGCTGTTCTTGCCATAATATGGACTTGGTCTTTTACCAAATAGGGCTATCTTCTGTATACCTCCCATGCCTTGTCACAACGCAACTGATTGGCTCAAACGCATTAAGAAGGAAATAAACTTTTAGCAAGGAACACCCGTTAATTGAAATGCATTCCAGGTGACTACCTCATGAAGCTGGTTGAGAGAATGCCAAGAGTGTGCAAAGCTGTCATCAAGGCAAAGGGTGGCTACTTTGAAGAATCTCAAATATATACACTTTTTTGGTTACGACATGATTCCATATGTGTTATTTCAAAGTTTTGATGTCTTCACTATTAGTCTACAATGTTGAAAATAGTAAATAAAATAAAGTAAAAGTCTTGAATGCGTAAGAGTGCCCAAACTTATGACTGGTACTGTATATAGTACAGTACACACTATCATTCTACATCCATGTTGAGAACACACAACACTGCAACTGTTGCCCCCAACCTATGTTTGTTTGCGTCTCACTTGGCTTCCGTTGAAACACAGCTGTGTCTATATCATAACATGTACCTTTGGAAACCTTTGTACATATGAACTTAATACGGGCAAATACATCCTCTTCTTCACCACATGGATATTGTGTATACAGTGGGGAAAAAAGGTATTTAGTCAGCCACCAATTGTGCAAGTTCTCCCACTTACAAAGATGAGAGAGGCCTGTAATTTTCATCATAGGTACACTTCAACTATGAAAGACAAAATGAGAAAAAAAATCCAGAAAATCACATTGTAGGATTTTTAATGAATTTATTTGCAAAATATGGTGGAAAATAAGTATTTGGTCACCTACAAACAAGCAAGATTTCTGGCTCTCACAGCCTCTTTAAGAGGCTCCACTGTCCTCCACTCATTACCTGTATTAATGGCACCTGTTTGAACTTGTTATCAGTATAAAAGACACCTGTCCACAACCTCAAACAGTCACACTCCAATCTCCACTATGGCCAAGACCAAAGAGCTGTCAAAGGACACCAGAAACAAAATTGTAGACCTGCACCAGGCTGGGAAGACTGAATCTGCAATAGGTAAGCAGCTTGGTTTGAATAAATCAACTGTGGGAGCAATTATTAGGAAATGGAAGACATACAAGACCACTGATAATCTCCCTCGATCTGGGGCTCCACGCAAGATCTCACCCCGTGGGGTCAAAATGATCACAAGAACGGTGAGCAAAAATCCCAGAACCACGCGGGGGGACCTAGTGAATGACCTGCAGAGAGCTGGGACCAAAGTAACAAAGCCTACCATCAGTAACACACTATGCCGCCAGGGACTCAAATCCTGCAGTGCCAGACGTGTCTCCCTGCTTAAGCCAGTACATGTCCAGGCCCGTCGGAAGTTTGCTAGAGAGCATTTGGATGATCCAGAAGAAGATTGGGAGAATGTCATATGGTCAGATGAAACCAAAATATAACTTTTTGGTAAAAACACAACTCGTCGTGTTTGGAGGACAAAGAATGCTGAGTTGCATCCAAAGAACACCATACCTACTGTGAAGCATGGGGGTGGAAACATCATGCTTTGAGGGTGTTTTTCTGCAAAGGGACCAGGACGACTGATCCGTGTAAAGGAAAGAATGAATGGGGCCATGTATCGTAAGATTTTGAGTGAAAACCTCCTTCCATCAGCAAGGGTATTGAAGATGAAACGTGGCTGGGTCTTTCAGCGTGACAATGATCCCAAACACACCGCCCGGGCAACGAAGGAGTGGCTTCGTAAGAAGCATTTCAAGGTCCTGGAGTGGCCTAGTCTCCAGATCTCAACCCCATAGAAAATCTTTGGAGGGAGTTGAAAGTCTGTGTTGCCCAGCAACAGCCCCAAAACATCACTGCTCCAGAGGAGATCTGCATGGAGGAATGGGCCAAAATACCAGCAACAGTGTGTGAAAACCTTGTGAAGACTTACAGAAAACGTTTGACCTCTGTCATTGCCAACAAAGGGTATATAACAAAGTATTGAGATAAACTTTTGTTATTGACCAAATACTTATTTTCCACCATAATTTGCAAATAAATTCATAAAAAATCCTACAATGTGATTTTCTGGATTTTTTTTCCTAATTTTGTCTGTCATAGTTGACGTGTACCTATGATGAAAATTACAGGCCTCTCTCATCTTTTTAAGTGGGAGAACTTGCACAATTGGTGGCTGACTAAATACTTTTTTGCCCCACTGTAACTATGCAGTACCACACTCATGCTTTCCTCCCTAGGGTGAGCATTGTCCTGGCAGGGTGTTTGTGTGCCGTGTGGGAGAGAATGAAACTTGGTGTGGGCCAGGGGTGAGTGTGGCTCTCAGAGGGGGAAGGAAGCTGCAGTCAGCATGTGGACATTATGGAGGCTCATTGCTCTGTTCTGGCTGCAAAGAGTTTCTGTGGTCGGGCTCAACCACGTTGCCTGAGCTGCTCATTTAATCAAGCAGAAGAGGAAGAGAGTGAATATGATAGATAGGGTGAAAAATGCCTCTGGGAGTGTGACTCCTCACTAGTACACGGAGACGAGAGGGAGATGCAGAAACAGAGGGACAGGGAAAGAGACTGGATAACCAAGAGAGGGTGAGAAAAAGAGGAGAGGGGACAAGGAGGGGGAGATAAAGAGTGTGGGTAGAGTGAGAACAAATGTGTATGAAAGATAAGAGGGGCAACAGAGAGTGAAGGGGAAATGGGGTCTGAAAATGTGTGTGTGTAGGCCCATGTCTCCCTGAGACTGAAGGAGGGAGGAAGGGAGAGAGGGCAAGAGACGGGGAGACTTTATTGGGGAAAGGCAGTTCTGGTGCCTGCGTAGTGGAATGGAATGCAGGGCACAGATTTGGCCAAATTTGGACACAAGACATGCTTTTCTCCTGATTACTCTGAAAGAAAAACACAGAGAATATATCATGAGTACCACGGCCTCCTAGGACCCCATCTCTCATAGCATCTTCTCTCTCTCTCTCTCTCTCTCTCTCTCTCTCTCTCTCTCTCTCTCTCTCTCTCCTTTTATTGTACATTCCCTCTTCTCTTTTCTTCTTCCTCCACTTTTAACCCAGTCTGACTAGATGGAAAGGGGCTGTTGTTTTTAAGGCTTGATTGATGTAAAACAGCACGTTAGTGGCTGCCCAGGTCTGTTTTTAAGTAATACAATGTGTTAGAGAGTAAATAGAAGGTTGAACCAAAAACCAGAAACCGGACCCTGTACTATCAAACCCACTTCTCCTCACACATACTGAAGTTGATAATGACCTTATTCACTATGGCAGTTGTGGTGAGTCTACAGATGACATCTCTGATAATGTAGCCCAAATAGGTGGTTGTTTTTACCCACAGATCGTGGAAAACTGCAGATAAGTCACCTTGGCAGTTGCCGGCAATGTTTAGAGTAAGGGCCAAAAAGCAACAACTTCAGTATTACTCAACCTTTGCCTTAAAACTCCATTGGAGTGGTAGGCCCATCTAGATGGAATATAACTGCGTGTGTGTAATTCGTCCAGCCAGATTGTGGGGAGGATATGACAGATGTGAGGTCGACAGTAGGAAATTTGCCTTGGCGCTGAGGGGACATGCTAATATATCTGCTGTCTCGCAGGCTTTTGGGTTCAAAGAAAACAGAGCTATTAGGGAAAAAGGGCTGAGGCTAGCGAGGTTCCTCTGGCTCCACACAGAGTCCTCTGCACAGTTGCTCTTCCTCTGTCTTTCTCAGCATCCCTCTGTCTTTCTCAGTCTCCCTATTTGCTCTCTTTCAGTCTCTCTCTGTCTGTCTGGCTCTTTCCCGCTGTTTTTCTCTTGACTGTCTCTCTGTCTCGCTCTCTCTGTCTGCCTCGATCAGTCTATCTCTCGCTGTCTCTCTCTCTGTCTCCCTCTGTCTGTCTCGATCAGTCTATCTCTCGCTGTCTCTCTCTTTGTCTCTCTCTGTCTGTCTCGATCAGTCTATCTCTCTGTCTCTCTCTGTCTGTCTCGATCAGTCTATCTCTCGCTGTCTCTCTCTCTGTCTCTCTCTGTCTGTCTCGATCAGTCTATCTCTCGCTGTCTCTCTCTTTGTCTCTCTCTGTCTGTCTCGATCAGTCTATATCTCTGTCTCGATCAGTCTATCTCTCGCTGTCTCTCTCTCTGTCTCTCTCTGTCTGTCTCGATCAGTCTATCTCTCGCTGTCTCTCTCTCTGTCTCCCTCTGTCTGCCTCGATCAGTCTATCTCTCGCTGTCTTTCGCTCTCTGTCTGTCTCGATCAGTCTATCTCTCACTGTCTCTCTCTCTCGGTCTCCCTCTGTCTGTCTCGATCAGTCTATCTCTCACTGTCTCTCTCTTTGTCTCTCTCTGTCTGTCTCGATCAGTCTATCTCTCTGTCTCTCTCTGTCTGTCTCGATCAGTCTCTCTCTCTCTCGGTCTGTCTCGATCAGTCTATCTCTCGCTGTCTCTCTCTTTGTCTCTCTCTGTCTGTCTCGATCAGTCTTTCTCGCTGTCTCTCTCTCTCTGTCTCCCTCTGTTTGTCTCGATCAGTCTCTCTCGCTGTCTCTCTCTCTCTCTGTCTCCCGCTGTCTGTCTCGATCAGTCTCTCTCGCTGTCTCTCGCTCTGTCTCCCTCTGTCTGTCTCGATCAGTCTCTCTCGCTGTCTCTCTCTCTCTCTGTCTCCCTCTGTCTGTCTCGATCAGTCTGTAGTTGTGTTTCTAATATTAAGAATCAGCAGTAGTCATGAATGGGATTCATTTAGTGAATCTCAAAGTGCTCAAACAGCAAGGGGAAACTCACCTCATCTGATCCATAAACCAGTGGTTTCCATTAGTTCCTACCCCTGACTGTGTCAGTGTGTGGTGGGTGTCATGTGTCTGCTGTGCATTGATGTGTGCGTTCTGTGTTCTGTGTCTCCTCTCTCTGCAGCCAGTGTATCAATCAGATCCTGGAGAGTGTCCACCACATGCACCAGCATGACATTGTGCACAGGGACCTCAAGGTGAGTAATCCATCACCATGGCAATGTGCAACACCTGTTTGGGGGGGTGCGTCATCATGCCCCCAACCCCCAAAGCCCTCCCACTGGCAACCTTACAGGGTCATATGCATACACACATGCGTGTATACGTAAGCCAATGAAAACTCGCACAAAATTGCACACACGTGAGCAATTCTTCTTTTTTTTCGGACGTCAGAGAGAGTGACTGGGCTGGTGCTGATGAATTGTGGGTAGAGGCACTGAGCCAGACAGTGCATTTCAGGTGATTACCATCCCCCAGCCCGTCTCTCTGTCTCTCTGTCTCTCTCACTCTCACTCTCACTCTCTCTCTTCCCCTCCCTCCCTCCCTCCCTCCCTCCCTCCCTCTGTATCTCTCTCTCCCTCCCTCTGTATCTCTGACGAAAGCAGACGAACACCATTTGGCTGCTATTTATAGCCAGGGTGACATCACAGCGAATAGACACAAAGCTGGCTAGCCTGGTGATACTTATCACCATACTCCAGTATTAACAATAGGACACACTTCAAAGAGTTATTTTGTTTTTGTTTAGGTGAAAAACAGACCCATGCTTGACATTAAGGCCTTTGTCAAGAGCAAGCCGTTTACGTGCTCTAGTCTACAAGATGAATGTTGAACATCACAGAGTGCCACTTGAATGTACAGCTCTTATAAACTGCATCTTGTATCAACACCATTATTCTGAGTACATTTGCCAGTAAAACCATCCGTCATTCAGCTGGGAGGTGTTCCATGAAACTCAAATGCATTGTAACTACTGTTGACATCAGATTGAGAGCCCTCCAACGCAGAGACCAGCAGTAAGTGAAGGGGAAATAATGAAGTGTGTGTGTGTGTTTTTGGTTTTACTATCCTTGTGGGATAGTAAAAAGGCTATTTTAGGCTCGGGGGTTAGTGTTAGGGTTGCAATTAGGGTTAGGGGTTAGGTTTAGTGTTAGTGTTAGGTTAAGGCTTAGGGGAAGTAGGATTTTGAATGGGAATAAATTGTTTGGTCCCCACAAGGAGAGTAAAACAATTGTGTGTATGATATTTGCTGTTACCATGGAGTGAGGCCTCGGACATTTTAAAGAAAGAGAGGGGGCCAGTTGCACTAGAGACATAGATAAAGACGAAGGGCTCTATTTTCATCTGACGTTAAAGGCAGCATTAGTGTCAAACACATGTTTGCAATTTCATCATGTAAAAACTGGCACACTGGCATTTTCCAGCCCCACGCCAGGTTTGGCCATTTACCTGTTAGACATCAGCACGCTTGCGCTCAGATGGGAGGGGTTGGAAATAGATGTGTCCTTAAAAACATGATCGAAAGGGCTAATTTCAGGCTGTGCTGGTAGGGATATTTAAGACCAACCAAAAGCAGTTGGTTATGAATTTTGACAGCAGAAACACAGCCTATCCAGCCGTGACGCACACTGCCCATTATGAGCATGGAACAGAAGAAAGTCTTTGTTTCTGGACATTTTGAGCCTGTAATCGAAGCCACAAATGCTGATGCTCCAGATACTCAACTAGTCTAAAGAAGGCCAGTTTTATTGCCTCTTTAATCAGACCAACAGTTTTCATTGCAAAAGGGTTTCCTAATGATCAATTAGCATTTTAAAATTATAAACTTGGATTAGCTAACACAACGTGCCATTGGAACACAGGAGTGATGGTTTCTGATAATGGGCCTCTGTACACCTATGTATATATTCCATAAAGAATCTGCCTTTCCAGCTACAATAGTAATTTACAACATGAATAATGTCTACACTGTATTTCTGATCAATTTGGTGTTATTTTAATGGACAAAAAATTTGCTTTTCTTTCAAAAACAAGGACATTTCTAAGTGACCCCAAACTTTTGAATGGTAGTGTACATGGAGGAAAAGAAGAGATGAACACCACCAAACTCACACACACACACACACACACACACACACACACACACACACACACACACACACACACACACACACACACACACACACACACACACACAAAGAGACTATCACAATGGGCTGGCTGCCTACATGGCATCTCCAGAGGCTGAATTTATGAAGGTAAACAAGGGAAGAGAAAGGAGGAGGAGAGAGGTGCTGGTGGCAGCCGGGTTACCATGGAAACCTGTATGACGTCACACTGCTGCAGCGCCAGTGTAGAGACTAATTCATCCCGACGGTTGTCATCTCTCGTGCTCTGTCTTTCTGTCTCTCCTCTGTCTGTCTACTCCCTCTTTCTCTCTCCTCTGCCCTTTACATCTTTCTCTGTTCTCCAGGTCTCTATTGCACTCGGTCTCTCTCCCATTCTCTTTCTCTCTGTATCCCTCTCTCCTGAGAGAGAGAGACTTAGCAAAAGTGTCACGCGCCCTTCGCAGCATGAATCAAACTGAGCCAGGCCCAAGAGGGCCCTCGGCACCGCATTGAAGCTCATACCCAATTACATTCACGCCCCTCTCTGACCCCCAGTGGTACACTCCATGTATGTCCACCCACTTCTGACACACATGTATTTTAATGATTCATGCCTGTCTTTATTTTCACCTACAGTACATTTTTTTCATGGGATTTCTGAGCGAGATACGGGTCATGTTTTGCGGTCAGCGTACATGGACCTCACAGTTCCGTTGAATGACTCAACTCTCTCTGTGACTTTTATATTATAGCCTCTTGAAGGAGTTTGTTCTTCAATTAGTTTCGCCTCATTGATTGATTCTCTTTATCTGTCTCTGTGGTTTTGCTCTGGTCTGTAGCCAGAAAACCTGCTCCTGGCCAGTAAGCTGAAGGGAGCTGCAGTGAAGTTGGCTGACTTTGGGCTGGCCATCGACGTGCAGGGAGACGAGCAAGCATGGTTCGGTAAGATGGGTGATCAGTACACTGGGCTTTAATGGTAGTGTCACTGATCTTACTACTGCAGTCCTCTGGGCTAATGACAATTCTTTACCTCCTCCTTTCTCCTCCCACTCATCCCTCTCCTCTTTCTGCATTATCATGTGCTTATCTCTCTGCCTATCATCCCTCCATCTCTCACTGACTGGCATGATGTCACTTGGTATTTGCACATCAAAGTAGTGAGGCCAGAAGTTGTTTAGTATTGATATTAGGGCTCCTCACCTTTAATCGGAGACCTATTTGATTTGTCCCCCCCCCCCCCCCCCGTGTCTACCTTTCAAGTCAGAGCAGTTTGAACCTGTCACTTCCACCAGACCCCAGAGAGAAACCAGGGCCAGCAGGCCTTGGCTGAGTACCCACACACATTAATATATGTTTATTAGATCAGTGTAAAGGAATCCGCTCCAAATTGGCAGAATTGGTTTTATCTTGCCAAAGTGCCCACTCCAGGGACAGACTGGACATCTCTGAATGGAAGCCTGGCTGGTTCCTTGGTGTCAGATCAGAATGCTACTCATTAATACTGCCCTACCAAGCAAAAGAGCAGTAACTGCACATTTGGTCAAAAATGTGTTATTTACATTTTTATATACATTAAATACAGTTGAAGTCGGAAGTTTACATACACTTAGATTGGAGTCAATAAAACTTGTTATCAAACAACTACACAAACTTCTTGTTAACAAACTATAGTTTTGGCAAGTCAGTTAGGACATCTACTTTGTGATTGACACAATTAATTTTTCCAACAATTGTTTACAGACAGATTATTTCACTTATAATTCACTGTATCACAATTCCAGTGGGTCAGAAGTTTACATACACTAAGTTGACTGTGCCTTTAAACAGCTTGGAAAATTCCAGAAAATTATGTCATGGCTTTAGAAGCTTCTGACATCATTTGAGTCAATTGAAGGTGTACCTGTGTATGTATTTCAATGCCTACCTTCAAACTCAGTGCCTCTTTGCTTGACATCATGGGTAAATCAAAATAAATCAGCCAAGAACTCAGAAAGAAATTGTAGACCTCCACAAGTCTTGGGAGCAATTTCCAAATGCCTGAAGGTACCGTGTTCATCTGTACAAACAATAGTACGCAAGTATAAACACCATGGGACCACGCAGCCGTCATACAGCTCAGGAAGGAGACGCGTTCTGTCTCCTAGAGATGAACGTACTTTCATACAAAAAGTGCAAATCAATCCCAGAACAACAGCAAAGGACCGTGTGAAGATGCTGGAGGACACAGGTACAAAAGTATCTATATCCACAGTAGAACGAGTCCATACATCGACATAACCTGAAAGGCTGCTCAGCAAGGAAGAAGCCACTGCTCCAAAACCGCCATTAAAAAGCCAGATTACAGTTTGCAACCGCACATGGGGACAAAGATCGTACTTTTTGGAGAAATGTCCTGATGAAACAAAAATAGAATTGTTTGGCGATAATGACCATCATTATGTTTGGTGGAAAAAGAGGGAGGCTTGCAAGCCGAAGAAAACCATCCCAACCGTGAAGCACGAGGGTGGCAGCATCATGTTGTGGGGGTGCTTTGCTGCAGGATGGACTGGTGCACTTCACAAAATAGATGGCATCATAAGGACATTTATGTGAATATATTGAATCAACATCTCAAGACATCAGTCAGGAAGTTAAAGCTTGGTCGCAAATGGGTCTTCCAAGGACCCAAAGCATACTTCCAAAGTTGTGGCAAAATGGCTTAAGGACAAGAAAGTCAAGGTATTGGAGTGGCCATCACAAAGCCCTGACCTCAATCCTATAGAATTTTTTGGGCAGAACTGAAAAAGCGTGTGCGAGCAAGGAGTCCTACAAACCTGACTCAGTTACACCAGCTCTGTCAAGAGAACTGGGCCAAAATTCATCCAACTTATTGTGGGAAGCTTGTGGAAGGTTACCTGAAATGTTTGATCCAAGTTAAACAATTTAAAGGCAATGCTACCAAATACTAATTGAGTGTATGTAAACTTCTGACCCACTGGGAATGTGATGACAAAAAAAAGCTGAAATAAATCATTCTCTCTACTATTATTCTGACATTTCACATTCTTAACATAAAGTGGTGATTCTAACTAAGACAAGGAATTTTTACTAGGATTAAATGTCAGGAATGAGGAAAACTGAGTTTAAATGTACTTGGCTAAGGTGTACATAAACCTCCGACTTCAACTGTACATGCTTTATCATGTGGACAAATATCCAAATATCCTGTTGTGTTATGGAGAAAATGGGGGTTCATAGTAGCAGGATGAGCAAAAAGTTAAAGTGAAACCAAGGAAAAGGCAGTGACTTCCATCACACACGTCAGTTATTGCCTTTTACCTTGGTTTCACTGAGCTTTGATCTACGGTGTCTACGGTAAACCTTGGTATTATTTATTGTTCTTTTCTGATACAAGTCTCAAACTATATGACACTGACAGCCCCATACCAATAAATATACTAACACGAGATTGTATTCAAAACAAATCGTCATGGAAACGTATTCCAGTGGGTATAACAAGCAAGAAGGCGGTAACTGCAGTCTAGGGTCAAAGGTCATGTCAGAGGTCAGGATCATTATGAATAAAAAAGTACCTCATAGTAAGATAACCACATCTCCAACGATCTCCCTACAATTAATTTGTCTGGACAATAAAAAAACCCTCTCAGTTTCACTGTAGGGCAGAGTAGAGCTCTCCTGAATGGGGATGATAGAACGCTGTGTTGGTACACTTCTCTTGCAATGTCTTTACATTAGATCCTAGACTGTGTTGTTTAATTCCTTTTGACACGTTATTTGCTGCTGTAGGTTTTGCAGGCACTCCAGGCTACCTCTCTCCAGAGGTCTTGAGGAAGGACCCCTACGGCAAGCCGGTGGATATCTGGGCCTGTGGTGAGTGACTCCCTCCTTCAATGTGTGCGTGCGCTTGTGTGTGTGTGTAATAACCCCACCCCCCCGTGTGTGTTCTGTGTTCAGGTGTTGTCCTGTACATTCTCCTGGTGGGCTACCCTCCCTTCTGGGATGAAGATCAGCACAAGCTCTATCAGCAGATCAAGGCTGGGGCCTACGATGTGAGTAGTGACCATCTGCCCCCCTCCCCCCCTCTCTGTTTACCATTCACCTCTATGGGATTAGAACAGATTTGTGTGTGCATGATTATATTATGTTGAATTCACTGAGAGACCAGTGTGTATGTGTGCATGCATGTATGTTGCATGCACGTGTTCGCTTGCGCTCGTGGGTGTGTACGTTTGGATGAGGCCTTGGGAAAGAGAGAAGAAGGATGGAGGAATGGAGGGAGGGAGAGCTGTAGGGAAGCAGCGGAGTGGTGTTGGGAAGCAGCGGAGTGGTGTTGGGAAGCAGCGGAGTGGTGTTGGGATGCAGCGGAGTGGTGTTGGGATGCAGAGGAGTGGTGTTGGGATGCAGCGGAGTGGTGTTGAGAAGCAGCGGAGTGGTGTTGGGATGCAGCGGAGTGGTGTTGGGATGCAGCGGAGTGGTGTTGGGAAGCAGCGGAGTGGTGTTGGGATGCAGCGGAGTGGTGTTGGGAAGCAGCGGAGTGGTGTTGGGATGCAGCGGAGTGGTGTTGGGATGCAGCGGAGTGGTGTTGGGAAGCAGCGGAGTGGTGTTGGGATGCAGCGGAGTGGTGTTGGGATGCAGCGGAGTGGTGTTGGGATGCAGCGGAGTGGTGTTGGGAAGCAGCGGAGTGGTGTTGGGATGCAGCGGAGTGGTGTTGGGATGCAGCGGAGTGGTGTTGGGATGCAGCGGAGTGGTGTTGGGAATCAGCGGAGTGGTGTTGGGATGCAGCGGAGTGGTGTTGGGATGCAGCGGAGTGGTGTTGGGATGCAGCGGAGTGGTGTTGGGATGCAGCGGAGTGGTGTTGGGATGCAGCGGAGTGGTGTTGGGATGCAGCGGAGTGGTGTTGGGATGCAGCGGAGTGGTGTTGGGATGCAGCGGAGTGGTGTTGGGATGCAGCGGAGTGGTGTTGGGATGCAGCGGAGTGGTGTTGGGATGCAGCGGAGTGGTGTTGGGATGCAGCGGAGTGGTGTTGGGATGCAGCGGAGTGGTGTTGGGATGCAGCGGAGTGGTGTTGGGATGCAGCGGAGTGGTGTTGGGAAGCAGCGGAGTGGTGTTGGGATGCAGCGGAGTGGTGTTGGGATGCAGCGGAGTGGTGTTGGGAAGCAGCGGAGTGGTGTTGGGATGCAGCGGAGTGGTGTTGGGATGCAGCGGAGTGGTGTTGGGATGCAGCGGAATGGTGTTGGGTTGGGCTTGAAGGAGCTTTTAGCAGCACTCAGGCCATTAACACTAAACTGATGGGAGGAGAGGGGAAAGAGCTCAAAAGAGAGTGTGTGCCTGTCTGAGTGCATACATACCCTTCAGGTCCCCGTAATGACCCAAACGGTCCCGGTCCAGATTTTGCTCTCGTTAATTTTTAATTGGCTGCGATAGAGCTGTGTTTTCTGCCCATTGAGGCTGTCAGAGCGACCCTCTGCAGTTACTTACCCAGGGGGAGGGGCCTAGGAGACTCTACTGCACTGTGGCAGCCCCAGGATACAACTCAAAAGGAATACAAGCTAACAGGGAGGCTCTGATGTGTATACATGCAGCAGGACTGTGTTTTGTATTCTTTCTGTATACCTTTGGTTTAGGGCCTGGGAGAGCTGGTTCTACTAAATCAAATCAAATTTGATCCGTCACATACACATATTTAGCAGATGTATTTTGGGTGTAGTGAAATGCTTATGTTCCTATATCCAACTGTGCAGTAGCATCTAACAAGTAGCTGTTAACCAGCTAGTTACTAACTACCTCCTAATTCAGGTTCAGATGTGTTACAACTGGGTTGGAGCAAAATCCTGCACAGCTAGTAGCTCTCCAGGAGGATGGTTGGCCACCTCTGGTTAGCACTTTATTCAACTCATACAGTCTACTCATGTCTTGACCATTGTCTTATCAGATCTGATTGGATGAGGTGTAATGCAACTGAATAAACATGGATTGTTTTTGGCTTCAGTAATTGATTTGATGCAATCTTTTCCGATGCGGCAATGTCCAAGTAATGTCCAATGTCCCGACTTTCAATTTATGATTCAATTTATTTATATTTGTATCTAGTTTAATTTGCTGTCTGAAAGCACCATTCAGTTCAATTATATTTCCTCATAAGTCCTCGTAATTAGATAGCAGGCTTCGTTGTTTGGCATCTCTGCAATGTGGGGAGATTTTTTTTGCGCCCTGAGAGAATGTGTGTACTCTCTGTGTGTGTGCTTGTGTGTCTGTGTGTGATTGCAGTGTGTGTGTGTGTACGTGTGCACACACGGGTGCGCGTGTGTACCCATTTCTGGTGTGCATGTTTGTTTGTAATGTGTGTGTGTGTGTTTGTAATGTGTGTGTGTGTGTGTATGTATTTTTATAATGTGTCTGCGTGTGACGGAGAGCTGCAGTCTGGAAGCAATGTGATTATGAGGACCAGCCAGGGTATTAGTTTGGGCGGCCGAATGAAGTGGAAAGGCCCACCATGACCAGCACTACCTCCTCCTTCTCCTCAATATCTCTACCATAGTACTCACTAATTCAATGAGTCTCAATCACAAAGAGCCTCGTGCTGTGGAACCCTTGACTTTGTCCACATTTCGTTACATTACAGCCTTATTCTAAAATTGATTCAGTAGTTTTTCCCCCCTCATCAATCTACACACAATACTCCATAATGACAAAGCAAAAACAGGTTTTTAGAAATGTTTGCTAACAAAAACTGAAATATCATTATACATAAGAATTCAGACCCTTTCCTCAATACTTTGTTGAAGCACCTTTGGCAGTGATTACAGCCTTGAGTCTTCTTGGGAATGTCACTAGAAGCTTGCCACACCTATATTTGGCGAGTTTCTCCCATTCTTCTCTGCAGATCCTCTCAAGCTCTGTCAGGTTAGATGGGGAGCGTCGCTGCACAGCTATTTTCAGGTGTCTCCAGAGATGTTCGATTGGGTTCAAGTCCGGGCTCTGGCTGGGCCACTCAAGGACATTCAGAGACTTGTCCCGAAGCCACTCCTGCATTGTCTTGGCTGTGTGCTTAGGGTGGTTGTCATGTTGGAAGGTGAACCTTCGCCCCAGTCTGAGGTCCTGAGTGCTCTGGAGTAGGTTTTCATCAAGGATCTTTCAGTACTTTGCTCTGTTTATCTTTCCCTCGATCCTGACTTGTCTCCCAGTCCCTGCTGCTGAAAAACATCCCCACAGCATGATGCTACGACCACCATGCTACACCATAGGGATGGTGCCTGTTTCCTCCAGACGTGATGCTTGGCATTTAGGCCAAAGAGATCAATCCTGGTTTTATCAGACCAGAGAATATTGTTTCTCATGATCTGAGAGTCCTTTAGGTACCTTTTGGTAAACTCCAAGTGGGCTGTCATGTGCCTTTTACTGAGGAATGGTTTCCGTCTGGCCACTCTACCATAAAGGCCTGATGGTGGAGTGCTGCAGAGATGGTTGTCCTTCTGGAAGGTTCTCCCATCTCCACAGCGGAACTCTAGAGCTCTGTCAGAGTGACCATGGGGTTCTTGGTTACCTCCCTGACCAAGGCCTTTTACATATATTAAAAAAAAACTTTATTCAACTAGGCAAGTGAGTTAAGGGCCAAACCCTCCCCTAACCCGGACGACGCTGGGCCAATTGTGCGCCACACTTCTCTCCCGATTGCTCAGTTTGGCCGGGCGGCCAGCTCTAGGAAGAGTCTTGGTGGTTTCAATCTTCTTCCATTTAAGATTCATGGAGGCCACTATGTTCTTGGGGACCTTCAATGCTGCAGATATTTTTTGGTACTCTTTCCCAGATCTGTGCCTTGACACAATCCTGTCTCGGAGCTCTACGGACAATTCCTTTGCCTCGGAGCTCTACGGACAATTCCTTTGCCTCATGGCTTGGTTTTTGCTCGGACATGCACTGTCAACTGTGGGGCATTATATAGACAGGTGTGTGTCTTAGCAAATCATGTCCAATCAATTGAATTTACCACAGGTGGACTCCAATCAAGTTGTAGAAATATCTCAAGAATGATCAATGGAAACAGGATGCACCTGAGCTCAATTTTGAGGCTCATAGCAAAGGGCCTGAATACTTATGTAAATAAGGTATTTCAGTTTTTTATTTTTAATACATTTGCAAACATTCTAAAAACCTTTTCTCTTTTTGTCATTAAAGGGTATTGTGTAGATTGATGAGGATTTGTATTTATTTAATCAATTTTAGAATAAGGCTGTAATGTAACAGAATATGGAAAAAGTCAAGGGGTCTGAATACTTTCCGAAGGCACTGTAATGTGGATGCTATGATGATTACAGGTAGTCCTGAATGAATCGTGAATAATGATGAGAAAGTTACAAATGCGCAAATATCATACCCCCAAGACATGCTAACCTCTCCCCATTACTATAACAGGGGAGGTTAGCATTTTATATCATACCCCCAAGACATACTAACCTCTCACCATTACTATAACAGGGGAGGTTAGCATTTTATATCATACCCCCAAGACATGCTAACCTCTCACCATTACAATAACACGGGAGGTTAGCATTTTATATCATACCCCCAAGACATACTAACCTCTCACCATTACTATAACAGGGGAGGTTAGCATTTTATATCATACCCCCAAGACATGCTAACCTCTCACCATTACTTACTATAACAGGGGAGGTTAGCATTTTATATCATACCCCCAAGATATGCTAACCTCTCACCATTACTTACTATAACAGGGGAGGTTAGCATTTTATATCATACCCCCAAGACATGCTAACCTCTCACCATTACTTACTATAACAGGGGAGGTTAGCATTTTATATCATACCCCCAAGACATGCTAACCTCTCACCATTACTATAACAGGGGAGGTTAGCATTTTATATCATACCCCCCAGACATGCTAACCTCTCACCATTACTATAACAGGGGAGGTTAGCATTTTATATCATACCCCAAGACATACTAACATTTTATATCTCTCACCATTACTATAACAGGGAGGTTAGCATTTTATATCATACCCCAAGACATACTAACCTCTCACCATTACTATAACAGGGAGGTTAGCATTTTATATCATACCCCCAAGACATGCTAACCTCTCACCATTACTACAATAACAGGGGAGGTTAGCATTTTATATCATACCCCAAGACATGCTAACCTCTCACCATTACTATAACAGGGGAGGTTAGCATTTTATATCATACCCCCCAGACATGCTAACCTCTCACCATTACTATAACAGGGGAGGTTAGCATTTTATATCATACCCCCAAGACATACTAACCTCTCACCATTACTATAACAGGGGAGGTTAGAATTTTATATCATACCCCCAAGACATGCTAACCTCTCACCATTACTATAACAGGGGAGGTTAGCATTTTATATCATACCCCCAAGACATACTAACCTCTCACCATTACTATAACAGGGGAGGTTAGCATTTTATATCATACCCCCGAGACATGATAACCTCTCACCATTACAATAACAGGGGAGGTTAGCATTTTATATCATACCCCCAAGACATGCTAACCTCTCCCCATTACTATAACAGGGGAGGTTAGCATTTTATATCATACCCCCAAGACATACTAACCTCTCACCATTACTATAACAGGGGAGGTTAGCATTTTATATCATACCCCCAAGACATGCTAACCTCTCACCATTACAATAACACGGGAGGTTAGCATTTTATATCATACCCCCAAGACATACTAACCTCTCACCATTACTATAACAGGGGAGGTTAGCATTTTATATCATACCCCCAAGACATGCTAACCTCTCACCATTACTTACTATAACAGGGGAGGTTAGCATTTTATATCATACCCCCAAGATATGCTAACCTCTCACCATTACTTACTATAACAGGGGAGGTTAGCATTTTATATCATACCCCCAAGACATGCTAACCTCTCACCATTACTTACTATAACAGGGGAGGTTAGCATTTTATATCATACCCCCAAGACATGCTAACCTCTCACCATTACTATAACAGGGGAGGTTAGCATTTTATATCATACCCCCAAGACATGCTAACCTCTCACCATTACTTACAATAACAGGGAGGTTAGCATTTTATATCATACCCCAAGACATGCTAACCTCTCACCATTACTATAACAGGGGAGGTTAGCATTTTATATCATACCCCCCAGACATGCTAACCTCTCACCATTACTATAACAGGGGAGGTTAGCATTTTATATCATACCCCCAAGACATACTAACCTCTCACCATTACTATAACAGGGGAGGTTAGAATTTTATATCATACCCCCAAGACATGCTAACCTCTCACCATTACTTACAATAACAGGGGAGGTTAGCATTTTATATCATACCCCCCAGACATGCTAACCTCTCACCATTACTATAACAGGGGAGGTTAGCATTTTATATCATACCCCCAAGACATACTAACCTCTCACCATTACTATAACAGGGGAGGTTAGCATTTTATATCATACCCCCCAGACATACTAACCTCTCACCATTACTATAACAGGGGAGATTAGCATTTTATATCATACCCCCAGACATGCTAACCTCTCACCATTACTATAACAGGGGAGGTTAGCATTTTATATCATACCACCAAGACATGCTAACCTCTCACCATTACTATAACAGGGGAGGTTAGCATTTTTTGGAGTATGATATTTATGCCTCTGTAACTTTCTTACTCATCATTATTCACGATTCATTCAGGATTATCTGTAATCATGGTAGCAACCACATACTTCACTTTGGACTACATTAATACACATATAAGATTATTTGTCCCAATACTTTTGGTCTCCTAAAATGGGGTGACTGTACAGAAAGTGCTGTAATTTATAGACGGTTTACCCGATATGGATGAAAATACCCTCTGCACTTTAACCTCATTGTCATTGCATCCTTTCAAATCCAAAAGTGCTGGAGTACAGAGCCAAAACAACAAAGCATGTCACTGTCCCAATACTTTTGGAACTCACTGTATGTTTATCTGTGTATTTGTCGTTGTACCGTATTTACTTAATGTGCATCTCTAATGATTTATCCTCCTCTTTCTCTCTCTCTCTCTCTCTCTCTCTCTCTCTCTCTCTCTCTCTCACCCCCCCTCCCCTCGCTCCCTCCCTCCCAGTTCCCCTCCCCAGAGTGGGACACAGTGACCCCCGAAGCCAAGAACCTGATCAACCAGATGTTGACCATCAACCCTGCCAAGAGGATCACTGCTGACCAGGCTCTCAAGCACCCATGGATCTGTGTAAGTCACCCCATCACCAGGCTATCACTCATACGCTATTACATTTATGGTAACGTTGGCCCCACTTTACCTCCATAACTGGTGCTGTGATGGCGTAATCATTGATTTGTTGTTACTTCTCTGCTCCTCTTCCCCCGACCAGCAACGTTCCACAGTGGCTTCCATGATGCACCGACAAGAGACTGTGGAGTGCCTGCGCAAGTTCAACGCCAGGAGAAAACTCAAGGTGAGTGTGTACAGACACGGACACTCACTTGGGTGCACACACATATATCCAATCGGTTGTGTTTGAGAGATTGTATAATATCCCCTGTTCTACCTCTGTATCCTGTCTTCTCCAGGGAGCCATCCTCACCACCATGCTGGTGACCAGAAACTTCTCAGGTGAGGGGGGCATCTGGGTCTTCACATTTAGAATGGCATTAGTGTTCTAGTCCGTCAAAGTAATCCAAAGATAGGCAATAATACATTTCTGTGTGTTCAGAGGTTTAGTGTCCTTACCTCGTATTGAATTTCCCTCGGAGAGGAAACTGCCTTGAACGCTCTCTCAACCACTTCCCTAAGTAGATGCATTGAGCTTTTTGTTGTTGTATCGACTTTATAAATAAGATAGTGACATTTATAATAAGGAGCATTGTAGAGTGTAGATGTTTGTCCTTGTATACATCCACAACCCACCTGCGTGCCAAGGAATACTGGGATACTAAGTTCTATGGCCCACGTTTCCTGGCTAATTGAGACATTTCAGACTATAATTTCAAATCCCAGCAGTACGTAAAGTGCTTATCTCAGCCTCGTCTGAAGGCAACTCTATAAAGCACTATCGTGGAGGACAGACATTTGACATAGAGCTCTCTGCTCGTAAGAAAGTAGTGTTGTGTGTACAATGTTGCTTCATAACACTGCATAACTGTCACTTGTTGATCTCAGTGTTTTTTTGTGGCAATCTTTTGTTATAGTCGTTTGTGATCAATGATAGGCCATTGAAGTTTTTTTTATTAACATCGATTGTGCACACTGGGGTAAGTATCGGTAGGATATACAGCTTGTAGACCATGGATATATCTGCCCGCCCTCCTCATCATCTATGAGATGAAAAAGGTGGGTGAGTGGTGTGAACGGGGGGGGGCACTTAAAGAAGTAAGTGACACTGTGCTCTAGAGAGGCCACGCCTCTTGCCTGGTTGGTCCCTCCCAACTGAATGCCTCTCTGTCCAATAGTGGGCCGACAGCACACCAGCCCTGCGGCCACCACCAGCACAGCTGCTCTTGCTTCAGAAGGTATGTCAGGGCAGGGGAGCTGCAGTAGCCTGGCACTGTGCCAACACTGCCCCCTGGTTTGTTAGCATGTAGCCTGGAGTGCCCGCCACTGACCCTTGGTTTCCCCCCCACCCCTCACTTACCTGCGCACTGGCACATACTCTACAGCTCTAGAGTGGCCATCCTCCTAACAAGACATCCCACAGTCACATACACACACACCCAACCCAGCCTAAAACCCCAAACAGCAAGCAATGCAGGTGTTGAAGCACATTGGCTAGGAAAAACTCCAGAGAAAGGCCAAAACCTAGGAAGAAACCTAGAGAGGAACCAGGCTATGAGGGGTGGCCAGTCCTCTTCTGGCTGTGCAGGGTGGAGATTATAACATAACATAGCCAAGATGTTCAAATGTTCATAAATAACCAGCATGGTCAAATAATAGGTCTGGGACAGGTAGCACATCCGGTGAACAGGTCAGGATGCCATAGCCGCAGGCAGAACAGTTGAAACTGGAGCTTCAGCACGGCCAGGTGGACTGGGGACAGCAAGGAGTCATCATGCCAGGTAGTCCTGAGGCATGGTCCCATGGCTCAGGTCCTCCGAGAGAGAGAGAGAGAGAAAGAGAGAATTAGAGAGAGCATACTTAAATTCACACAGGACACCAGATAAGACAGGAGAAGTAATCCAGATATAACAAACTGACCCTAGCCCCCCGACACATAAACTACTGCAGCATAAATACTGGAGGCTGAGACAGGAGGGGTCAGGAGACACTGTGGCCTAATCCGATGATACCCCCAGACAGGGCCAAACAGGAAGGATATAACCCCACCCACTTTGCCAAAGCACAGCCCCTACACCACTAGAGGGATATCTTCAACCACCGACTTACCATCCTGAGACAAGGCCGAGTATAGCCCACAAAGATCTCCGCCACGGCACAACCCAAGGGGGGGCGCCAACCCAGACAGGAAGATCACATCAGTAACTCAACCCACTCAAGTGACGCACCCCTCCTAGGGATGGCATGAAAGAGCACCAGTAAGCCAGTGACTCAGCCCCTGTAATAGGGTTAGAGGCAGAGAATCCCAGTGGAAAGAGGGGAACCGGCCAGGAAGGGACAGAACCCTCTGAGTGATCCAGGACTCTGGACCAAGACTGGCCCTCCCTAAGGCTTACACGGAACCCAAACCGGCTGTGCGCGTGCGTCATCGTGCATACATTTATTTTGTCCCCTCACACAAAACGCGATCACGGCACACAGGTTAAAATATCAAAACAAACTCTGAACCAATTACACTAATTTGGGGGCAGGTCGAAAAGCATTAAACATTTATGGCAATTTATCTAGTTATCTTGGACTTGCTAGCTAATTTATCCTATTTAGCTAGCTTGCTGTTGCTAGCTAATTGGTCCTGGGATATAAACATTAGGTTGTTATTTTACCTGAAATGTACAAGGTCCTCTACTCCGACAAATAATCCACACATAAAACAGTCAACCGAATCGTTTCTAGTCATCTCTCCTCCTTCCAGGCTTTTTCATCTTTGAACTTATATGGTGATTGGCATCTAAACTTTCATAGTATTACCATGACAACCAGCAACACAGTTCATCTTTTCAATCACGTGGGTATAACCAATGAGGAGATGGGAGAGGCAGGACTGCGTCAGAAATAGACATTTTAGCCCTTGGCAATGCATTAACATTGTGTGATGTTCTAAAGAAATGAGAATTGAAGATGACAGACATAGTTCTCATTGTCACACGCGCACTCTCTTACGTAGGTAGGGAGTCAAATCAAATCAAATTGTATTTGTCACATGCTTCGTAAACAACAGGTGTGGACAAACAGTGAAATGCTTACTTACGGGGGGGCCCTTCCCAACAATGCAGAATGAAAGAAAATAGAGAAATAATAGAAAAGTAAAACACGTAATAATAGATACACAACGAGTAACGATAACTTGGTTATATACACTGGGTACCAGTACAGAGTCGATGTGCAGGGGTACGAGGTAATTGAGGCAGATATGTACATAGAACTAGGAATAAAGGGACAGATAATAAACAGTAACAGCAGCGTATGTGATGAGTCAAAAAGGTTCTATGCAGATAGTCCGGGTAGCTATTTAGTTAACTGTTTAACTAGCTATTTAGCAGTCTTATTGCCTGAGGGTAGAAGCTATTCAGGCTCATCTTGGTTCCAGACTTGGTGCATCAGTAATGCTTGCTGTCTGGTAGCAGAGAGAACAGTTTATGACTTGGGTGGCTGGAGTCTTTGACAATTACACCGCCTGGTATAGAGGTCCTGGATGGCAGGAAGCTCGGCCCCAGTGATTTACTCCATTTCGGCCCCGTCGATGTGAATGGGGGCGTGCTCGGCCGTCCTTTCCCTGTAGTCCATGATCAGCTCCTTTGTCATGTTGACATTAAGAGAGAGGTTGTTGTCCTGGCACCACACTGCCAGGTCTCTGACCTCCCTATAGTCTCATTGTCGTCGTCGTCGATCAGACCTACCACTGTCGTGTCGTCTACAAACTTAATGATGTTGGTTAGTCTGCTATATTTAGAGCTGTCTGAGGCTGTTTGATAGCAGACAGAATTCTCCTTTCCATAATAATTACATTTGTCAGGTGACAATGGCCTTATTTTGTCTATATTCAGACATATTTCACACCTTTAACATTAACCTGATTTAGCTTAGGTTATTAATGCACAATAAGTCACAGCGCTGATACAATAGGACTGTGTGTGTGTGTGCATGCACAATATGTGTGCCAGTCTACCTACCTAGTGTGTGCATGTCTCTCGTTCTTTCCACGAAATAAATCTTTGTCAACTAACGTTTGGGCAGTCTTAGCTCTAAAAACAAAATAACAATCAAACAGCCACACCCTACTTTCCCTCCGCAAATCAGTCCAATTAACATCTACAGATCTTAATCAATTCCCAGTTGATGCCAATACCCCACAGCCTCATTGCATTCGCCTGCATGGACTGGCACCTCCAACCAGCCAGCATGTATCTGTGCCTCTGCAAGCCTGCATGGGTTACCAGATGCACCTGGGTGGTTCTGATTTCTTTCTCGTTTTATCTCTTTCGGTGTTGCTTGCTCCGTTTGATTTCTTCCCGCCGTGAACCTTCCTATGGTGAAAGAACAGCACTATGTCACTGGTAGCTTGAGTTGGTTGGTGATGGGTCACGCCCACAGAAGCTTTGAGTAACACTTGGACACGACTCCTTGGCCCTTTCTGTTGCTGTTTGTTGTCTTGTTTCTCCCACCTGGATGATAGATGAAATTCAATTGTTTTAATTGCAGCAGTTGAAGGAAGATATACTGGTTACGGCATACAACCGCAGTACAGTCTAGGCTTTAGATGCCTGGCAGGCAGGGTGTCTCCTTTTTTCCCCTACGATGCACCCTTTAGCTGGGCTGCACTCTAGGAGCTGAGCTGCACCCTGGGAGCTGTAGTTTGCTGTGGATAATGCATGCCAAGCTTTTGATATGACCCACCAACCACCATCGCATGAACCACCTGCGAACGAGCCCGAGTCCAATTTGTGCCTGTTGTCACGATATATGAAGATACTGACCTTTAAAAAACAAACATCTTGCCCTTTTTTCCCCTTGCCCTCCTTCCTACATTTTTCAATGGAAGGTAAGAGACTGAGGATCTGTGAGACCTGATTGAAGGTTATCACATATATGTGTTTGTGTGTCTATTTTTCTCCGTCTCTGTGTCTCTCTGCGTGTTTATATGTCTCACTCTCTTGTCGTTTTTCTTTTTCTACGTGAGCGTTTGCAATGTACTGCAATGTATGTACAGTGTGTGTGGCGTCGAGAGCATGTATGTGATATGTGATAATATGTCTGTGAGGCATGCTGAAAAGGAAACGGTACTGTTGTACCACCCTGCTCTCACTGTACATACAGGTACCCTGCTCCCTACAGTCTTCAATGTCCAAGCGTAAGATGACTACTGAGCAGGTCTTCTACTGAGCAGGTCTTCACCTCAGTGACCACAGAGGCTCGTGACATCACTGTCCTCTATTTTCCTCCGACAGTACTATGGCTCCTGGTTGATTGACGCTGGGCGTGGTTTGTTCTAGATTAGTTGTCGTGTCCTAATGTCTGTCCCTCTCCCTCTTCTGTTTCAGCATGCAAAAGTTTACTCAACAAGAAGTCGGATGGTGGAGTGAAGGTAAGGGTTTTGAGCTGTATGGAAGCTCTGTGCCTCATCTCTTTTTCTCTTCTTCTGTCTTTTGAGTGCTCTCTCGCTCTCTCTCTCTCTTCTGCTCTTGCTATATCTCTATTTTCCTGAGAAGTGCGTTGGCATTAGGAGACAGATTTCCAGTGTATGCCGTGGGAATGGAGAGACGTTTTGGTCTCCCCTTCCCCAAGACGTCTCACAACTCAGTGTCTGTAATGTTTATAAAATGACAGGCAGTTGAAATATCGCTTGCTGGGGGGGGGGGGGGGGGATATTATAGGTTATTATAGATAAATATTACTTCACTGTCCATATCAGCTGTCCAGATTGTGTAAATGGTATATAATCTACACCCATAGTAATTGATAGTCAAGTTTGGACGTGTGTGAGTGTGTATCTTTGTGTGTGCAGACAGCTAGCACAGAAAGACAAGTAGGACGATTTTTTTTCACCAGCAAAACCTCTCCTCTGATCCTAAGTGATCCGAGTGATCCGCATGCTGAAAGATCATTGGTTTTCAACACGGAGTCAGTGCATGCAGTGAAGTGCCATGATCGACAAAGGCCAAACAATAACCAGGTCTAAAGCAACACAACGCGCCTTAACGTTAAAAAGAAAAGCTGCACATTCTAGTAGCTCCGACGCAATCATTTATTTACCAACGTTTCGAGAGCTAAGCCGTCTTCATCAAGGTGTCATGTCAAACACTGCAGGTCACAAGTATATATAGGTTTCCATTGGACACACGCAGGTGTTTGTAATCTGTGGCATGATATCATTGGTCATGATCATGAATTTGTTGAATATGACTTAACGGATCCATATTGCTTTACAGCTATGTCATTTTATTTTATTGGTGGAAAGCAACTCCCTCTATGTTTCCCGTTTGTCCTTCTTCAAGCTCCTGTGGATGTGTTTTTCTCTGTGGGATCTAACTGGCAGCTTCATTTTTTCCCCCTCTATTTTTATTGGTTCATTTTTCCCTATGATGCCCTGTTTTTCCCCTCCTCTCTGTTGCAATCTGTTCAGAAAAGGAAGTCCAGCTCCAGTGTTTGTTTGATGGTGAGATCTGCTTTGTCTTTCTCTATCTCCTTCTCTCTTTTGTTCCCTCTCTCTCTTTCTCTCTCGGTTGAGATGCTCGAGGGTCTGTGGCAGTTTGTCTTGTTGGAATTCCATTGGCTCTCTCAACTCCATCCAACATCTCCAGCATTCCCACCACCATAACCATTTCCCTTCCACAGAACCAGTATCTACAGTACATGGGCTAACACACGCATACATGCGCAAACAGACACGCAAACAAATGCGCACACGCAAAAAAACACACACCAGCCCGTTCCTGCATCTGCATTTCCCCTCAATGCTCTCCCCAGCAGCCAGGCCAAGCCTACCTGTCTATGGATTCACTAGCCTACTGTCTCCCCTCCCAGAGTAGGCCCTTCATCCCTCACATTGGCTTACAGCTCCAGGGTTGCCCAGAAAGAAGCTGTAGGTCAGTATCAAGCCAGAAACTCAAACCCCAAACCATAGCCAAGGTCTCTCCCTCACAACCCTCCAAAGAGCTGGGAAAAAAGAACTGTAGCAGAAAATAAATAGCATAGATAGAGGTCAGTGTTTTTTTTTTGATGCAGGAAAAAACCTACGGAACAGTTGTCTGTATAGGAGAGAGAACATTTGTCTGTATAAGAAGAGACACACAAGTGACCCCCCCCCCATTCCACTTTCCCAGAGACGCACTGATTACCATGGCAATGGTAGTGTATCCCATGGCAGCAGACTTGGCCTAGCAACAGGAATAGGGTGCATTTGTGCCATTGTAAATATCTATATTTTCTGTTTCTTTATTTTTCAAGTTTTGGAGGATTTATTGAACCCTCATGTTTTTTTCCCCTTTAAGAGAAACTTTCTCTTTTTTCCCACTTTTATTTTTTCTGTCTTGGTTGCCTACAAAATCATATTTAGCAGCAACAACCCAGTAGTGACCGATACATCTTTTGGGGAATGTCACAGGACAGAGAATGTCACAGGGTAAAGAACACTCTGAAATGGTCATCCAATCCCAGCCTCTCTGTAGTGACCAACAGGACAGGGGTAGTCAAATCCGCATTACTGCTGGCTTTATTTACTCCCTGGCAGTTGATTGACCAGTGTTACTGATTGACCAGAGATTCCAATCACCTGGTGTCCCAGGTCTGAATTACTCCATGATTAGAGGGGAATGATAGAAACCAGCAGTACTGCAGACCTTGAGGCCGGAATTGAGTAAGGATGGGGCATAAGAGATGTGGAGTGCTTGCATGTGCAGTCACCTACAGTACCTACACTACATATACAGAAGTATGTGGACACCCCTTCAAATGAGTGGATTCAGCCACACCCGTTGCTGACAGGTGTATAAAATAGATAACACAGCCTTGTAATCTACATAGACAGACATTGGCAGTAGAATGTCCTCACTGAAGAGCTCAGTGACTTTCAACGTGGCACCGTCATAAGATGCCACCTTTCCAACAAGTCAGTTCATCAAATTTCAGCCCTGCTATAGCTGCCCCGGTCAACAGTAAGTGCTGTTGTTGTGAAGTGGAAACATCTACGAGAAACGACGTCTCACCCGTGAAGTGGTAGGCCACACACGCTCACGGAACGGGACCACCAAGTGCTTAATCGCGTAAAAAATCGTCTGTCCTCAGTTGCAAAACTCACTACCAAGTTCAAAACTGCATCGGGAAGCAATGTCAGCACAATAACTGTTCATCGGAAGCTTCATGAAATAGGTTTCCATGGCCGAGCAGCCATACACAAGCCTAAGATCAACAATGTACAATGCCAAGCGTCGGCTGAGGTGGTGTAAAGCCGCCGCTGTTAGACTCTGGAGCAGTGAGGAATCATGCTTCACCATCTGGCCGTCTGACGGACGAATCTGGGTTTGTCAGATGCCAAGAAAACGTTACCTGCCTCAATGCATAGTGCCAACTGTAAAGTTTGGCGGAGGAGGAATAATGGCCTGGGGCTGTTTTTCATGGTTCAGGCTAGGCCCCTTAGTTCCAGTGAAGGGAAATCTTAACGCTACAGCATACAATGACATTCTGCTTCCAATTTTGTGGCAACAGTTTGGGGAAGGCCCTTTCTTGTTTCAGCATGACAATGCCCCCATGCACAAAGCGAGGTCCATACAGAAATGGTTTGTTGAGATCGGTGTGCAAGAACTTGACTGGCCTGCACAGAGCTCTGACCTCAACCCCATCGAAGACCTTAGGAATGAATTGGAACGCTGACTGCGAGCCAGTCCTAATTGCCCAACATCAGTGCCCGACCTCACTAATGCTCTTGTGGCTGAATCGAAGCAAGTCCCCGCAGCAATGCTCCAACATCTAGTGGAAAGCCTTTCCAGAAGAGTGGAGGCTGTTATTGCAACAAAGGGGAGGACCAACTCCATATTAATGCCCATGATTTTGAAATGAGATGTTCGACGAGCAGGTGTCCACATACTTTTGGCCATGTAGTGTACCTCACATGTCTTTGGCTGCATTCACACAGGTCATGTTTTACTAATTGGTCTTTTGACCAATCAGATCAGCACTGAAAAATATCTTATGTGAAAAGATCTGATGTGATTGGTCAGAATACCAGTGAGTGGAAAAAATAACAGAATTGGGCTGCCTGTGTAGACGTAGCCATAGAGCCTCATTGGGGCCCACTGTAAGGATTCATCCCACAGCCTGGACCCCTCTTCTCTGGCCATCCTGCACCACCTCACCCACCCCAGCACTATCTCAAGCCCCATGCTTACCACCACTGCACACTACCCACAACACCATACACACTCCATGAAAAGATCTGCTATGTAGAGTAGCTGTCATTTGTGGTTTGGGTTTGAATGTAGGTCAGTTGTTTTTCAGTCTAATTGTAAAAGGTATATTATATTGAATTGAAATGGGAATCTGTGAGCCTACCAGGAAAATGAATCAAGAAATTGTATTTAAAGCTAGTCTAAATTATATTTATAACATTGATATAGTGTAGTGTAGCGTAAATAAAGCTCATGATGCATATAAGTTATATTCTTCAAGAATCAATGGGTAAATATCATTAATTTCTAAGTTAAAAAATGGATGTAGCTATTAAGGATTCTAGCTTTAAGAGATGACGCCGTCTTAACGACGACAGCTCGTGTTCTCTTTGATGTAAAGATTCCGATGTTAGAAATATACAGTAGGCTACACAGTATTATAGTCTTATCAGAGTCAGGTTCTCTACCCCAGAGCTGGAACGGCTCAACTAGACACGGAAGCTTTGCTTGTATTACTCTTGGGATGGAATGAGTGTTTAACATGCTCTCTTCAAACCTATTGTGGGTCCATTAAAACCATAAGAATGTCCATATTGCTTAGAACAATAATACTACAATCAAAAATGTGCCCACCATCACAACCATCTCATCCCCTTTCATGGGTAGTTGTGATTATTTAGCCGGTAGTTTCTGTTATAAGAGAAGGAGAGGAGTGGTAGCACCGGACTAATGTCTGACGCGTGTACTGTAGGTTCAGTTTCTGGGGAAGGTGAGCATTGAGCTGGGCCTTGTTCAGTATCGGTGTGAGCACGTCAGAGACGGTGTCAGAAGGCTACTCTGTCTGGGACATTTTATCACCAGTAAAGTACTCCGGTACCAGCTGAAACCTCAACAGCATATTGCTCTTAACCTTTTATTGACAGATCCTACTTTTCAACGCCTCTCATGAATTCATCTGTAAAGACTCTCTGTTAAAGGGACAGTTGCGATTTTAGTTGCATTCTTATTTGCCTTGAAGATATTCTAGGGCCTAGTGCTCTTTATTGACACAACAGTCAGGCTGTGGGGTTGTTGGCGAGAGGCGTTCTTCTCCATGCAACTTACTTTTCATTGTCTTACTCAGGAAATCGTCCAGATACATACATGCTTAAACCTTTTGGGAGAAACAACAACCTTCTCATCAAGGCCTTTCACTGCATGCGCAGACTCAGACAACTAGGCGCCGCTAGTCACTTATTCTTCATTCCTTAACCAGATTCTGTAGCCATCTGATATTGGCTGTCTGGGTTGACTCTTTGTGGTCCATAGATGTTAAGTGCTTGTTCTGATCTGATTCCACAAGGTGGTGCAGACTGTGTTCCATGCTGTCCCCGGGGACAGTGGTTTCTTTACCCTAGCAGGTACCAATCAATGTTGAGATTGAAGTGCTGGGTCCTGTCTGCTTCTACTCTCAAAGTCGTTAAGAGATTTTTACACTGTGTTTGATATTCCTGTGCATTTAGAAATGTTACTACCGTGTGCAATATCTGCAAAGATTGTAGACTGTAATGCAACAAGAGAAATCACACTCAAGAGGTAGACACGGACTCAAAACCACTTCAAACACCCAATTGGAGACCTCCACACAGGCATTTCCGAAATGAAAGAAAATCGCTAAATGAATTTAGCGTGTCAAGAATGTTAATTTGCTCGCACAGAAGTGTCAATGTCTTCAGAGCGCGTCTTTCTGCACCTACAAATTCCTTTTGACTTTCAAAAGAGGCAGTCATTTTATGTATCAAAGGGAAAACACTGCTGCTGAATTAAAGCAAGTGCGTAGTGCATACTGTACAGACAACAATTGTCCCTGGAAAAACACCACCCGGACACATTGGCAGGCACACTGCAGGCGTAAAGTCTCTGCAGACAACATTGTTTACTGTAGCCTGAGGAAGATATCTCTTCCATGACACACACTCACCGACCTGCACCTCAGCCTCGTAGACTGGGGCTGAACAGTCCCATGGGTCTGCCTACATATATACATACAGTATACTCTGTAGAAGTCATTTTGTGTTGTTGTTTTTTTTGCCCCAGCCGCAGACAAACAACAGTAAAAACAGTGTAGTGAGCAGTACCAGCAGCACCAAAGACAGCAGCATATCATCTTCAGCACCAATGGTATCTCATCTATACTTGCTTTCTCTCATGGTTGCTTTACTCCCCCTGTTCCGTTGGATTAGTCCCCAAGTTTGTGTTCAGTTCTTGCTTTTTGCCATCTGTTTGTCTCATCCCCTCTTTATTGACTCTCCCTTTTCTTTCTCCCTCCGTTCCTTCCACCCTCTCCTCTTCACCTCCATTTTGAAAAAAAAAAGTGTGATGTTGACGATGGTTTTGATGGTTTTTAAACCGAACAACTGGTTTGTGCCTGTGACCCTCTCTCACTAGGCTCCTGTTATACCCAATCCTACTTTCTTGTCAAACACAGACATGTATGACAATGCACAACAAAACATACACAGATAATGGTATTTTAGAATATTTTCACAATGTCACGATTGAATGTTCCTAGGGGTCCGTTGTGGGTATTTGTATTTGTCCCGTGATAATGCTGGGATTTGATACGCTACACATTTACAGGACACTAGCTCAATAACCGGGGTGTGTCAAAATATATTTTTTTTAACTTGATACCAAATTCAAAACAAGGAAATTCAAAAGCTCATTAAAACCATGGGTAAAACAGGATCCAGAAATGTCAGGAAACAGAGATATCCCAATTGTATGGAATATGCAGTCCCTCTATCTACACGTATCTCCTTGTGAACCCTTCCCCCGGGGCACCCACACAACATTTCAATAATACAACTCATCTATAGTGACATTGAACCTCCCTTTCCAGTCCTGTCTCTGCCCCTCTACTCTGTTAACAGAACATATACAGGGGAAGCACAGAACTGTGGTGAAAAAGCCTAGAGGCATGTATAGTGGTGTCTGTCAGACAAACTACTGAGCTCCAGTGACCTGAGAGAGACTTGAAACCTGTAGGAGGGAGAGAATCTTAGCCAGGGTGTTTGACAAGAATTGTGGAATGTCAATCAGGCACCCAGCAGGGCTCTACACTGACGTTTTTAACAATGAGCACGTGTTCGCCTAAGTTGGAAAATGTAGGCACGCACAAAGACATTTAGAAGCACAATGCTAAATATTTGAGGTGAGAAGGTTAGAATCCTTCATTTTTCTAGGCGCACTGCTGCTCCTAAATTCACATTCCAGGTCGCATATACAAGTAACATGGTCGCACTCTAGAGCCCTGCCCAGGCTAAGAGAAACCCTTTTCTATCAAAGCCAAACCACTCTAGAGCCCTGCCCAGGCTAAGAGAAACACTTTTCTATCAAAGCCAAACCACTCTAGAGCCCTGCCCAGGCTAAGAGAAACGCTTTTCTATCAAAGCCAAACCACTCTAGAGCCCTGCCCAGGCTAAGAGAAACCCTTTTCTATCAAAGCCAAATCACTCTAGAGCCCTGCCCACGCTAAGAGAAACCCTTTTCTATCAAAGCCAAATCACTCTAGAGCCCTGCCCAGGCTAAGAGAAATGCTTTTCTATCAAAGCCAAACCACTCTAGAGCCCTGCCCAGGCTAAGAGAAACCCTTTTCTATCAAAGCCAAATCACTCTAGAGCCCTGCCCAGGCTAAGAGAAACCCTTTTCTATCAGAGCCAAATCACTCTAGAGCCCTGCCCAGGCTAAGAGAAACCCTTTTCTATCAAAGCCAAATCACTCTAGAGCCCTGCCCAGGCTAAGAGAAACCCTTTTCTATCAGAGCCAAATCACTCTAGAGCCCTGCCCAGGCTAAGAGAAACCCTTTTCTATCAGAGCCAAATCACTCTAGAGCCCTGCCCAGGCTAAGAGAAACCCTTTTCTATCAGAGCCAAATCAGAGGACCACCTCCATCAAAATGATTGGGAAGTTTCTTACTCTTCTCCAGTAGGGCTACCGGTAAGCTATTTGCTGTTGTTGTGGATTCATTGGCTGATGTGGTCAGTGTTAAAGGATGGTTTGTCTCTTTGGGTCACCGCTCAGTTGATCTGTCAGTCATCCCAAGACAGTGCTGTCTATGCTATATCAGCCTCCAAGCTTGTTCTGATCAGCTACGATGCATAAACGTCCCGAAGGGCAGAATGTCAGGCTCTGTGGTACCATGTAAAGGGACAGTGCAACATTTTGGCGACTAAGCCCTTCTTTCTATTAACCCAGAGATTAACTCATGGATACCATTTGTATGTCTCTGCATGACTTAATTGCCAAAACGTCGCACTATCCCTTTAAGCTAATGGCCTCGTTATCTGAGGGACTGCATCTTCATGTGTAGGTGGTTTTGTTGAGATTGAGTCTGTAGTCCAGTGTCCTGTGGGAAGGTCCAGGGGTGTGCTATGTGGGAGTGCATTGGGGGTGTCTGTGATGCAGTATTGTAAGCTATTAGGCGCTTTTGCGATGAGTGTTTCTATGGTGACTGACTGTGACGGCATGGTCTAGGTTGGAGGGGGGAGGGGCTGCTGATCCAATCTCCTAGCCAGTCAATCCCCTCATCCTCAATTCAGACTTTGCAGCCTTTTCTGTCTGTGTGTGTGTCCCCTCTCCTCTGTTTCTTTACGTTGTAGAGGCCCCCTTCCACGGTCTGATAGCGCCAATGATAAGTGACATAGTCCATAGCTCCGTCCTCTAGTGAAATGGGGTAGTTTGTAGTATGGTCTACTTCTCAAAACCCCATCCTGTCTCGTCGCCCCCCATGACGGAGCCCCTCTGCTGCCTCTGTGCTGTGGCGTGTGTGCTTGGCGCTGTGTGTGTGTGTTTACATGCATCGGGCGTGTGGACTGTGTGTATCCCACACGCCCTGGGCCTTCCCTGGTGGTCGCCGCATGTTAAACTCTCTCCTGCTTCCCCTAGGAACCACAGACCACTGTCGTGCACAACCCAGCTGACGGCACCAAGGTAAGCCACTACTGCACCTCTCTAATCCCATAGCCGCTATAGGCTAATACTAATACTAATGCTAAAATACCTTAGCGTGGTTACTAAGGTACCTCAGAGTGGCTGGAGCTCTACTAAGATACCTTAGAGCGACGCTGACGCCATGAACGCTTAACCACTCCACGTCTACTGACAGTCACACTAACTTAGTCGCACTAACCCTCAAAACACACAAGCCGCAACTGCTGCAACAGTCCCTCACTCGCCCAAACCACACTGGCTCAGCCACCAAAAAAGTTGCATACACACCGAAAAAGTCACAAACACACACCCTTAACACACAGTTTGTACACCACCTCACCAAAAGGCTGTGTTTGGTGTGGGTCCTCATGCGCTCGCCCTCCTGTCTGCCTGGCTGGTTTGTGCAGGGTTTGTGTTCCTCCGAGAGGAGCGTCCGTCCACCTGGGAAAGGCCCCATCCAAGTCATCCCTCAGCACACAGACTAACTCTGTTTCCTCCTGTTATATCTCTGTCTCTCCTCCTCCTCTCTGTCGTCCATGTTTCTGTCCATCACTCGTCTCCCCTACAGGGCTCTACAGAGAGCTGTAACATCACAGAAGAGGAGGATGTGAAAGGTAGGAAAGGTATGCCCAACGTTCACCTACTCTGCATGTTTTCGCACGTCTTCTATCTATATATCTGTCTGCAAAAGTGTTGGTCAGAAAGACAGGGCTAGAGTTCAAGATGGGCCTCAGATCTTGGCCAGTGGATCCTCTTGAGGTAGTATATATTATACACGTGATTGAAGAAGCCGTAGTTATCTGAAAAATGGGGATACATAAATGATCATTCACGTGCTCCTGTGTTGTCAATCCTTCTCCTTCATTTCTTTAGAAAGAGAATCGATTATGATCAAGGCCTGGGAAGCCTTTGATGACCTGAGTTAACTTTCAGGCTGGTGTCTGGGCCTGTGAGCATCTGGGAAATGTACCCTATAGGAGAGGTAAACACAGATGGAAGGTGTTTGTAAATGAGTATACATTATATGGCTAGAGAGGGAATGAGGAAGCACTGCCATATTGGAGAATAGCCTTTCCTTTGGTCCTGCTGTGGAGAAGTCAAAGAAGTTACTATTCCTACAGAGTGAAAGGAAATGTCTTGCTGAGAATGAAAAATAGCACAGTAGTCTTAGCTTTTCAGACTGTGAGAGACGGAGCTGAATACTGGGTGGTCTAGCCGTGGACATAGACTCTGCTTTGTCTGAACAAATTACTAAACTAGCACATGAAGGCCTTATATGTCTTTAGATAGTCCCTAGTTTCCCTATTCTTGGTCTCACAGCTCCCCTGGGCTTAAAGAGTTGTGTGTGTGTGTGTGTGTGTGTGTGTGTTGTGTGTGTGTGTGTGTGTGTGTGTGTGTGTGTGTGTGTGTGTGTGTGTGTGTGTGTGTGTGTGTGTGTGTGTGTGTGTGTGTGTGTGTGTGTGTTTGCTTGCTTGCTTGCGCATGTGCGCTATCAGTCTGCACTCAGAGCTCAATAACATGGATAACAGAGCTGTCCTGTTCAGAAGAGTCGTCAAACGATGGGTTTACAGGTGTGAAAACGTGGCCTTTTTACTGCTCGTCCAAACTGCTGTGTTTACATAACAACTTCGTCCTATTTTAACTGGTTGCTTAAACAGTGTTAACAAGTGGTGGGCGAGGGGCTGCGCTGCAGGCTTTTACAAGGGCACCCTCGTTTCAAGTCGTCAGGAGATATAGCAACAGACTCCAGGACCGACAGGCTCTCTGGCACTGACGTCATCCTGCCGACGAGCGAAAAGGCCCCACATTCTGAGAGAGGGTGACAAAATGTGCCAACACAGAGGCCTCTTTCAGGTCTTAAACACAGAGACACAGATATAGACGTGCGCACATAGACACCGGAATCGATGAAAGTCAAACGTGGTACAGTATTTCCAGAGACCTACAGAGCATTCAGAAAGTATTCACACACCGCAACTTTTTCCACATTTTGTTGTGTTACAGCCTCAATTTAAATCTGATTCAATTTAGATGTTTGGTCACTGACCTACACACAATACCCAATAATGTCAAAGTCGAATTATGTTTTTTGAAGTTTTACAAATGAATAAAAAATGAAAAGCTGAAATGTCTGAAAAGTATTCAACCCCTTTGTTATGGCAAGCCTAAATGAGTTAATGAGTAGACATTTGCTTAACAAGTCACATAATAAGTTGCATGAACTCACTATGTGCAATAATAGTTTAACATGCTTTTTGAATGACTACCTCATCTCTGTACCCCACACATACAATTATCTGAAAGGTCCCTCAGTCGAGCAGTGAATTTCAAACACAGATTCAACAACAAAGACCACAGAGGTTTTCCAATTCCTTGCCAAGAAGGGCACCAATTGGTAGATGGGTAAAAAAAAATTGACATTGAAGATCCTTTGATCATGGTGAAGTTATTAATTACATTTTGGATGGTGTATCAATACACACAGTCACTACAAAGATACAGGCGTCCTTCCTAACTCAGTTGCTGGAGATTAAGGACACCGCTCAGGCCAATGAGGCCAATGGTGACTTTAAAACAGTTAGAGTTTAATGGCTGTCATAGGAGAAAACTGAAGATGGACTCCACAATACTAACCTAATTGACAGCGTGAAAAGATGGAAGCGTGTACTGAATAAAATATTCCAAAACATTCATCCTGGTTGCAACAAGGCACTAAAGTAATACTGCAAAAAATGTGGCAAAGCAATTCACTTTTTGTCCTGAATACAAAAGTGTTATATCTGAGGCAAATCCAATACAACATGTAGTGGTGGCTGCGTCATGTTACGGGTATGCTTGTAATCATTAAGGACTGGGAAGTTTTTCAGGATAAAAAATAAAAGGAATGGAGTTAAGCTCAGGCAAAATCCTAGAGGAAAATCTGGTTCAGTCTGCTTTACACCAGACACTGGGAGATTAATTCACCTTTTAGCAGGACAATAACCTAAAACAAGGCCAAATCTACACTGGAGTTGCTTTCCAAGAGGACAGTGAATGTCCTTGAGTGGCCAAGCTAGAATTTTGACTGAAATCTGCATGGAAATGTATGGCAAGACCTGAAAATGGTTGTTTGGTAATGATCAACAACCAATCTGACAGAGCTTGAAGAAATTTGAAAAGAATAATGGGCAAGTGTTGAAAAATTCAGGTGTGAAAATCTCTTACTCAGAAAGACTGTAGCTTTAATTGCTGCCAAAGGTGATTTTAACATAGGAAAGGAGCGCTTCTTTGGTTTATATACTGAACAAAAATATAAAAAAACGCAACATGTAAGGTGTTGGTCCCATGTTTCATGAGGTGAAATAAAAGATCCCAGAAATTGTCCATATGCACAAAAAGCCTATTTCACTGAAATGTTGTGCAGAAATGTGTTTACATCCCTGTTAGTGAGCATTTAACCTTTGCCAAGATAATCCATCCACCTGACAGGTGTGGCATATCAAGATGCTGATTATACGGCACGATCATTACACAGGTGCACCTTGTGCTGGGGACAATAAAAGGCTAGTCTAAAATGTGTAGTTTTGTCACCGAACACAATGCCACAGATGTCTCAAGTTTTGAGGGAGTGTGGAATTGGAATGCTGACTGCATTTAATGTTAATTTCTGTGCGCCCCTGCCCAGTCATGTGAAATCCATAGATTAGGGCCTAATTAATTTATTTCAATTGACTGATTTCCTTATATGAACTGTAACTCAGTAAAATCTTTGAAATGGTTGGATGTTGTGTTTATATTTTTGTTCAGTATAGTTAATCCATGAGGTGCTCTTTGATCATGGGATAAAATACTATAGTATACAAAGAAGTTGATGCTGGATAGTAAACTATGCCGGAACAGACTTTGTGCAAACTAACTTCCAGAAGTAATCAAAGCACACTCATGTAGTGGAAACATTTAAAAGCCTTTAATGTTTTACGGCTTTATGCCTGGCGAGAATAACAAGACACAGGCGTGTTGCGGCTACAACACTTTATCAGGGTGACAAAGAATAGTGGTGAACTAACGGGTGTATATCCCAGCTCTCACAGGAAGTGATTCAAATCATTACCATACCAAAAGCTTGAGGAAGGGAACACATTTAAGATACAAAGATACACAAAATAAACATGGAATAATGCAAATGAAACACAACGAAATAAGTGCAATATCATAAAAGGAAAAAACAAACTGTGTACACATGAGCTCATGTTAACAAATTTAAGAATGGAGAACAATTTTTTTTCTCCCACAAAAAACATTTTGTAAACCATATATCTCTTACAGGAAGGGTGAATAATCAATTCCCTCATTTAGACCTGGCAATACAGTGACCCTTAGTTTAAAGATCCAGAACATTTAGCTAGAACTGGGAACCACTTCAATGGCCATGGCTTTAAGAGAGTTTGGGCTGCCATGGCCAACCTGTCTGTAATGTTTAGCCATATGATATGTTGTTAGCAGTCCTTATAGCATATGCATATTCAGACACCCTGTCCTTGAGCCTTCTCTTAGTACATCCTATGTAAAAGCGTCCACATGGCCACTCCAGCCTGTATACCACATAGGTCGTTTTGCTGTTGACAAACGATTGCACTTTATAGGTTCTAGTCCACAAGGGTCCCCGAACATATTTATTTTTACAGTGTGATGGCAGTGATTGCACTTACCACATGGGAAGTTGCCTGTGGGCTTGGGGAGCTAACTTGGCTTAGTTACTAGGATGAGGTCGCTGCGCACCAACTTATCCTGTAAGAGAATGCTGAGAGTTCAGTGAACACATCACACAGAGCAGGATCACTTTCAATGATGCTCCATTTAGGTTTCATGATGTTCCTTAACCGTGGCTGCCTCTTGGTTCCGGGGGGTCCCAAAGTCAATTGGTTTGGGGTTTATTCATTTTTTTGTTCTCCATTCTTACGAACATTTGGTAACGAGCTCATGTGTACACAGTTTTTTACTTTTATGATATTGCATTTATTTTGTGATGTTGCATTGTGTTTTTTAAAATTCTCGCCACGCATAAGCCGTAATACACTAAAGGCCTTTTCATTTTCCCACTACATGAGAGTGCTTTGATTACTTCTGTGAGTTTGTTTGCACAAAGGCTGCTCAGGCATTATTTATAAGCCAGCATCAACTTATTTTTGTTCTACAGTGATTCTAACATGTATTGACTCGGGCGATTGATTTTTCATGTTTTTCTTGTTTTCTTTACCAATGTTAGAATTTTTATTCCTCTTTGACACTACAGAGTATTTTATGTAGATCATTGACAAAAAGATGACAATTAAATCCTTACTTTACTACATCCCACTTTGTAACACAACAAAATGTGGAAAAAGTTAAGGGGTGTGAATACATTCTGAAGGCACTGCAGTTTACAGTATGTTGTAGGAGAGAAAAGAGAAGCATTGGCAGAAAGTTGGAGTGACAGATTGGAACCCTCTTGTCTCCTCCACAGTGGAGCTGTATGACAGTATGCGTCTCTGTGGCTCTCAGCAACGATGTCGTCTCAAAAAGAGTGCTGTGAAGAGCTGCGATTGGGACATAGATACGGAGTGCTGGCCAAGTGGCTACACACACTCTCCTCCGAGGAGATCGGCACAGCTGGAATGTAAAATAGGGGGTTTACGTTGTGTCAGATATTGAACATGTAACACTGTGGTGTCTTCTGATTTGTGAGGTGCGTGTATGTTTCTCTGGCTAGTTGTGATGGAGACTCACACACCCCTCCCTGTGTGTCTCTGTGTGCGGAGGTGGTGGGATATATAACGTGTGGCGGGTTTTGCTAGTGTATGGTCAGGTTGGGGGTGTACTGTTTTCTCTTGGTAAAATAGTAGAGTGTACAGAACTGTGTCTGATCCTCCTGTCTCTCTCTGGCGTGTGTGTGTTGCGGGGGGGGCAGTGTCTGCGTGCGGGTCTAGCGTGGACAGTGCAATGGTCAGCCAGTGCAGTGCCAGTGAGGAACAGACCCAGGCTCAGCCCCCTCACTGCCCACCCGCCTGTAAGTCAGCAGCAGTACCACCCCTCTCCTCTCAACTCTGACCTTTGTGTCCTTTCCCCCTATGAACTCATTTATATTGTCCCCATAATATTGTTCCCCTGAAGCTGTCTGTCCCCATAATACTATCCCCCTAAGACTGTCCCCATAATACTGTTCCTCCATTAATATTAGGGTCTAGATTCAATCCGTAGTGCTGTAGTTCCGTGTTGTAGCCCGATTGATATTTAAAGGCAATGTTCCCACTTTAGCGGAGACTGCATTCACGGTAAACGCTGCATATGTCGGCTCAATCAGAAATAGCCTTTACATTTCAAGCACGCTACAGTGCTAGAACTTCGGCAATACGGATTGTATCCAGCTGAAGACTGTCTCGAATGGGACAACACTGTACAAGGTCCCTGCAGGATCTTCTGTTTGTTTGTGCACATTAATATCACTTGCCCACCCCAAAAAAATGAACAAATGATTACAATCACTAATCATTTTTATCAAAGTATTTCAGACAAATGCATACTAAGACAATATTAGTTTAGACAGTCATTAGCCAATGGCCGAGTCCGAAATCTGGCTTGCTTACTACCAATTTAAACTGCATCCTGTGTACTAATAGTACATACTATTTAGAACATACTGTTTTAGTAAAAACAAATGCAACAAATGTCAGCATACTAGGCTCATCCTAATGAATGCATAATCTAATGCACAATTGCGTAGATTCTGGCCATTTGGAAATATGTGTGAAATCCTGGCATTTAAAGCATATATATATATATATTTTTTTAAATTCACATACTACAAAACTGTCTTTTTTCGCATATCCAAAATTCCTACTATTTAGAACGCAAGTATTCTGACACGGACAGTGATTTAGGGATCCAAAAAATGTAATACAAAAAATATTTCACCATTAAAAGTTTCCAGATTGCTGCTGAGTGATGGGAGTGAGTGCTACTCCTGCGTCTCAGTGTGTGACATTTTAAAATGTGTGTCTCACATCTCTCCTGCTTAGCTCTGTGTCAGCTCATCAGACTGACGCTACTCAGCTGTCCCATCTATCACTCAGCCTGTTCCAGTCCCTCTCAGACCTTGCCAAAAGCATGTCCCGTATCCACATTGCTAGGACAAAAACGTTACCATGCTGTGCTCACTTGCTGTGTATATACACTGTTTTGCACAGACATGCGTTCACTGTTGGCTTTCCCTACTCACTGAAGTGAAAACCTGAATCTGGGACCCAGTGTCCTGCATGTAGCTTCTGCATCTCTCTCCGTTCCTCTCCCCACATTACGCCTTCGTCCCTTTCTCTTCCCCTCCTTTCTCTGACAGAGAGAATAAATAATGCTGACCTTCTGAGGCTCACTGGCCTTTTAATTGATTTATCTCTCCCCATGGCCCTGACACAGACACCCAGCCTGACAGCTGAGCAGACCGTAGACAGACAACAAGCTGGACTAGACACAGGCTGGATTTCAATAAGCCTAAAGGCATTCTCTCCTTTTGCTGCTGGTCAGACAGCAGCAAATCTCTCATCAGGTCTCTGAAGAGATGAAGGCATTGTAGACTTTTGAGATCCACCCCTAGACTGGCCTGCTCTGTCATCTGCTCACTAAACAGCCACCCCTGTCCCTGAGGTGTCTCTGTCTGTCTGTACTCTCCTACTTCCTCACTCAGGCAGTATCCTCCTCAGTGGTGGCCTGTAACTGGGTTTAGTGCTTGACTGCTGCCCCCTGCTGGCCACGAGGCCACAGTGTCTTCATCTTCTGCTGTCTGTGTGACGCTATGCCCATTGGTATATCTAAGTTATTAGTGTGTGGATGTCCTTCTAAGTTTGGTTTCTATGTAACATATTCTTTATATAACTCAATTGCATATGGGCATTGTGCTCCTCTCAGACCTGTGTGAAGTTATATGTTAACTTATACAGACTATGTAACAACTGCCATTTGTGTGCACATTATTCCAGTTTGAGAAAACGGGTCTTCTTGTCCTATCAGTTTTTTTGTGTTTTTTTGTCTGATTTGATCGCTTAAATGGTTGCCATTTTGTTGCTGTTGTCATGTTGTCTTCCAGCTGCCCCACTGCATGACGATGCTAAGCACACTTTTGCTAATTGGAAAAGTTCAGGTCATAGCTCCTGTCCTGACTTAGAGCAAGCTCTGCCTGCGCCACCCTCCGTGGCCCCAGGGGGCAGCAACGTGCAGCTGAGTAAGTTAGACAGCCCTGGGGCAGCTTCTGTAAAGCCAGGCTTGAGTTGCTTTTTGCCAGTTCATAATTCCTGTGGGAATATGAACAGAGGTGTGCTCGCATTTTTTTATATATATATGGTACCATTCCAGGGTTTTTCTTAATTTTTTACTATTTTATGCATTGTAGAATAATAGTGAAGATATTAAAACTATGAAATAACACATATGGAATCATGTAGTAACCAAAAAAGTGTTCAGAATATATATCAATCAGAATATATTTTATATTTGATATTCTTCAAAAGTAGCCACCCTTTGCTTTGATAACATCTTTGGCATTCTCTCAACCAGCTTCATGAGGTTGATAGTACTCACCTGGAATGCATTTCAATTAACAGGTGTGCCTTGTTAAAAGTACATTTTAACAAGGCAGTTAATTTGAACCATTTGAGCCAATCAGTTGTGTTGTGACAAGGTAGGGGTGGTATACAGAAGATAGCCCTATTTGGTAAAAGACCAAGACCATATTATGGCAAGAACAGCTCAAATCAGCAAAGAGAAACGACAGTCCATCATTACTTTAAAACATGAAGGTCAGTCAATCAGAAAAATGTCAATGTAGTCGCAAAAACTATCAAGCGCTATGATGAAACTGGTTCCCATGAGGACCACCACAGGAAAGGGACCCAGAGTTACCTCTGCTGCAGAGGATAAGTTTATTAGAGTTAACTGCACCTCAGAATGCAGCCCAAATAAATTAGTTCAAGTAACAGACATCTCAACATCAACTGTTCAGAGGAGACTGCATGAAATCAGGCCTTCATGGTTGAATTGCTGCAAAGAAGCCATTACTAAAGGACACTAATAAGAAGAAGAGACTTGCTTGGGCCAGGAAACACGAGCAATGGACATTAGACCGGTGGAAATCTGTCCTTTGGTCTGATGAGTCCAAATTTGAGATTTTTGGTTCCAACCGCCGTGTCTTTGTGAGACACAGAGTAGGTGAATGGATGATCTCCGAATGTGTGGTTCCCACCGTGAAGCATGGAGGAGGAGGTTTGATGGTGTGGGGGTGCTTTGCTGGTGACTGTCAGTGATTTATTTAGAATTCAAGGCACACTTAACCAGCATGGCTACCACAGCATTCTGCCGCAATACGCCATCCCATCTGGTTTGCGCTTAGTGGGACTATCATTTGTTTTTCAACAGGACAATGACCCAACACACCTCCAGGCTGTGTAAGGGCTATTTGACCAAGAATGAGAGTTATGGAGTGCTGCATCAGATGACATGGCCTCCACAATCATCTGACCTCAACCCAATGGAGATGATTTGGACCGCAGTGTCAAGGAAAAGCAGCCAACAAGTGCTCAGCATATGTGGGAACTCCTTCAAGACTGTTGGAAAAGCATTCCTTATGAAGCTGGTTGAGAGAATGCCAAGAGTGTGCAACGCTGTCATCAAGGCAACGGGTGGCTACTTTGAAGAATCTCAGATATGAGTATGTGTGTCCAAACTTTTGACTGGTACTGTGTATATATATATATAAGCTGGATTGTGTGCTGTGTGGAATTTCTCGACTCTGCTGGTAGGCTGTCTGGCGTAGTGGGCTATCTGTGTGTCACCCTCCCAGATGACATTTCAGTGAGCCCAGTTGGTTTGTGTGTCACTTGTCTGATGAGTGTTGAGGATGGAGTTGTAGACATAGTTGAGGTTTAGACCAGGAATTATAGAACAAAAATATCAACACATCTGAAGTTACCTAGGAGAATTAGAAACTGTTTCCATGCACTTGAGATTTAGGGAAGTGAAACTGTTCAAAAACTCAAACATTGCCAGGTGCTTTGGGTAGGGCAGAGTATTCGAATGGAAAGGGAGGGAGCTAGACTGCAGCTGAGTTGCAGCCTCTTAGAGTGGTTTTTATGAGATTGGTGGTCCCCAGTAGTGCTGCTGTGTCTTTGTACAACCAAACAACAATAGGCTTTGATGGCATTGTGAGTGCAGTCTCTGCAATCAGTGCCATACAGGAAAGGGCTAGTGAGCTAGGTGAAGCATGGGTGTGAGGGGTTCTGCATGCTGATCTTCAAGTATTTCTGACTGGAGTACTTTTAGGGTCTCTCTAATTCCATCTGGCCATCTTTCTTTCTATCTATCGTTCACCGGATTTCAGCTCGCAAACAGGAGATCATCAAGATTACTGAGCAGCTGATTGAGGCCATCAACAACGGAGACTTCGAGGCTTACACGTGAGTTTACATACATAGATTGTGTGTGTGCCTCCTGGTTTAGAACTGAATAACCCTAACCCTGCTGATGTCCCTGGTCGTTACTAGAGTAGGCCCTGTTCATGTGGTACGGTACGTAAGATGTTGATGATGTATCTGATTTCCCCTCCAGGAGAATCTGTGACCCCGGACTAACCTCGTTTGAACCTGAGGCTTTGGGAAACCTGGTGGAGGGCATGGACTTCCACAAGTTCTACTTTGAGAACTGTAAGCATCTCTTATTAACAGGGAACTAGTCATGGTCATTCCACAAATGGTGCCTTTTGGGAAGTGTAATTTGGTCAAAAATGACTTTCACCTTGTTTTGTCATATAGAGCACATGTTCAACTTCATAAAACATGTCTTACCATCTCAAGAGGTAAGAAAAAGACTACAAAAGTGCCCACTAAAGTGACAGGGTTATAGATGTTACCTTCAATCAGGTTAATCTCCCCTTGTGATGGGGAATGTAAGCTTGTTGGGGGCAGCACGGAGGGGGGATTTTTACTTGTTAAAAAATGTCTAGCCTATCTATCCATCGATGGGTAACACAGTTGGCGTGGTATGATCTACGTGCTCAGTTTTCCAATACAAAGACCAGAAAATGGCCAAAAAGAGTAGAACCAGATCAACTGTAAAAAAACAAAATATATTAAAGGGATAGTTTTACCATATTAAAACGAGAGTTCAGTTTGTTACAAGGTTGACCTTACACCTGAGGGCCAAATGTAAATTAATCTCTAATGATTAGGGCCTTACAAAATCGTGGCATTAAGTGGGTTAAAATCTTCCTAGATTTGGACTAAGAGAAAGCAAATCTTATTTGAATGAAAACACACTGCTATTGGAATTTTTACATGGTTTGAGTGTCGAATTGAGTGTTTCATAAAAATGTAAACAATATGAGACTTAAAAGACACTATTCGTGGAACTACCCTGTTAATGTGTTCATTGTGGTATTTTTTAAAATGTCTTTACCAAATCACTGAGCACACTATTTTACACTAAAGGTCTGGTAGGTCTTTCTCTATTTGAATCTAATCAAGGATGAAGTCCATTTAAACACCAACTCATGTAAGTTGATGACTGTGTGTCCGTCTCCCATGTAGTGTTGAGTAAGAACAGCAAGCCGGTCCACACCACCATCCTGAACCCCCATGTGCACCTGATTGGGGAGGACGCGGCCTGCATCGCCTACATCCGCCTGACCCAGTACATCGACAGCCAGGGGCGCCCGCGCTCCTGCCAGTCAGAGGAGACCCGCGTGTGGCACCGCCGCGATGCCAAGTGGCTCAACGTGCATTTCCACTGTTCAGGAGCGCCTGCCGCACCTCTCCAGTGAACCTTTATCAGACACAGGTGCTGACTGCAGAGAGCTTTATTCTAGGGCCTGTCTGTGCTCTCCCTCACACACGTGCTGATACTGTACATATATTTGTGTTGATGAACAGTGCCTTTTGAAAGTATTCAGACAACCTTGACTTTTTCCACATTTTGTTCCGGCCTTATTCTAAAATGTATTAATAAAGTCAAGGGGTCTGAATACTTTCCGAGGCACTGTGTGTGATCTTATGTGCCACCTGTTGCAAAGAGGTCTAAGTGCTGTATATACTAAGTAATATTGAGTTGCCCGCCTCCGTCCAAGGTGTCGAAAGCATTCCCCAGGGATGCTGGCCCATGTTGACTCCAATACTTCCCACAGTTGTATCAAGTTGGCTGGATGACCTTTGGGTGGTGATATATTCTTGATATACACGGGAAACTGTTGAGCATGAAAAACCCAGCAACATTGCAGTTCTTGACACAGACTGGTGCGCCTGCCACCTACTACCATACTCCATTCAAAGGCACTTAAATATTTTGTCTTGCCCATTCACCATCTGAATGGCACACATACATAATCCATGTCTCAAAATCCTTCTTTAACCCGTCTCCTCCCCTTCAACTACACTGATTGAAGTGGATTTAACAAGTGACATCAATAAGGGATCACAGCTTTCACCTGGTCAGTCTGTAGTGGAAAGAGCAGGTGTTCATAATGTTTTGTATACTCAGTGTATAAAGTTATGTAAACTCAGGAGTAGTTTGGAGATGTACACACTCTTGACAGGCTGTCCTGTGCCCTTCCTACCACTCTCTCCCTTTCTCTCAGCTTTGCCTGAATTCTGAAGCCGATTGGAGCATTTTCTCAGTGGTCGGATTGGCGCCAAGAGCCCTGCCAGAAGAGATCGCTTGGAAGTTTAAAATCTAAGGGGAAAATATAACAAAATAAAATATTTTAAAGCCGACCGACTGACAACACCACCACCACCAATCCAGTCCAACCCTAGCTATATGTTGGGGGCCGGCTGTAGCTGAAGCCCTGCCCTCCGGACGGTGCATGCTTCTGACGCCCACAGGGGGGCGCTGTCTTGTCCTTTTCCATGGATCCATATTTTTTTGCAGTTTTGAAAGGTGTTTAAAGTATTAACATATGTCAAATAAATTATCAAAAAACCTTCACATTTATTCAGCAGGTATGGTAGTAATGATTAAAGAAAATAAATGTGAATTTTCTATAAAAAAAAATAGAAAAAGGAGAACACCCTAATTTTTGTGGAGGTTGTTTTTTTGTTTTGTTTGTTTCACAGTTAACATATCTAATTATTTCTGTTGTTGGATGCAAACAAATGCTAGAAGGGAACATTTCTGAAAAACAAAAAGCTTGATTCAATCCGTATCGCAGGTTCAGCGCTATGGCGCGATTGAAATATAAAGGTCATTTTTATGATTGAGCTGACCGATGCAGCGTTTGCCCTGAATGCAGTCTCCATGAACGTGAGCACATTGCCTTTAAATTTCAAACGCGTGCTGAACTTCCGCGATACGAATTGAACCAAGCTCTAAATTGTTACTTACAGTAATATCAACATTTTAGACATTGTTTTAATGTAGATGTTATCTTTTTATGGGTCGGGTGCGTTGCAGAAGGGACTCTGTTTTTTAGTATTCTGATGTGTTATTGTGGACCTCTTCATTTTTATCCCCTGAATGATGCTGTATTTGAAAGTATTTTGTGTGTGAAGATTTTTTTTAATGGGGACTTTATTTAATATAGTAATGTATACATTCATATTTATAAGGAGAAAGACTTTACTTTCAGGGTTTGGATGCGTGTGTGAGAGTGAAGATGTGTTCTCATGTCCCTATAGCTCCCTTTTCAAGCTCGTTTGCGCTTTGAGATCCCCAGTGTATATGCACACATGCATGCTCACACAAGGCCCAAAATCAAGCTCACTGTGCTGTGCCCTTTGGGTATGTAGACCAGCTAGCTCCTCCAGCAACAGGCCACATTCTCCTGACCAGCACAACCTGAAGTTGCAGAACACTACTATTGGTTCAGTGTGCCGAGTTTGCCTTCTTCCTTGGGCCACTAGAGGGCACATGGCACAATCAAGCCTACTGCTACTATTCTGACGGAGACCCCAAACCACAAACTCTGAAAGCTCGTACTCTTCTCCTTCCTATTGTTTTCTACTCTGACTTTAACATGTTTGATAAAACATTTTTGGGGAGAAATATGGAAAAATGTAATAAAATCTAAAATGGCCGGTACTGTTTGGCACAAACTTGAGACTCAATGCTGTTCTGTTCACTCCCCGGATGAACGTTTCTGCAACTTCAGGTTAAGCTCACTTACTCCTGGGGTCTCTACCTGTGTTTCTGTAGTTAGTGACCCTGCTAATCAGCTTTCTATTAGCGCCACTCAGTGTGATATCACCCTTTGCCTGTCTCTCTTGTTCTGGTCCCTGTCCTGTTCTGGAACATTGTATATTGTCCGTCTTCGCTTGCCATACCTCTCTGTAAAGTCATTGGCACTAAAAGCATGTGAAAATGAAAACGCTGTAAAGTGGGGTGTTGAGTTGGCCAGTGGCTGGTGGTGGCATGTCGAACAGCTGGCTGGGGAAGGGCCGGGAGGTGGATCTGGGGGCCACGCTTAAGGCAATCCATGGATTGGTCCCTTTATCCCGGTTTCAGTTGTAACTGTTCTAGATGTTAGTGTTTGTACTGTTGGTATTATTATGAATAATCCATTTCTTTTTGAGATTGGAGCTGGAAATATGGGGAGGCAGTTGAGGTGGGGGTTGGGGCTCAGGCAGCTGGCCAATCACACCCAAGCCTCCCCTGTCCAACCCAATTCCCACAATACACATATGTGGAATCAACACACACACAGTGCACTCCCAATGCAAATTATATTTGAATATATATATACACTGAACAAAAATATAAACACAACATGTAAAGTGCTGGTCCCATGTTTCATGAGCTGAAATAAAGATCCCAGAAATGTTCCATACTCACAAAAAGCTTAAATATCTCAAATGTTGAGGACAAATTTGTTTACATCCCTCTTAATGAGCATTTCTCCTTTGCCAAGATAATACATCCGCCTGACAGGTGTGGCATATGAAGAAGCTGGTGCTCCCTGTGCTGTGGACAATAAAAGGTCACTCTAAAATCTGCAGTTTTGTCACATAACACAATGTTGAGGGAACATGCAATTGGCATGCTGACTGCAGGAATGTCCACCAGAGCTGTTGCCAGAAAATGTCATGTTCATTTCTCTAGCATAACATTTTAGAGAATTGGGTAGTATGTCCAACCGGCCTCACAACCGCAGAACACTTGTAACCACGCCAGCCCTCCTCATCCTGCTTCTTCACCTAAGGGATCGAGGGGGCTGCTGCTGAGGAGTGTTCCTATGTTTTACCATTAACGGGAGGGAGGGTGCTTCTGAGGAGTATTTTTGTCTGTAATAAAGCCTTTTTGTGGGGAAAGAACACTGATTGGCTGGGCCTGGCTCCCAGTGGGTGGGCCTATGCTCTCCTCCCAGGCCCACCCATGGCTGTGCCCCTGCCCGGTCATGTGATTAGAGCCTAATTTATGTATATGAACTGTAACTCAGCAAAATCTTTGAAATTGTTGCGTTTATTTGTTTGTTATGAGAGACACACACAAAAATACACACTAAAGACAATCTCCCTTTAAAAACATCTTTGTGATAATGGTAAAACATTGGAACACTGTTTTTCACTGTGTTGTAGCAACTTGTGACTTTGTACCGCCAGAGGGGTGAAGCTTGCTGTTAACCCCTTCATTTCTGTGCTAAGCAGCTCCATAGTACTGGCGTTCCATTGAACCTGTGGAAGGCCGGGCACCGAAAAGACAACAACATACCGATGAGACTCTTGGTCATAGAAAATTATATCAAAACATGTTGAATGAAACACGTTAAAACAAAACCTGTGCTCGGTGTTCATATCATGGTCATAACTGGCCCCGCCCACCCTACTGCGCATTGTGACATATCTGCCATGAAACTGTTTCCCTTTTGCACCATAATGCAATGTATACAGTACTGAACTGTGTGATGTTTTTCTGGCTCAAATAGTTTTTCCTGACTTTGTGCTGTGGGCACTGGCCTCTCTCTCTCCCACTGGGCCTGATGCTTCCATTCATTGCGTCGGTGTTCACACAGCCATGGGAATGAGAACTACTATGCGGTTTACTTCAACTCTTCAAAATAAATCAAAGGGAAGAAGAGGAGAGAAATAGTTATTGAGGGAAGGATAGTTAACCTTGGATTATACTATAGCCTACCTAACTAGCTAACAGGACAGGAAGAGGGCCTTGATATACTTACAAAAACAAATACTGAAAAATACATTAAAAGCCACACACTTTAACAACTATATATGCAGTTTTACAAGAGAAAGAAATATGCATGTCTACTTTCTGGTAATATTTTTCACTGTCTGTGTTTACTTGATTAAAAAAATGGAAATCTATATGTTACTTGCATCCTCAAGGTCAATGAAAATGTCTCCGTCTCAAATATTGAAATGAAGTGATATCACGTTTAAAAAAAAGTACAAAAAATAAAATAAAAAAGGTATATTTACTTCATTGTAATCATATAGTAAGGATACATATGACTATACTCCGTTTTCATTTGGATGCTGGATTTTTGCATGACCATATAATAAATAAAACCATGACTTAAACGAACAAGTGTTTGTTTGAATGTTACTAGATCATCATAGCTTTGTTATTATGGAAACAATCTGAGAAGTATTTCATTAAAATTACATTTCAACATAAGTGGTCAGTTTTGTCATTTTCATGTAAGTAAGTGTGTGCTAGTCCATCCATCCAGGATAGAAATGTATCTTGTCTGTGTCAAACCAATGCAGAGTAAGGTAACACATTGCAATATGGCTTATTTTTTGTGGGGGGAGGGGGGCTTGGCTTCCCCAGTGATTTTACCCACGCACTGCTACTGGAGTCTATCCAGCTAAGGGACTTTGGAGATTGTGGTCAAGTCCCTTGTTAACACTGGACCGTGAATAATGAACATGATCTGCCCATTTAACAGGTTTCACACAGATTCGTCATGCGACATAGTTTAGTGATAATTAATGATTAATGCCCTCGAAGCCGGTGTTTGGAGGATATATTGGCACGGTTTGCCGGCCCGAGCCAAACACCAGCGTCTCTGACTTCATCACTTACATAAATGATAGATCCTGTGGAATAATACATTGAAAAGATGCCTTCCCGAAGAGTAGAATTACTGTACTGCAGACTATAATATGTACCTCTAGTCTCCTGTCCGTCAAACACTGGAGGTACTGCCGTTTCCATTCCAGTCTTCTGTAGACCGCATCAGATGGGTAAAAGACAGTGGCTCCTGCATTGACAGACATGCAGAAGCTGTGGGTAAAATAAATAAATAAATAAACAATCCATTCCAACCTCTCTGAGTTTATTAGAGATGATACAGCGTTGGTCTTTGTTTTGTAGTTTTTACAAAATAAACAAAACAAAAAAAGACAGCAGCTCCTGTTAAGACGGACAGTCACAGGCAGAGAGACATAGACCCTCTCTTTTTCCATCTCCCTCTAGCTCATCCTCCTCTCTCTACGCAGCTCTAAACTGGCTGGGTACCTATGTGAGAGTTGGGGAAAGTGCATGTTAAAGTGTGTGGTTTCTCTGTCGACTGTGGCCTTTAGTTTGTTTGTCAGAATGGCCTCAGCTCTGGGGTAGTGGAATGCACAGAGAGTCTGGAGGTGCTGTGGCATGTGATTAATACCCCACATCCATCCTACGGCACACGCCTGTGTCCAGAGCACTACAGTATGCTGTCTCGTTTAGTCAATGTCTATTCTGTCACATTTCCCCCCCGCCCAAAATATACAACAGATTTAAAATGTACAACGTTTTACAATCATTCTTCTGAAGAAATGAGAAGTGTGTGTGTGTGATCTTGTGACCACGTAGGTTTCCGAGCTCATTCATGCGCTACAGGGCCACAGGATATCCTGTGAGTTCAGTTCCTGTTAAATAGTCGGGTGACATTAGACCTCCCCCACCCCCTCTCAGTCTACCAGACCCTGGCATCAGTCTAACCGTCTGCAGGCTTAGACAAGTCCTCTACTTTCTGGATGAAGACGATGTGTGCGACTGCAAGGTGTTTCAGTCCAACTCATTAACTCTCTTATTAGAGGTCATTATTCCACCCATGAGGTTTGGTTGTTACAGTGGCGTTTCGGAGTCCATTGTCCTGATAGGGGGCTGTCCTCCCGCCCTCTCACCTCATCCACCCTCTGTAGTGACTGGTGTGGGTGTGGGTGAACAGGGCCCTCTCCCCCCGGGCCAAGCCGGGTGGGGCAGTGCTCCATTCCAGACTGTGGTTCCACTCTCAGCTCCAGCTGGAGCTCTGCAGCTCCTCTCTTAGCCAGGCGGGCAGGGGCTGGCCCAGCCGGTTCAGCAGCCTCAGCAGCTCCATGTTGTGCTCCCGGTAATGCTCCGTCAGGAAGGCACGCGACTGTAATGCACACAGCAGAGAACAGTCAGGTAAGGACTGTATGAGGCACTTGTTTAGACATAATTACATGTTAGACAAAAGTGAAACACAATGCATCATGGCACGCTGGCAACGGGATAATGTGTGTGTGACTTCACTGTACCTCAGGGGTCATGTCAGGGTATTTCCTGCCTTTACTCTTGCCAAGACACTTGGGTCGTCCACCTTCCACCCGCTGGCACCAGAACCCTTTACTTTCATCGTATGTCAGAGCCTGAGTGTAGTTGAAGATGGGTGTGACCCCCAGGAACCTCTGGATGCCCTCCATGACCAGGGCAGGGTTGGAACGCAGCTGGGACCCGTCCACTATGTGCACCTGGAAACAGGAATCACACCTCTCACATTCTGGCCTTCACACAGGTGGTACTGCCATGATGATGCAAGGAAAATACTGAATGGATGATTCTGAATTGGTGATTGGGGGCGTCTCCTGTAGTTTTCATTAACTAGCTGTGCTCGTATGGTATGTTTGTTTATGTGAATGTGTATTTCCAGTAAAGTGTTACCTGGCTGGGCTGGTAGTGGTGTAGCCAGCGCTCCAGGTGGGTGGCGTAGGCCCCAGGTTTAAGGCAGCGTCTCTGCAGGATGATCAGCTCTCGGGGGGAGGCAGGCCCCGCTGTCACCACCTCCTGGAATGTGTGGTTGATGGCCATTGGGTCCTGATGAGCCCGCTGGTGCTGCAGGGTCACACACATGGGATAGGTCAAAGGTCAGCCATCATGAGTCAAAGGTTATCAGAGGTCAGGCTTCAAAGGGATCAAGTAACAAGATAACTTTGACCTCCCTTGCTTGTTAAAGTAACTACAAGCAAATAATGAGAATAATTATTAGATTTAACTAGGCAAGTCAGTTAAGAACAAATTCTTATTTACAATAATGGCCTACAAGCAAATAAACCTCACAGGTGAAGCTAAAATAAAAACAGATGACTCTACATCCTGCAGTTTCTTCAGCATGTGTGGTCACTTAACGGTCAAAATGGTCTGGGAACAGTTTATATTTCATGACCCTAATGGTTCATATTATGGCTGAGGTAGTTAGAGCTGATCCTGAACATTGGTGAACCTGATCTGTGTAGTGTGATCGACCCACCTGGTACCAGGAGTAGGCGCGGTCCACTGGGTTGATGAGCACAGCCAGGATCTTGGCCCGGGACAGCAGGGCCGCCGCTCTCTTAGGGGCTACCTCTGTGTCAAAGTAGTTGGCACTTTTCTCAAACATGAAGTCTGTGCTGACATTCGATGGGAAGGGGAAGAAGTCCATGTACCTGAAGAGAGGAGGGGGAGAGCAGTTTGGTTTACTGAGGGCCAGGGGAGAGCTTATGACATAAAAAGTCCCAATAACTTTGAATGGCTTTCTGCTCCATGTCGCTTTCCACCTAGGACCAAATAGACCATACTGTTATAAGTTCTCACTGATATGAGAGGACTAGATAAGAGAGCAATATGGAGGAAGACTAAACTACAAGTAAGCATGAAGGAACTACATAGAGGCAATGTTGAGGTGTGACTACAGGCTTCATTATAGTGTTTAAAGAATGGGCAGTAATGTTGTCTTACCAGTCAATGCCGTTGTCGTAGTTGGGCCCGCTAAAGAATTGGATCTCCTCAAAGGTGACAGGACTGGGGAAGCTACTGGTGATGGCAGGGTGGAGGCTCAGGAATGAGTGCAGGGCTGTGGTGCCTGAAATTACACATACAAATATACACTTTTGGTTGGACTGAAACTCACCACCACAAATGCCACCGTGCAACACATTCTGGCCAAGAGTGTGCGAAGAGCGAGAGAGGTTACGTCGGAGGAGAATGGCTGGCAACAGGGTCTCACCTGTTTTCTGTGGGCCTACGACCAAGAACCTGGGTAGTCTATCACAGGTCTTTTCCTTCGACCAGATGTCTTTATGCCTCTTGTCCTGACATGGGTTCTGAGGACAAATAAAGAGGGGTTAGGTTAGGGTCACCAGTACATATAGCTCATCAGTAAGTCATTTCATTGCAAAGTCAAATAAATTGATAGGCCAAACTTTATTATAACAATCTCAAGAAAACAGTACATATCCAAAATAGGAAACAGTAACTAACTACCATGTCTGTAATAATAATTGCAGTTCCCTAACCTGCCAGAGGGGGTCCCTCTCCTCAGGGAAGATCTGGAAGTATTTGTCAGCCAGCTGCGTGGGGGGCAGGGTCTGCAGCCGCAGGTTGGTCCAACACTGAACAAACTTCACCAGGGACTCAAAGGTGTACAGGCCCAGCCGGTCATTCCCGTAGTTAGACAGGTGGGTCATGAAGATGCTGATCTGGAGGGGGGGGGTCAGAGGAGGGAAGTGAGACTTTTCACTGTTTAGCTGCATACGAGGCTAAATCCCAACTTGTGGCACAGATTGACACCGATGCATGATTTACACAAAAATTAAAGTTACAATTCCATTTTCCAAGTTAAGATTCTTCCAGTCATATAGAGCAGCGGCCTGAAGAGGGTAGCAGGCTCCAGTAATGACAGGCAGAGTATCTCCAGAGAGGACTAGAACTTACAGGGTTGAGGAGGACGGTGAGGAACAGCTCTCCTCCCCTGATGCTCTTGTCCAGCTCTTTGGAGCCTCCTGGGTACTCGTTATAGAAGATAGTGTGAGTGAAGAGGCCACATGTCTGTCTGGGTAACACCTGCAGAGACAGAGGGGAAACTGTAAAAAATACATCAAAATAATCTACTTTCTCTTCCTTCTCGCCACTTTAATAATGAATAGGGCCTTTGCACCTTTGTATAAACGCTAAGCCCTTGAGTGCGCTCACTAAGCACTGAGGGGCAAATCCTAACTCCTGATTAAGTCATATTTTCACTTTGTCATTGATGTCAATGAGAGATGGAGGGACCATTTGACTTCAATTGAAGTTCAAAATAGCTGTGGAGTGAAAATCTCACTTTTAAAAGATAATATTCAGACAACTTATAATAATGTTATTGATGTCTTAAACTCGTATTTGACATTATCTTTGGCCGAGACAGGCCGGTACGTGATCTGGTGGGGAGAATGATCCTTCTCGAGATTAGGGGAGACATGAGTTAGGGCGGTCACGAAAATTTAGTCAGCCGGTGATTGTCAAGCAAATAACTGTCGGTCTCAGGGTAATTGACCGTTAATTAACATAATCCTGGCTTCCACACAGCCTACAAGCCACTGATGCAGACCTTTGGAACATCTACATTTTAAAAAGTTTAATAAATCCATGTAGCATAGCCAACACCTTCACAATAAATCCATTATGTATTGTAGACAGGTCTAAAGACGCATGATATGAAGAAAATGTTGTCTATTTCAGAAGAAAATAATAGCATACTCTGAGTTGTCCTTATGTTAGGTCCTGATGTGGCTATGCCAAATGGCTGTGAGCTACACTAGTTCATTTTAGCAGACAAGATTTGCTTAGAATTCCGTGGCATTATTTTATAGTATGAAGAATACAATTGAACAAAGCTGAATAAAATAGAAATGATATTTTCTCCAAATGATTTGAGGGAGTGAACACATGCAGCTATTCTGTGTTGAGCGGCTAACAAAGAAACAGGTCCTCCTATATGCTTTATTTACAGTTATTTATGTACCTTTAGTTGTGATACAAATGTTGGGCAATATGTTCTGATTTTGAATACATTCTAAGGCTGGATGATGTGACTAATGATGATTTGTAAAAAAGAAAGGCACTGCTCCCAGAAGTGCTTTTGTCACTTCTAAAATCCATGCTTTTGTCACTTCTAGGTTAGACTACTGCAATGCTCTACTTTCTGGCTACCCGGATAAAGCAATAAATAAACTTCAGTTGGAACACGGCTGCTAGAATCTTGACTAAAACCAAAAGATTTGATCATATTACTCCAGTGCCAGCCTCTTTACACTGGCTTCCTGTTAAGGCAAGGGCTGATTTAAAGGTTTTACTGCTAACCTACAAAGCATTACATGGGCTTGCTCCTACCCATCTTTCCGATTTGGTCCTGCCGTACATACCTCCACGTACGCTACGGTCACAAAACGCAGGCCTCCTTACTGTCACTAGAATTTCTAAGCAAACACTGGAGGCGGGGCTTTCTCCTATAGAGCTCAATTTTTATGGAATGATCTGCCGATCCATGTGAGAGAGACAGACTCGGTCTCAATCTTTAAGTCTTTATTGAAGACTCATCTCTTCAGTAGGTCCTATGATTGAGTGTAGTCTGGCCCAGATTGTGAAGGTGAACGGAAAGGCACTGGAGCAACAAACCTGCCTAGCCGGTTCTCTCCACTGGGATTCTCTGCCTCTAACCCTATTACAGGGGCTGAGTCACCGGCTTACTGGTGCTCTTCCATGCTGTCCCTAGGAGGGGTGCGTCACTTGAATAGGTTGAGTAACTGACGTGATCTTCCTGTCCGGGTTGACGCCCCCACCTTGGGTTGTGCCGTGGGGGAGATCTTCGTGGGCTATACTCGGCCTTGTCTCAGGATGGTAAGTTGGTGGTTTAAGATATCTCTCTAGTGGTGTGGGGGCTGTGCTTTGGCAAAGTGGCTGGGGTTATATCCTACCTGTTTGGCCTTATCCTGTATGACCTCCCTACAACGCCTGGGCAAGCTCCTGATGAGGTGGCGGATGGTCTCCTGAGGGATCTCCTCCCAGACCTGGACAAAAGCATCCGCCAACTCCTGGACAGTCTGTGGTGCAACATGGTGTTGGTGGATGGAGCGAGACATGATGTCCCAGATGTGCTCAATTGGATTCAGGTCTGGGGAACGGGCGGGCCAGTCCATTGCATCAATGCCTTCCTCTTGCAGGAACTGCTGACACACTCCAGCCACATTGTCTTGCATTAGGAGGAACCCAGGGCCAACCGCACCAGCATATGGTCTCACAAGAGGTCTGAGGATCTCATCTCGGTACCTAATGGCAGTCAGGCTACCTCTGGCGAGCACATGGAGGGCTGTGCGGCCCCCCAAAGAAATGCCACCCCACACCATGACTGACCCACCGCCAAACCGGTCATGCTGGAGGATGTTGCAGGCAGCAGAACGTTCTCCACGGCGTCTCCAGACTCTGTCACGTCTGTCACATGTGCTCAGTGTGAACCTGCTTTCATCTGTGAAGAGCACAGGGCGCCAGTGGCGAATTTGCCAATCTTGGTGTTCTCTGTCAAATGCCAAACGTCCTGCACAGTGTTGGGCTCTAAGCACAACCCCCACCTGTGGACATCGGGCACTCATACCACCCTCACGGAGTCTGTTTCTGACCGTTTGAGCAGACACATGCACATTTGTGGCCTGCTGGAGGTAATTTTGGAGGGCTCTGGCAGTGCTTCTCCTGCTCCTCCTTGCACAAAGGTGGAGGTAGGGGTCCTGCTGCTGGGTTGTTGCCCTCCTACGGCCTCCTCCACGTCTCCTGATGTACTGGCCTGTCTCCTGGTAGCACCTCCATGCTCTGGACACTACGCTGACAGACACAGCAAACCTTCTTGCCACAGCTCGCATTGATGTTTCATCCTGGATGAGCTGCACTACCTGAGCCACTTGTGTGGGTTGTAGACGCCGTCTCATGCTACCACTAGAGTGAAAGTACCGCCAGAATTCAAAAGTGACCAAAACATCAGCCAGGAAGCATAGGAACTGAGAAGTGGTCTGTGGTCACCACCTGCAGAACCACTCCTTTATTGGGGGTGTCTTGCTAATTGCCTATAATTTCCACCTGTTGTCTATTCCATTTGCACAACAGCATGTTGAAATTTATTGTCAATCAGTGTTGCTTCCTAAGTGGACAGTTTGATTTCACAGAAGTGTGATTGACTTGGAGTTACATTGTGTTGTTTAAGTGTTCCCTTTATTTTTTTGAGCAGTGTATAATTCACAAGTGGTAGGCTAATATTGTCACCCATCAGAATATTCTTGGTTTAATCTTAAGTCTTTACTTTACGCTAATAGCGTCACTCGCTCTGAGACTTTGCCATTGCTCTGCATGGGCAACACTGCTTCGAGGGTGGCTGATGTCGATGTGTTCCTGGTTCGAGCCCAGGTAGGAGCGAGGAGGGGGACGGAAGCTATACTGTTACACTGGCAATACTAAAGTGCCTATAGGAACATCCAATAGTCAAAGGTTAATGAAATACAAATGGTATAGAGAGAAATAGTCCTATAATTCCTATAATAAGTACAACCTAAAACCTCTTACCTGGGAATATTGAAGACTCATGTTAAAAGGAACCACCAGCTTTCATATGTTCTCATGTTCTGAGCAAGGAACTTAAACGTTAGCTTTCTTACATGACACATACATACTTTTACTTTCTTCTCCAACACTTTGTTATTGCATTATTTAAATCCAAATTGAACACGTTTCATTATTTATTTGAGGCTAAATTGATTTAATTGATGTATTATATTAAGTTAAAATAAGTGTTTATTCAGTATTGCTGTAATTGTCATTATTACAAATAATTTTAAAAAATAGGCAGACTAATCGGTATCGACTTTTTTTTGGGTCCTCCAATAATCGGTATCGGCGTTGAAAAATCATAATCGGTCGACCTCTACTTTACATATGCTAAATAACATATTTGGGAAATGTGTTTTGATTTAGAATGGACCATTATCATGCACCTGTATCGAAACAGGACAACGTAAAAAAACAAACATGTTAAATAGCGAATGGAGGACGCCTTTCCCCGTGGTTTATTTTTTACTGCCAGCCAGGTAGGCTATACTACTGTTGTAAATATAAACAATGTGCTTAATATTAGGAAAGTTGAGAAATAAATATAGTAGGCCTAGCCTATAGAAAGCTGATGGGATCCTCCTCTTTTTAGTAGAGGCCATTACTTTATTTTCTCGCACAATTGCATAGCCTATAGAAATGTTGGGCAACATGAGCTCTCATTAAGTGTTTGATTAGATTTTCGATTACATTTGCATTGATGTCAGAGTGATTAGAGGGATAATAGAGTGCTGAGTACCAGGCAGTTAACACATTTGGTAGGCTACTAATAACCATCAGCATCATCAAAGCTTGGAGAAGCCTAATTACCATGAATAAACCATCACATGGAATTTGACTGCCAGTTATACAGTCACCGCAACAGCGCTGATATGAGCTAACTGCACGCAAGCGAGCTAGCAAGCCAAGCAATCCACAGCTGGTGTTAGAAAAAAGGAATAAGCTTAAGCAACAACTAACAAAAATGGTTTGAAAGAGTTGGCCTGCTGGCTGTTTAGAAGATGTTAGCTAATGTTAGCAGACACCCAAATCACTCATTTCCTAACAGGCCAAGCAGAGGCAAAAAAAAGCAGAAAAGCTGCTTAATTATAATTTCTTGGAAAGACATTATTGAGTTATACATTACATGACCAAACGTATATGGACACCTGCTCGTCAAACATCTCATTCCAAAATCATAGGCATTGATATGGATTTGGTCCCACGGGGGCATTGTCATGCTGAAACAAGAAAGGGCCTTCCCCTAATTGTTACCACAAAGTTGGAAGCACAGAATCATCTAGAATGTCATTGTATGATGTAGCATTAAGATTCCCCTTCACTACAACTAAGGGGCCCAAACCATGAAAAACAGCCCCAGACCAGTATTCCTCCTCCACCAAACTTTAAAGTTGGCACAAGCTATACATTTGGGCAGGTTGCGTTCTCCTGGCATACACCAAACCCAGATTCGTCTGTCAGACTGCCAGATGGTGAAGCGTGATTCATCCCTCCAGAGTCCAATGGCGGCGAGCTTTAAACCACAGTTCATCACTTAATAAACTGATTAACTGCCATGACTAACAGTAGACTGACCTGGATGCCACTGTGGATGAAGCCCCTGCGGTAGCGGGCAGGTCTGAGGTGGGGGTACTCCTCTGTGCTGGTCACCTTGATTCCCCACACTGACTTCCAGGCCTCGTACAGCTGGCTGTGGACAGGGTAGACCCCCGAGTGGTGGGGGGCCACAGCATAGCCCATGTCTGTAGGGATCCCATGTTCCTGGAGAGGAAGAGAGGGGGGGGGGTAGAGATAGAGTGAGAGACAGATAGATATTAGTAGTGTCTAGGGACAGGAAAGGACACCAGGAACAAATTACAATAACAAAACGTGATTAAATGGACATTTTATTGAACCATGAATGAGTCACCGTCTGCTTCAAAACAGGCAGCAGAAAAAATAATGTGCAGCTCCTCCACTGGAGGGCGACATTGCCCTGCTCTGTTCACAGACCACTCCACACTGCTAAATAAGAAACAGTCAGGAAGCTCAGCAGGAGCCTAAATCCTTTAGAGAGTAACAAAAATGCATCCATATCTTAATGTATGGTGGTAGCGTGCCACTGTGCCCCTCGCTGGAAAAACACAGTGTTGGGAACGCTTGAGGGATTGGTGTTTGTTCAGCTCAGTTGAGACGGTGTGTATCCTTCCTAAGGAGAAGCTATAGAGAGCTGTTTGAAGGATCCTCTCCCCTGACCGCTCAGAGATGCTCTCCGTCAGTGTCAGCCAGCAAAGACATCTGTATGGCAGCAGGGATTACTGAGAGGGGACGTGGTGTTGGTTAGTATTCACCTCACACACACACTGACACCGTCTGCTCGCTGGGCCCAGCCCCTTGGCTCCCAATGCCACTCACTACATCAACAAGGCAGCCTTGGGGGCATCTTTAGCCTCAATGTCTGGGAGCCTTGTTACCGTGGTTTATTGTAATCGCGAACAAGGAAACATCTACAACGGCCAGCATACAGGAATCCAAGTACCACTCACCATCTGGATCAACACGGCCATACCTACAGCATGCATCTTACTAGACAGAGCTATCGTATGATTATGATGTTAGGTATCGACAGACTGAAAGCCCAATCACCTGGGCAAACAGCATGTTGAGCCTCATCTGTTCAGCCAGCACGCTGACGTTGTGGAACAGGTGGGGCTGCATGTGACTCCACATGTGGGGAACCACCAGAACTCGTTTCTGTGTCTTAGCAGCATGTCATCTCCCCGGTCCTCCTCGTCTGTGCCTGGGGGGGGGGGGGGGGGGTACAGGGAGTTTCTTCATGACACTCTCCAACTCAAAATCTACAGTGACGTTGTCTAGCACAGGGTATGTTCTGTGTATTCACTTCGAGATGCTCTCTCACCTGTGTGGTAGAACTTTCCAGAGAAGCCGAGGTTAAAGGTGAAATCAGGGACCAGCGTTCGCAGCTTGTTTTGAGTATTGAGCAAGGCCTGCAAACGAGGACATGACAGAGGAATGGGAATTATAGTCACAATTGCAGTTATTATCTTTAAAAACTATAATGTTGCTGACAAACCTATTTTTTTCTAAACCACTAGATGGCGAAATAACTCTTGGACATAAAATGCAGATGCATCATTCAAGTGAAGAATACAGACATGGAACAGACATGGGACGACATGGAATAAAATCAGAACATATCTAGGTAGCCACAAGTGTGAAAGAATGAGCAGATGTTGGGGTTATTGTACAGACTGAAATGGGATTCCAAAGCAAAGCCACGGAGTCCTGTTCAACAAATTCCCCAAACCTTCACACTTTATCAGCTATATCAGATGATTACAGCAGCATCCATATACAAATCCCAGAATGGGGAAAGAGATAGCTGCTCTGCCTCCACAAATCAACCCAGAGCTATGCACTGTACCTCTGGGAGAGAGATAGCGGCTGTACCTGATAAGAGATACAATCGCTGACTTATTTAAAGGGGGACTGATGTCCTTGAGCATGTGCACACACTTTGTTTTTCTTGCCGATTAGGATGAGTGTCTGTGTGTGTTTGTGCGGTCTGTGTGTTTGTGCGGTCTGTGTGTTTGTGCAATATGATCCATGTCTCAGTATTGGCTGCCTGGGACCTTAGGTTTGCTGATGGAGAGACAAATGTGTCCCCACAGACAGATCAAGCGATATTTCATGTCTGATGACAAGCGGTGATCAGTAACTGAACTGTCTGCACCACAACAACCGATCGTCTTTCAAAAAGGAGAGGAGAGAGGCTACTGGACAGGGTGGTGCGGTATGGAGCATATGCCTGGGTGATATCCTGTGGGTCACACAGACCTTTGTGTCAGCCTGGTAAAGAGGGGTCAAAGTAAGGAGGGCTGGGGTAGGCAGAAGGGCAGACAGGCAGAGGGGTGGGGGCATAAGGGTAGGTCAGGGGCTCTGGTTAGTCACCATGGCAACTGATCTTCACCGTCTGTGCCAAGTACAGAGAGCCGACAAGGAGGTGAGAAGAGCTCTTTGTATTTCCTCTTCGATTGCCTTATCAAATGGATGCCTACAGATCACTGACCTCAATATCCTTGAATTTCCCCATGTCTTTAGAAACAAATCGAAGGACATTGTGAATGCCCAGGTTGGCTTAAAAGCCTTAACCTGCAGTGATGATCTGACTGAAGCCTCTGGGCATTGACTGACCATACCCTAGACCAGTGGTTCCCAAACTGTGGGGGGAACTCAGTCAGGCTTTAAACGGATTCTTGAAAGTTGACAGAACGCACAATGTGCAATTTTGAAATTGGGTGGTAGATTGTCAGTCACTGCATACCTTAAAGAGCTATTTATAACTTGTCAGAAATGTCCAGATCAACTAACCCATGTTTTTTTATTAGATATTGTTGTAATTTATTTGTCACTCAAATATCACGTTACACATTAGACATGCCAAAATGTATAGAATTGCAAGACAATTTGCTTTAAAACTGCTATATTTTCTTTGCAACCCATTACAAAATGTGTACAATTGCAGGAAATAAGCTTTAAACCCGCAAAATTCTCTGGTAACAGTTAGTCAAAAACAGTGCTTTTGCACATAGAAATAGATGTTGCACGTGCGCTCGTGTGCAGCGGGTTGTTCCCCAAATGCTGGAAGGGAGGCCCCAGAGTGAAAAGGTTTGGGAACCCCTGCCCTAGACCGTCAACATGTCCAGGACTCCTACCTGGCCCAGGCCTGCATTATAGGAGGAGGATGAGAGGACATGGTCAATTGCAAACAGCAGCTGCCATTTACCATAAGGACAGAGATCTAGAAATGCCTGTTTGTGATGCTGAGGTGACCGAGTACCCATCCAACCAGAGTGATTATGGCAGCACTCCAAGGGCACTGAATGTAAATTCAACCATCAACCAAGTAAGTAGAATACAGCTGAGATGCAGGAGTCAACCGTGTCTAACATAGCATAGAAAAGTGAACGTGCTTATGCATGTATGTGCGTGGTGTGTGTGTGTGTGTAAATCAGCTTTAGTGCTTAAGAGTCAGTGCAGTGCTGAGGTTGCACCCAGAGTGAGAATAATAGACAAGATTAGTGGTCCATTAGCCATGCCTTGTTTGTGCCCCGTTACTCGCCTCACAACTGCTTGAGGTGATTAAAGCTGCTTTGCTCAACCAGAGGCCAGGTGGTAGGGGTAGTTAGACAACACTGCGGTAAATAAAGTCGAGCCTGCATGGCAACGACCACAATGTTCAACACCACGTCAGGGCAGGCGGAAGAAAAATTCTAACCAACCTCTTTTGTGACACCTCAAAATGTTAATAAGATCAACATGGTTGGTTGCAATGAACTACAGATGATTAACAGGGTCCCCGAAGAGCAATACATGTTTATCATGCTTTTTTACATCCACTTTAGTAGAGAATTTAGGTGATTTAACTTCAAAATGGCAATATCTTAATGCTGCACAAGACAACTGTCCGGATCAATATACAATTTTCAAAATATATTTTTTGTTGTTGTTGCTAGGCAGCGTTGGCTTTCGCTAGTTGGCTGTACTTGCGCTAAAAACGCTGTTATTTTTCATCCTATATCCTGTTTCCCATCTTCTTTTTAAATAGTGAGCCAACATGTTTTTAGCACTTATTTACATGACTGATGAAAACATGCTCTCTTCTGTCTCTCTGCAGCAGACAAATGGTGAGCAATATGTCTGGAACATCAAATCACAATAACATCACAATACACGTAGAATAGTGAGAATCACAATACACGTAGAATAGTGAGAATCACAATACACGTAGAATAGTGAGAATCACAATACACGTAGAATAGTGAGAATCACAATACACGTAGAATAGTGAGAATCACAATACACGTAGAATAGTGAGAATCACAATACACGTAGAATAGTGAGAATCACAATACATATCGTATTGCCACTTAAGTATTGTGAAAATATCGTATCGTGAGGTCCATGGCAATTCCCAGCCCGAGTGGAAATGTTATTTGAAAAGTCATCAAATACATTTCAGCATCTTTAACACATTAGAAAGTGGTAAGTGGTTCCATTGACTTGATGCTCTAGAGACCAAGCAGGCCAATTCCTTTCAGAGAAGACCACTTCTGTTCAGAAGATTGAGGTGAGAAAAAAAATCAATGGGCCATTCTTCTGACTACACCAGCTCGGCTGTTCTATTCTGTGCTCCACAATGAATCCATATACCTGTAATGTAATGTTGTTTTCTCCGTTCAGCTACGGCCTCAAGAGCATGCATGTACCTGCCTCGGCTGCCTGAGACGTCAAACGGTCTATTAGTCATCATTTCCACAGGAGCAATTAACCCGAAACGTCTCATCGGTGGTGTGATGACTAAACACTGTGGCAGTGCCAACAGTACTTTTCTCCCTCCATATGCCCTTACTTATGCAACCGCCTGGTTCCAACCTTGTCAGGCTGAATTGATGACAGGCTCATTAACTGGCTGATTGACTTGTGGGAGCCCTTGCTGAAGCGACAAGTTCGCTCCCTTGTCCCGCCCCCTATCACTCTCCAAACTGCATCCCCGTTGTCAGTGCAAAAGCCTAATTAATCCTCCTAATATTTCCCATTAGTTGTGTTCATTTAGTTTGATGCATTTGTCAGAGTGGCCCTCCAGGCAACACTTTTCTGCATTGCAAAATGCTGACGCGGGTTAAGTGTGTTCAACAGCTATCTATAGATGGTAGAGAAAAGCCATTATGAGAGCTGTGACGTACTGGAGACTCTTCCGAATCTGTTTTTGTCACTTCAAATAAGGCTCTGGTTAAGACTGGAAAAGGCTTAAAGTCATCCAGGGGTGTTTTTCTCAAAGTGAACTGAACTCAAGTAAATCAGGCCAATGACACACAGTAGCAGGCTAACAACCAGATAAAAATAGTTAAGAGACTAATGGCAGAAGACACCGATCCTGTTGAGATTCATCCTAATAAATGCTAGCCTTTATTAGGCCTTGCCTTAGAAACAAGTCACACACCTTACGGAGAATCCAATTGGAAATCAATATGTGTCCCATGATGAGAGGAGCAGGAAAGAAGCACTTTCCTGAAAACTAAGTGGTAAATCAAAGGTTGCTTTAACAGAAACATCTATACTTGTTAAGGTAACAGGCTGAATAATCGTCCTCTTCGGAATAACCGCCTATTTTGTTTTTTTAACGTCATTAATAATACATCTTTACACCAGCTTAATTACCAACGACAGTGAACCTACAGTAGGCAGAGTGTGAGAGGAAGAAAGAGAGCGAGAGTGAACCCACCTCTACGTCAGTCACCTTCATACGGGTGCCCTCCTTGCCCACGAAGATATCGTCCACGTCCACCAGCAGGTGGCGCTCCAGCGAGAGGCAGAGCCGCTTGCCCGTCAGGTAGGCGATGGCGTCCACAAACACCAGCTTGTGCAGCCAGTAGGACAGGTTGTTTCCAAACAGGACCCTCTGGATGCCGTCGTGGAGTCCCAGGTCCTGGACCACGGTGGCGTGCATAGCACTGAGCGGCCCCAGGTGGGTCAGGGCATCAGAGGACTTGGTGCTGGCCAGGAGGACAGGCTCATAGGTGGAGTGGTTGGATTGGAACACGGTCCAGTCATCCCCGGGCAGGGGGCCCTGCTCCACCTCGTTGGGTCTGGTGATGTAGAGCAGTGGGGCGTTGTGGTTGATTCGGTAATCCCTCAGGCCCAGGTGTGAGTGCAGGAAGAGAGGGAAGCCCTTAAGCTGTGCGCTGAGCAGCGAGTTCTCGTTGGCCTTGAAGAAACCGATGATGCCTACACTGTACTCCATGCAGTACTTGTCCAGCAGGTCGCGGTTCCAGGCATCCAGGTTGACATACTTCAGCAAATTCTCGTATATGACCAGGGCATAGCGTCCGCGGTTGCGCTCCGTTAGCGTGGGCATGTCTCCCTTCCCCGGGGCGATCTCGGTGCGGTAGCTAAAGTGGCTGGACTCCAGGATGGCTACGATCTCCTGCCCCAGCTGAGAATAGATGCTCTCTACAAACACCAGCACCACTGTGTCCGTACGAGAGTTGTCCATGGCCTTCACCTGGCGCAGCCGACCCGAGTGAGGCAGGAAAAGGGGCGCCTGCTGCCCACCTCCCACAGCCGCCGGCACCCCCCGACAGTCACTGAAGGGCAGCGGGGGGGCCTCCTTGATCTTGGGGCTGTTGCTGACGTAATAGGCCAGGAAAGCCATAGAGAAAAGGCAGAAGACGATGAGTGCCAGGATGAGGCGATGGAGCTCCAGTTGCCTGACGCCCCGCACCAGCTTCCATAGGCTGGCCACCATGGCCGCAGCACGACAGGGGCAGTGCCGGCGCAGAGCAGAAGGCAGCGCCAGGGACGAACAGCAACGGGGCACAGCAGCGGGCAGGGACACAGGAGGAGAGAGAGGGGGAGGGTTGAGCAGCAGACACGGGCACCAAGCTGTGCTGAGGGATAGCCATTTACGCTAGGTCACCATGGCCCCCATAGCCCATGAGTCGCCTTCCGGCTTTGGCCCTGCTCGCCTTTCCACCTCTTTGGATGCACAACGCGCTGCCTGTCTGGCTGCTCCGACTCAGCCTGGGCTGGTCTCTGGGCTCCCTCTATCTCTGCACTCTCCTACCTCTCTCTCTCTGGCTCCCAGGCACGCCCGTCCTCAGCTCTCAGCTCTGCTACCTAAGAGGATTGGGTTTCTCCCTCTGCGTTCCTCACACACTCCTCCTCCTCTTCCGCTCGCTCCCCTCCTCTCCTCTCGGCGGATCAGCAGTTTCTCTCCTCTCTCCTTTCCCCGTCACTGAACACCACACAGCTCCCTCGTACACACGTAAACACGGCCGTTATCAGGAGATGCTGGTTGTATCGTGGGGGTGTAGCTCCTGCTCTCAGGTTGTGTGTGTGGCAGACCTTCTGTGCGTGTGTGTTGGGTTCAGCAGAGTCTCGGCTGGGGGTTCGGCGGGCTGGGGCTCAGCCTTCAACACTGCCCCCTGTGGAGGCCCAACCTGTTCATCTTGAAGGCGGCAGAGAGGAACACGCCTGAGGGAGGGGCAGAGAGAGAGAGAGTAGGATTAGTCAGATCACAATCCATGTTCTTGTAACCAAAATTAGTCCTCAGGATAATGTCTCATGACGACGCAAAACAGAAATAGAAGATAAACAGAGACAACAGTTCTATTAAAAGTAAAAAGAAATGTTCACTTGACATTTGTCTTGGACATAGAATAATTATTTGTTTGCAAAACCGCTCGGCTAACAGCATCATAAACCAAAAGGCAGCTATAAAACCTTGCTGGTGAAACTGCCTGTCAGACTGAGTTGTTCCCTGTGGGTACACAGCGGCTCTATGCTGACAGTGGCCCAAACCCTACAGAGAACGAGTCAACACAACCATGCAGCAGGGTCAAATTTGATGACGCTTCCATATGGCCTAAAGATTGCAGCCTTATGGTTTTTCCATTAGGTCCCCTCCCCCAACTCAAAACCAGGCCATCCCCAAAGCCCTCTGTGTGTCATGAGCACTTTTTCCTCACGGAGACCAAAAATAGCCTCACCATAACCTCCATGTGTTCCCGTCCTCCTCAAATATAGCGTTACAGGTGTGGAAAGAAAACTCTGACCTTAAATGTGAATGATTATACGGCTGTGTGGGTGGCTGGGGGTACACGGTCTCAAATGTGGGCCAATGCTGCAGAGCAATTAAGATTTTGTTTTACGATTGCGGCTAGTCCAACACAGATGCAGGCAGGGTGCGCAATGGTAGTGCCGGAGGATGGGGGGGGGGGGGGGGGGGGGGTCAGGGAACTCAATGCCGTGAGAGCTGTGCACTGTCAGTGTGTTAGTAAACTGGGAAATATCTCCTGCACAAGACCTGCCTTACATGGGAGCCAATAGAGAATGAAGACAATGCATTCCACCTGCAGTGGGCTGGGTTGATTCCAATGAGCCCTCTGGGACCAGACCAGGTCAGGAGACTAGCTCAGTGGCTTTATGACTACGATACAGCAGCACTGAAACAGTGTCTCAGTCCCTGCAGGCTGGCTGGATCATTTATCACTGTGGGTGGAACTGGAGGAGACCAACAAGGCGCTACAGTGCAAATATAAATATGTGGTTAAATGCAAAGAGCAAAACAAGCAGCCCATATCAGCTCGTTAGAAGAAGAAGAACGGACAAATCGAGTCCCAAGCCCAGACAGACGCTCACCACCCTGCATCATAAACAGGATACCGCGATCTATCAAAGTTACCCTGACATGATCAATGTCAACCGTGCCGCCACGCTACATTTCCTGGGCAAGCACTTAAAGGATCATTTTTCTCTCAGAAGTACTAACTAAGCCTCGGCTTTAGCAAAGGCACCTTGACAGAGAGAAACACAGACGGAGATGAACACACAGACAGACGGACGACAGAGAGACAGACAGAGACAGAGTCTACAACACAGAATGGACAATGAGGAGTGAGAAAGAAAGAGATGAGCAAGAACATTAGGAAGGACAGAGAAAGGTGAGGAACTCTCATGGTGCTTCCACTCAAACCCCCCCAGAACCACTCAAAGACGTGGCGCCCTGGAGTGGACCTCCCCTCTCACCGCAGATTCAACTTCCTCTGTGAACATGGGGGAGACTGAGCGCATCCCTAGAAAGGAACCTCTATTCTTAGCCGGAGAAGTCTCACCTCCTTGACCACTTCCACTCCAACATGTGGGCCATTGGGAGACAAATCGCAACACACAGGGTCCTCCACCCCCTCCCACAAGGGTACAGAAGCTAGGTGGATGGGTGGGGAGGAGGCACAGGGTAGGGAGGGCTACTGAAGGAAAAATGGGTCAGTGTCACCTTGTACTCTGAAGTTTAGTTTTAGTTTTGTTACTATTGCTCTAGGTGGAGCGGTTGTGGTCAGACCTGGAAACATTTTAAAGAAAAAAAAAGCAATGTATAACAGCTGGGTCTGTACGAACGACAGGGGTGACGCGAGTCGATATCTAGAAATCCACAGGAAATGCTTCAGTATCGGATATACAAGCATGCCACATAACCCGTTCTGAACTGCAATGACCACTCCAATCTTTAATCAGCAACAATCTGGTGAAACATGTCAATAGCGGTGACCGCTGTGTGTGTATAACTCCTTTACATTTCAAGAGGCAGCCATTTATAAAAACAAGGGCGGAAAAGGGAACATGATCGTGTGATGAAGAGGGAGAGGGGGGGAAAGAGGTGAAGATGGAGGCGATTCAGCAGAGCAGAGATTGCTGTGCTAAATAATAGAGCCCTAATGGTGTAAGGAGAGAAGGATGTGGGGGGGGGGGGGGCGCGTCGCTTTTAACAACTAGGCTAAGGCTCGGGACAGACTTGACTGAGACTCCGGGGGTAAACAAGGTATAGAAGTGGTGGTAGGTTTGAGGTGGTGTTAAGACCGGAGGAAGCTGAGAGGTCTCACCTGAAAACTGGTGTGTCGGCCTTAGCTGACGGAGTCGGTCAGGCAGGGAGACCTGTGAGGGAGAGAGAATACGTGAATGCAGTGCTGAGATTTTCCCGTCTAAAGAGTGGGTGTACAGGCTATCTACTATCTACATCTGCTTAGAGCCCAGGCATCCTCCCATTCCACACATATGGCCTTTGGGTAAGAGAGAGCAAGATGGAAAGAGATCGAGTATTTGACCCTGAAAACAACCCCTGAGTCCCACAGGGCTCCCAGTCCCAGTGAATCTGACAGATTTTACAGCTGACATTTAAGACAGAAACCGGCCCCGAGAGCAGGGCCAGGACGATTAAGCCCAACGATGTGGAGGAGAGGGAAGTCAGCTGGTCACTGACCATTTCACACCAAGGCCGACCCAATTCATCGAGCTTCCAGCTCCTCTCCTCCTGCCTCTCTTTGTATAATAGTTTATATAGGCCGCTCCCCTCCAGGTCTCTCCTGTCAGTAGTCAGTAGTAGTGGCCCTGGGGCTATGGCCCTGAGCAGCTTATAAAGCCTAAATGCTCAGGCTGCTGACAGCTGGAGGAGCAGGCTTTGTCCGCGTTAGGCCCTCCTCACCCCAAGCCAGTCTGGCTACACAGGGGAGGGATGACTAAACTACAGAGAGAGAGAATCCCACAGACTCCCACCCTGATGCTGACTGGATCAGCAGACACACACACACAGGTTGCAGGTGGGAGCTGGGGAGGCATGTGGGGGGGGTTCTCTCTCTAAGGTGTGTGCACATACACTGAGTGTACAAAACATTAGGAACACCTGCCCTTTCCATGACCGATTGACTAGGTGAAAGCTATGATCCCTTACTGATGTCACCTTGTTAAATCCACTTCAATCAGTGTAGATGAAGCGGAGGAGACAGGTTAGATAAGGATTCTTAAGTCTTGAGACATGGGTTGTGTATGTGTGCCATTCAGAGGGTGAATGGACAAGACAAAAGATTTAAGAGCCTTTGAACGGGTTATGGTAGTAGGTGCCAGACGCACCAGTTTGTGTTAAGCATTGGAGTCAACGTTGGCTAGCATTAGAGGTCGACCGATTAATCAGAATGGCCAATTAATTAGGGCCGATTTCAAGTTTTCATATCAATCGGTCATCTGTGTTTTTGGACACAGATTATGGCCGATTATATTGCAATCAACGAGGAGACTGTGTGGCAGGCTGACCACCTGTTATGCGAGTGCAGGCAGCAAGGAGCCATGGTAAGGTGCTAGCTAACATTGCTGATATTACTAGTTTGTCTAGCTTGTCCTGCACTGCATATAATCAATGCGGTGTCTGAAATTGTGTCACTTCTCTTGCGTTCAGTGTCAGGGTATTTTATTTTGCCTTTATTTAACTAGGCAAGTCAGTTAAGAACAAATTCTTATTTTCAATGACGGCCTAGGAACAGTGGGTTAACTGCCTGTTCAGGGGCAGAATGACAGATTTGTACCTTGTCAGCTTGGGGATTTGAACTTGCAACCTTCCGGTTACTAGTCCAACGCTCTAACCACTAGGCTACCCTGCCGCAGCAGTTTGGGCCGCCTGGCTCGTTGTGAACTGTGTCAAGCCCATTTCTTCCTTAATTCATTTTCCAGATTTTTACATAATTATGACACAACATTGAAGGTTGTGCAATGTAACAGCAATATCTAGACTTAGGGATGCCACCCGTTCGATAAATACGGAAAGGTTCCATATTTCACTAAAAGAAAAAACGTTTTGTTTTTCGAAATGATAGTTTCCAGATTTGACATTATTAATAACCTAAGGCTCGTATTTCTGTGTGTTTATTATATTATAATTAAGTCTATGATTTGATATTTGATAGAGCAGTCTAACTGAGCGGTGGTAGGCAGCAGCAGGCTCGTAAGCATGAATTCAAACGGCACTTTCCTCCGTTTGCCAGCAGCTTTTCACAATGCTTGAGGCACAGCGCTGTTTATGACTTTATGACTAGGCTGGCAATACTATAGTGCCTATAAGAATATCCAATAGTCAAAGGTATATGAAATACAAATGGTATTGAGAGAAATAGTCCTACAATAACTACAACCGAAAACTTATTAACTGGGAATCTTGAAGTGTTAAAAGGAACCAAGCCTCAAATTGAGGCTGTTCTGAGGTCAAAAGATGGGATGCAAGTCAATATTACGAAGGTGTTCTTAATGTTTTGTACACTCTGTGTGTGTGTGTATGTGTGTGTGCGCACGCGGTGTGTGTGTGTAAAAGAGCGAACAAGAGAGTATATTGGGAATATATATATTTTTTAACAACCTCTTCCTAAACAAGCGCCCATCTGGAACATAAATCCCAGATACAGATTTTTCCCTGAAAGAAAGGTAAGCCTTTCTCTCTCAAATCCTCTCCTTCATTTGGCTCCAGCCTGACTATAGAAGATACAGTATATAAAATGGCATGTAGATAAAGAGAGGAAATGAGGGGAATCAGACGACCTCTATCACAGGACCAGATAGGTTCCCGGGTTGGAAAGTCCCTGATAATACTTCAATCACAGAGAGCATTACAGACCAAACAAGACAGTTGCCAGACAGATCCCCTGTTATTAACTGTTAGTTAAATTATTATATTTTCTTTAGTCTATATTTGGCAATGCTGGAGCCATGTGCTTCTAGAGGAGGAGAGATACCACAGGGAAGCAGAGGGCAGAGGGAATTACAGATCTGATGATAACTGAGCTTATCAGAAAGAAAGGGTTTAAGAATGCTGCAAGACTGCATGATAATGAATAGGGCTCGAGTTTATTAATCTCTTAAGGACCAGCATGCATCCTGTCCACTCCACTCGACTGAACCCTGACCTGAGGCTATGGTATACCAGAGGGCTGGTAGAAGGCTGTTGTTTCTGCTGGTGCCTCACATTCCACCCAGGACCTAAGGTACAGGTCTAAGATCAGATTACCCTACCCCCAATCATAACTTTAACTATCTGGGGGAAAATGCAATGCTGACCTTAGATCATTGTCTGGAAAGGCAACTTCATCCTACCATGCCAGTATATACAGTGCAGGAACCCACCAGCAGGGGGAGACCGGCAGCAGTAACACACAGTGACTGGGCTCCTTTGATGGCAACAGGAGAGAGAGGCAGGGGACTGTTGCTTTGGCCCCAGGGGTCGCTTACTCATTCACCCACAGGTGTGCTACCTTATGGTCAGTCTGAACTATGACCTCTCCAACACTTACAGCGACTAGAGGGTGTAGAGAGGAGTTCTAACAGAGAAAGGTCAGAAGCGCTAAGCCTCAAACTGCATTATGTGAGGACCAATGGCAAGACTGAGTGCAACAGGAAGTGTTGGTGGGAGGTTGCTGCTCTTGGAGACTCTGGATTAAACAATGAACTAATTTGACTGGATAGGTGAACATTAATGTTTAGCTTAAATTATCTCCATTCTAAATCTTACGCTACTTGTATGAATCGAGTCAGCTTCATTGAGAGAAACTGTATATGTGTGTGTAATTCATCCTGCCAAAAGTACGGACTTCCAAGCTGGTCGATTGGATCCAGAAGCCTGTTGAGTTGATCAGATGCTTGTCCGTCTACTGGAATACCAAGAGGGGCGACAACCGCTGTGTTTGCTTTCTGAACCAAAAAAGCAGATGGAACAAAGGGAAGAAAGGAAAACATGAAGTTCTCGCACTTTTCAACCCTCCTCTCTTCAGACCCCGGGGGTCACGCACCCAAAAGCCCAAGCAGCGGAATGCTGACCATTAAATTCCGGGAGGCAATGGCCCCTCTTCTCTCTATCCATACGTCTCCCCAAGGGGTTGCAACAGAACAGCACACCGGGTAGGCTGAGCAGCGCTGTCACCCAACAGGAAACAAGCAGGCAGAAGGGTCTGTTGTATTTCTCCGCACGTTTGTTCCTTGCTGACGAGTGATCTCGGAACAAGGTTGTTCAGCAAAGACAAGAGCAACAGATCTGTCAGTTTCTCCCAGTGTACATGAAAGCTGTGAGTGTTTGTGTAGCTGATTATGAATTAATTCTAGGGTAGATGGACCTCATACCACAGTAGTGCTGAGCGATTAGCGCTTTTTGAGGTCAATTTGGTTTCGGTTCGATTATTTAAATAATCCCCGTTTACGATTGTATTCATTATTTTCCATTAAAAAGGCCCACCTCAGAGGAAGTTGCTGCACCTATTTGAGTAATTCCTGTCCAAGAGCGGAAATTCTCGTTTAGGTTACACCTCGAAGACTGCTAATATTTAGGAATTGGGGTGGGACTTTTTTAAATTTTATGAGGCAAGTCAGTTAAGAAATTCTTAATTTCAATGACGGCCTAGGAACAGTGGGGGGGGGGGGGGGGGGGGGCGCAGAACGACAGATTTGTACCTTGTCAGCTCGGGGATTCGATCTTGCAACCTTTTGGTTACTTGTCCAACGCTCTAACCACTAGGCTACGCTGCCACCCAATGTTTGTTGTGGTGATTTCCACATATAACAGAGAAATAACAACAAACAGGACACTGACTGACAGCTGTTCGTGTAACTAGCTAGCATGCTATGCCAGGGGAAAATCATTTCAGAAAGACTAGCAGAGAGAGGAGGAGTCTCCGCTAAACCCTGCCTATACCAGCTGTTGTAATGTTGAGGGTTGACATTTTCCTGACTCTAAACCCTGCCTATACCAGCTGTTGTAATGTTGAGGGTTGACGTTTTCCTGACTCTAAACCCTGCCTATACCAGCTGTTGTAATGTTGAGGGTTGACGTTTTCCTGACTCTAAACCCTGCCTATACCAGCTGTTGTAATGTTGAGGGTTGACGTTTTCCTGACTCTAAACCCTGCCTATACCAGCTGTTGTAATGTTGAGGGTTGACGTTTTCCTGACTCTAAACCCTGCCTATACCAGCTGTTGTAATGTTGAGGGTTGCGTTTTCCTGACTCTAAACCCTGCCTATACCAGCTGTTGTAATGTTGAGGGTTGGCGTTTTCCTGACTCTAAACCCTGCCTATACCAGCTGTTGTAATGTTGAGGGTTGACGTTTTCCTGACTCTAAACCCTGCCTATACCAGCTGTTGTAATGTTGAGGGTTGACGTTTTCCTGACTCTAAACCCTGCCTATACCAGCTGTTGTAATGTTGAGGGTTGATGTTTTCCTGACTCTAAACCCTGCCTATACCAGCTGTTGTAATGCTGAGGGTTGACGTTTTCCTGACTCTAAACCCTGCCTATACCAGCTGTTGTAATGTTGAGGGTTGACGTTTTCCTGACTCTAAACCCTGCCTATACCAGCTGTTGTAATGTTGAGGGTTGACGTTTTCCTGACTCTAAACCCTGCCTATACCAGCTGTTGTAATGTTGAGGGTTGACGTTTTCCTGACTCTAAACCCTGCCTATACCAGCTGTTGTAATGTTGAGGGTTGACGTTTTCCTGACTCTTGCCGTTTGATAATTCCAGTGAAACTGTGTAGGATTCATTAGGCGTCATTATTATTTGGGCATGCACACGGACATGATCAAATATCTATATCCTTTGTTCTCTCATTTCAGCAAGCTAGCTAGCTATATACCATATCAATGCATTATCTAAATTACACAGCTATATACCATATCAATGTATTATCTAAATTACACAGCCATTTGCTGTATCAATGAAAATCCGCCACAGAAATAGAAAGAATACAAGCTCCGGTAATATGGCTAGGTTTGGAGCATGTATATAAATATTGAATGGTTTGGAGCGTGTATTGCAGCAATGGGCGAGTTCGTTTTGCATGGCCCGGTGCCCGGCATGGGTGGAGATTTCTCTTTAGGATCAATGGAACGGTTGAAAATGAGCACCTATTTTAATTTGCTCCATGGCAAGGTGGCCAAGTCGTCACTAGTTAACAGTCACAAAGTCATAAACCACGTTTAAAATCAGATTTTAAATCTAACTCTCACCTTAATCGCCCTAATCACACTGCTAACCTTAGCCTAACGCTAACCTTAAATTAATTTTTTGTTTTCATTAATTTGTACGAGACACTTTTTAAAATTACTTTGTGGCTGTTAAATCTAGTGGAATCCCAAGTGTAGGCTACAGAGAAAAGCTGTTTGGCTCTCAGACGACTGGTGAATAGGAGGAACTTGTGATTAATAAACATTGCCATGCTGGTGGGCGGTAACATTGAAATAAAACCCAGCCATGAAACGAAATGTAAGCGGAAAATAATTTGCACGTCATCTCGTAGGAAAAGACATGTAAGACTCACGGAAACATCGGCGGTCACACATTAGGATTTGGCACTTCAAGTATATGATACTTTGACTAAAAGGATGACTTATTGACTTGCATCGTTGTGCAACATCATGGGTAAGATCTGGCCATTGTCTTTCAGGTCGAAAAAGTGGATTTCTACTGGTTGTGGCCGTTTAAATGCTCTATGCATTATGTGGGTCGAATGCTGTAACACAGAATAAAACAATTCATAAAAGTCCCATGAAGGTAGTGCCTGCCCATTACTGCTTATCACTTATTAACAATCATTCATTACTTTACTTTAATCAAATATTTCAGTTGTGGATATTAAATTATTTAATGACTTCATGATTTAATTCCAAGTCATTTCTAGAGCTGCTGCCTATGCTGTCTGACAAAGTCACTATTTTAGTAGTTCTTTCAAGTAAATAAGACATACTTTCATGACTGCTGAATACCAACAATCAATTCACTTCTGTCTCTTTTACATAGCAGGCATAAAATAAACACAGACTGGACAGGTAGGCTTGCAATGGATTACGGTCATTGTAGTTAATTACCACGTTTTCCACTGTTTTCCACTGTGTGGAATATTGGCCTGTTGGAAACTACAACTCCCTACTACATCGCACAGTTCAGGCTTGATTTGATATATCTCCAAAGAATCTGCTGCGCATTGAGCTCAGAAAAAAGACGAACAAAGTACAATTATAATAAGTGAACCAACATTTGGTCAATTAGCTGTTTAAAAAAAAAAGTCATTGTAGGTTAATCACTCAGCACTATACCTCAATGGAGTGTTCTGGACAAAGATAAACCCCGCTTTTCACTGGGTATATATTCTAAGAAATGTCAGTTGTTTTCTCTTTCGTTGCCATGGAGTTTGTTGTCTGGCTTTAACCACTGTGGATATATTTTCTTAACTGGAGGCCAGGCAAGGAGTCGATGGTAGTAGATGATCGTTTAAACTTAGGGACGTTAAAACTGGGACGGCTTTCCAGATACAGTTTATACCTGGTCCTGTACTAAAGGACAATTGCAATAGAGATTTTCCATTGAGCATGCTTTTTAGATCAAGGCTTAGTCTGTGTCTGGGAAACCTGCCCCAAGGGTGCTACTAAGCCCATGAAAGTAAAAAAGTGGTCATCCCTGGTAGCTTAAAAAAAAGATGAAAAAAAAGGAGTACCTATCACTTGTAAATGAACTGACCATAAACCTCAGCTAATGTTCAACTACAATATATTCACAATGAGAGCACGGTAATAAAACAGCCAAGGTCATCATCTAAAGGAAATGATAGTTGAAAAGCCACTAACTGAACTGCCTGCACAACGCTCCAACACTCGGATCATTATCACTTCCTGACTAACAACGCTCCACTGGATTTATGACTAGATCATAACACGGATTGCTGTGTGAGACAAAACTGTTATAGTCAAATTCATTTCCCATTTCAGCCTGATAGACAGGCAGACGGTAACAGATAGATGAGGAAGCTCTTTTCATAGAAGGGAAGCAGAAGAGGAGTAAGCTTTTGTTGAGTTCTTTCCATGTACGGTGACTTAGTTTCACTTGATTATCTTTGGCTAGCAAATTCATGTAAGAAACGGTCTCTCTGTCCTGTCATTTAACGTAATAGCTTGACAGTTCCTGGAAAGCAATGCAAGCACACAGCATCGACGGGCATGGCTTTGTTCGTCAGATGGACGGCTAAAAATATCTACATTAAGTCTGAAACCAGGGTCTAGGTTGAGGGGAAGAGAGGACACACAAAGACTGCTCGTTCCCTCGGAGGAGAACCTCCAGAGTGAAAAATATTCAAAGAATATCTCCCTCATTAAAGCAGAATAAATATTTAAAGATTAAAGATGGCACTTCATTAGGCAGGCCATCCGTTGCAGCACAGTGGAGCACTGGCGTTCTGACAGAGGAGAAAGAGAGCGTCGCAGCGGGCCCACAGGTGGTAGCCTTGACGTGCCGGTCGGCTTGGGGAAAAAAAACATGTCACAATATTTACACTGTTACCCGGTGTGCTACGTCAAAACCATGGGGCCCCAGTAATCTCTCCATGGAGGGATGCCATGCAAACAAGGGCAGCCGGCTGGAGATAAGGAGGAAACAGTGGAGGGGGGGATCAGGAGTATATTTAACCTGGCAGGGAGAGAGCAGCCCCGGAGTGATGAGGGGGAGATTGAACCAGGGGAGAATGACTGCCCCCTCTCATTGAAGCCATGAAAGTTCAAGGCTGTCCGCAGTACTGCAGACATTGTAAGCCGAAAACAGGATCCTTGAGGTCGGTGGCTTTATAGATAAAAAAAAAAAGTGACTGGTAGAAGGATATGCATGTAAACTGGGCTGAAAGGTTACTGGTAGCAGTAATATAGTAATGGTAATATATACATTGTAAACAGTGCTAATGACCAGTAGCAGGACGAATAGATAAACTAGTAATGGTAATAAAATCAATAATCAATGACAGCAGTGGAATGGAGTAACACATCTAATCAATAATCATTTTAGCAGCAGCGTTGGTTGTGTCCGAGTGGGTAGAGACCTGTGGATGGTCTGTAGGAGAGGGAGAGCAGTAGTTGTTAGCCATTTAAAAGTCTTCTGGCCAGCACTGAGCTAGCCTGCAACGTTACTTCCTAGAGTAGCTCGAACTGAGCACGTTATGTCTCCGTGAAACGCCATCTTAACTGACTTCACTTGGCTTCAATGCGCTATTGAGTCTTAAAATAGGGAAGAATGGTGCCACGTGATCGATGGCTTTGTCCATTCATATATACAGTAATTGGATTGAACCAATACAAGCGCCAGCTGAGAAAGCACATTTGTTAAGAATTAGGCTCAGGGAATCCCAGCAGTCAAACACAGGGAGTGTGTGGTATTGTTATTCTATAGCATTCTGCTGTGTTGCTTCTACCGCTGCCGCGTTCCATTCCCACACGCAACGCCATTGGGTGTTTATATAATAAACCCCTGCATCTGCACGGCCGGTGGAGGAGCCACACAAGGCCACCCACTGTGTGTGTACACACAAACGCGAATGTGCGTGAGTATATCAACATTTGAAAGGGAGGGGGTTAACATGACCACCTGTCTGGCAGGAGTCACCTTTTAATGACATCCCTGACCCTGACTTGTGGCTAGGCCCTCTGCTGCCACGTTTTCAACAACAGCCTCCAGCAAACACGGTCTGGGGGAAACTGGATTAGGGCTGAATCAACTGTGCATACAGAGAGCAATGTAATCACAGACCTTCAAAAACGACTACTACTACCACCACACTAATCATAAATAGCCCATTTCATCTCCTCGACAATAATAACGCAGTGGAAGCCAAAATAGGAATCAAGGAGGAAATAAACGAAATGACCTTATGCAGGAGATGAGTAGATAAAGCCTCATGTATAGTCACTGGGGTTTGGTTGAAGATGAAACGTAGGGTTGTGGGCATTGCCATTGGCCTTGGCATAGTGGTGAGAAGGACGCCCTGGTTGCAGTGTGTCTGTCTTTGTCTGGCAGTCAGTACTGAGGAAGCAGTGTGGTCTCAGAGAGCAGGCCAAGGCTATAATCCAAACGGGAAAGCGGCCGGGTCAACACTGTCAGTGTGTGGTGTTCTGAAGTGCGCCTGTTGGGAGTGTGTGTGTATACAGTATGAATGAATGAATGAATGAATGAGTGTGTGTGTGTGTGTGTGTGCAAATATGCATACTGTTCATGTCCCAGGTGTGTTCTACATTTGTGTATTTCAGAGAGCAGCTGTGTGCCTCTCGTTCCCCCTCCATCTCCCAAGCTCACTATACATCAATAGTCAGAGTGAATAAAACAGGCTCTTCCTGCCAATGCAATTAAATCTCTGTGTGTCTCTAGATCTACCGCTGTCTATGTCTGCATGAGTGAGTGCATGTAGAAGCTGAGAGGCTACAGTCTTGAGGCAATAGTATTGTACACTGTGTTCCCAGTTCCCTTCCAGTGTGGGAAGCAGTGACCCAGATGAGCAGGGCTACAGAGTAATTTAGGACTGCTAGAGGAGGGAGGGCCTGACCCCTAACCCCTCCCAGCAACCCCCACCAAGCCCCTGGGACGGCCAGGAGGTGGGGGGGTAGAGTGGCGGTCAGCGGTCACACTTCCAGGCCCCTCTCGACTTGGTCCACTGGTCCCAGTATGCGGCTGGATCGATAGGTTGCCTTTGGCTGCTCCAGAACACAGGGTTACAGGGCACCCCGCTGTCCCCTACGTAGCCACCTGCCTCAGCACTGCTGTCTGACTCAACCTCCTCTTCCTAGCCCTGCCTTCTACTCCAAAACACATAGCCAGACAGTGTGTGTGTGTGTTATGACTATTGGTGCATTGTAATATGCTTGCATTGTGTGGATAATTGCATGATCGGTTACACAAGTGTGCCTGTGTCCTGGATGTGTTGAAGTATGTACTGTAGTCTGTGTCCTGGATGTGTTGAAGTATGTACTGTAGTCTGTGTCCTGGATGTGTTGAAGTATGTACTGTAGTCTGTGTCCTGGATGTGTTGAAGTATGTACTGTAGTCTGTGCATTATCATGATGATAATAATCAGTTTCTGTACTGTGTGTGAACCGACGTTAGAATAGTTAGCATTTAGTGTGAGCGTAGTGTGTTTGTAGATACCGTGCTGTGTATACCGTGGTATAGCATGGGCGATGTTGCTCTCAGGCTGTGGCAGACTGTCTCGGATGTCACCCTGGAATCTCACACGAGACATGCACACGCTACCTCCTGGGGGGGCCAAAGCAGAGCACGGCATCCTCATCTCATCTCTCCCACAGCATTAGATTCAGCTTGTCCTCCTCAATGCCTTCATCTCATTCATCTGATTAGCGGTCTTAATCAATGGCTGCAGGCTTAACAGCAGCCAGCAGAGCTCTGCTTGGACGGGACTGTTCTCTATTGGCCACACATCTCAGGCTGCTTCCCACTCAATCCCTCTCTGTCCACTTACTACTGTATCGTCACCTCTGACCACTTCTCTTCTGCTGCTTCCTTTCATTCGGTCCCCCTCAATGTTTTCTGCATTCAAGACACATTGGTTGGGGGGTGGAGCTTGTCTCCTGACTTAGGAGTTCGAATTTCTGGGTAGAAGTTCCTCTTAGGTACGCAGATCTATGAGCCGTTTACCCCACAGACACCAAAGACAACCTAGGATGTGTCTAGGGGTCTATGGCTGCCTGTGAGAGTGTACAGTATGGTGACTGACACTAGTGATATGGCATTAGCATCTGCAGCAACACACAGTGGACAACCCTTTGGGACCACATCCCCTCTCCCCTAGGAAGGGATAACAGAGAGGTTAGAGGGTCCAGATCACTGAGGGGAGGACAAAGGCCCGGCAATGTAAAGTAGAGCTGGGTATTGCCAGGGACCTCACGATACTTACAGTGCCTTGCGAAAGTATTCGGCCCCCTTGAACTTTGCGACCTTTTGCCACATTTCAGGCTTCAAACATAAAGATATAAAACTGTATTTTTTTGTGAAGAATCAACAATAAGTGGGACACAATCATGAAGTGGAACGACATTTATTGGATATTTCAAACGTTTTTAACAAAACTGAAAAATTGGGCGTGCAAAATTATTCAGCCCCCTTAAGTTAATACTTTGTAGCGCCACTTTTTGCTGCGATTACAGCTGTAAGTCGCTTGGGGTATGTCTCTATCAGTTTTGCACATCGAGAGACTGACATTTTTTCCCATTCCTCCTTGCAAAACAGCTCGAGCTCAGTGAGGTTGGATGGAGAGCATTTGTGAACAGCAGTTTTCAGTTCTTTCCACAGATTCTCGATTGGATTCAGGTCTGGACTTTGACTTGGCCATTCTAACACCTGGATATGTTTATTTTTTAACCATTCCATTGTAGATTTTGCTTTATGTTTTGGATCATTGTCTTGTTGGAAGACAAATCTCTGTCCCAGTCTCAGGTCTTTTGCAGACTCCATCAGGTTTTCTCCCAGAATGGTCCTGTATTTGGCTCCATCCATCTTCCCATCAATTTTAACCATCTTCCCTGTCCCTGCTGAAGAAAAGCAGGCCCAAACCATGATGCTGCCACCACCATGTTTGACAGTGGGGATGGTGTGTTCAGGGTGATGAGCTGTGTTGCTTTTACGCCAAACATAACGTTTTGCATTGTTGCCAAAAAGTTCAATTTTGGTTTCATCTGACCAGAGCACCTTCTTCCACATGTTTGGTGTGTCTCCCAGGTGGCTTGTGGCAATCTTTAAACTACACTTTTTATGGATATCTTTAAGAAATGGCTTTCTTCTTGCCACTCTTCCATAAAGGCCAGATTTGGCCAACTGATTGTTGTCCTATGGACAGAGTCTCCCACCTCAGCTGTAGATCTCTGCAGTTCATCCAGAGTGATCATGGGGCTCTTGGCTGCATCTCTGATCAGTCTTCTCCTTGTATGAGCTGAAAGTTTAGAGGGACGGCCAGGTCTTGGTAGATTTGCAGTGGTCTGATACTCCTTCCATTTCAATATTATCGCTTGCACAGTGCTCCTTGGGATGTTTAAAGCTTGGGAAATCTTTTTGTATCCAAATCCGGCTTTAAACTTCTTCACAACAGTATCTCGGACCTGCCTGGTGTGTTCCTTGTTCTTCATGATGCTCTCTGCGCTTTTAACCAGTTGCTCCTACCCTCTACTTTTTTGAACATTTTGTTAAAAATCGCGCAACATTTCAGCGCCCTGCTACTCATGCCAGGAATATAGTACGTTCATATGGTTAGAATGTGTGGATAGGAAACCCTCGGACGTTTTTAAAACTGGTTAAATCACGACTGTGGCTATAACATAACGTGCGTTACATCGGAAAGCGCAGGAAAACCTGATCACAGAAAATGGAAATAAATATCCTTGCGCCACTTCCAGCAATTGTTCACAGTGAGCCGAATTAGATAAGACTGAGCATTCAACTCCCACAGCATCCCCATGTTGTCTAGAGTCTTGTGAATTGAATCATCTTTGATTCTTGGTTGAACCGAAACAGGGCACCACTTACCTCCAGTCTCCGCCCAGATCATTCTGGAAGAGCTCTCTCGTGAAATTTTTCCAAGACGACAGCTAATGATTTTTACATCGCCTACGGATGATTTTTATCGCTTATTAACGTTTACTAATACCTAAAGTAGCATTACAAACGTATTTCGAAGTGTTTTGTGAAAGTTTATCGTCTACTTTTTGAATTTAAAAAATGACGTTACGTTGTGAAATCGCTGTTTTTTTGTTTATCACACAGTCTACATATAACGATATCTTGGCTTTATATGGCCCGATTTAATCGAAATAAAGACCCAATAGTGTTTATGGGACATCTAGGAGTGCCAACAAAGAAGATGGTGAAAGGTAATGACTGTTTTCTATTTTATTGTGCGGTTTGTGTAACGCCGAAATGCTAATTATTTTGTTTACGTCCCCTGCTGTGCTTTTGTGTTGTAGTGTATTGGTGCATGCTATCAGATAATAGCTTCTCATGCTGTCGCCGAAAAGCATTTTAAAAATCTGACTTGTTGCCTGGATTCACAACGAGTGTAGCTTTAATTCGATACCCTGCATGTGTATTTTAATGAACTTTTGAGTTTTAACTAATACTATTAGCATTTAGCGTAGCACATTTGCATTTCCAGAGCTCTAGTTGGGACGCAAGCGTCCCAAGTAGAAGCAAGAGGTTAACGGACCTCTGAGACTATCACAGTGCAGGTGCATTTATACGGAGACTTGATTACACACAGGTGGATTGTATTTATCATCATTAGTCATTTAGGTCAACATTGGATCATTCAGAGATCCTCACTGAACTTCTGGAGAGAGTTTGCTGCACTGAAAGTAAAGGGGCTGAATAATTTTGCACGCCCAATTTTTCAGTTTTCGATTTGTTAAAAAAGTTTGAAATATCCAATAAATGTCGTTCCACTTCATGATTGTGTCCCACTTGTTGTTGATTCTTCACAAAAAAATACAGTTTTATATCTTTATGTTTGAAGCCTGAAATGTGGCAAAAGGTCGCAAAGTTCAAGGGGGCCGAATACTTTCGCAAGGCACTGTAGGTGCCGATAAGATATATATTGCGATTCTCACGATTTCGATTCTGCAATTTTATTGCGATTCGATATTCCAAACATATTGCTCACCATATGTCTGCTGCAGAGGGACAAGAGAGAGCCACGAGAAAAAAATAGTTTTGATCAGTCATGTAAATAAAAGTGGCGAAAGCATATTGGCTCCCTATTTAAAAAGATATAGAACAAGCTATGGAGGACAACTACTGGAGTTTTGGTGCAGGTACCACCAACTAGAGCAAAAATATTGCCATAGTCAAAACAATACGATATATCATCAAAAATAATATCCCGAAATGTAACCGACAGTGCAAAAGAGACACGTTAAAATAGTAGAGAGACGTCTGTCAACATGTGACTTCCTTAGTAAAACAATGGACTCAATTCTTCGCAGACGGATACAAAAACTCTGCCTGAATGCGCCCGAAAGGCAGCAAGTGAGAAAAGGGAGAAGAGTGAGGGAGGCGCTACAGTAGAGGACAGTGTCTCGGGGGGCTCTGGGGGCAGAGATACGGTCCAGCGATCTCAACACCTTACAGATAAATCGATCACCTCTTGCTCCTGCCACACGACTCCGCTCAGAGAGGTGTTTGGGAGCTTTTTAATTGGTCGGGGACAGTCACACACTGCTTCCTGAGGCCCAGCGCTATTAGAGGTCCACAAAGAAAACAGACTATTTACACCGGCTCTTTCTCTGTTCAGGCAAGTGTACCGTACAGTACACCCACTCCCTTCCTATGACTCGTACCCCTAGGAAGGCGAGAAGTGCTACCATCCCCAACCACCCCCGCTGACACACATTTACACCCCCCTCCCCCCTATGGAGTCCTCACACTGTTCATGACTCACAGCTCCCTCTCGCCTCCATGCACAGGACGCAAGAATGGTCTTTCACAGCTGGCCAATCAATCGCTGAGGCTCCATATAACTGGTTGGTATGTGTGAGAGTGTAGTAAAAGTGTTTGTGTCGCTAGCCTTTTCTTTCTTTGAATAGGTTTGAGGCACTCCCACTCCAACTCCCAAAACAAGGGATTCCCTTCTTACCAATTAAAATGTATTTGGAACAATTTCTCCCAGGCTATCTTTTCTGTTTCTCCCTCACCATCTTTTATTAGAGGGCCTCCCTTTCTCCTCTTTCGTTCCCCAGCCTCTTGCCAGCATTCTCAATTCATTCCCAAATCAATTCTACCGTGCACACAAAAAGTCCTGGAGGACCCCACATGCACAGACCCGGGGGGACACACAAAAAGACAAAAGAGGAATCCACATGCACTGAAGTTGCATGCACATGCACACACAAACAGAAGCTGATTTGCTATGGGGCCTTAATCTGTAAGAGAGTGTTTTTGTTCATGGGGTGTATGTAGCTAAGGATGAGTGATGGTGAGAAGCTGTGTGGCTCTAGCTGAAGGCCAGTGAGCAGAGCAGCCACAGAGAGACACCAGGCAGTATGTAGGTGTGCATAGAGGAACAGGCTCATTCAGAGGGCCGAGCAGACAGGGCGCAGGAAACATCCCTTAATTAGCTCTCAGAGTTGGGGGGCTGCGAGGGTTCAAGGCCTTCCTCTTGGCACACGCACAGCGCTCACACACATCTCGCTCGCCCACAGCGCTCAAACACAAAACACTTACAGCGCTCACACATAGCAACGCACACACATAGTGACACACACAGCTTGTGCACACACACACACACACACACACACACACAGTAGTGCTGAGAGGGGACCACACAGGAGAGCTGCTTTTGTGCTTCTCCGCTCAGGTGGCCGCTTCAAACAGCACCACAGAGCACAGAGTCAACTGGGAGAGACATAGAAATAGAGAATGCAAAATGAAAACAGAGACAGAGAGACAGACAGAGACAGAGAGAAAGAGAGAGGGAGAGAGAGAAACACACAGAATATAAATAACCTACACAGGTCACCATATCCCTAGTCTGCATTGCGACACCTCTTAGCGGTCACCAACCTTTTCTGAGTTAAAATGAAAGCCAAGATCTACCACTCTGAATTATTTTTCAACATGACTTAAACAATGTGCACTACTTCAACATTACTCTAATAAAAACAGCTGTGTAGGAATGAAGTTTGGGCAGTAGGCCTAATAGATCACACAGCATGGCAATGCTTAACCTGCTAATAATGTCCATCTCAGACCATATTATATTTCACATTTCAAATAATAACAATTAATCAGCATGTGCATTAGTTGAGAGGCACAGCTGAGCATAAATTGAAATAATTCACTTTTTTATTTGACTGGACTGATGGTACCTGCATCTAAATAGTCAGTCTCAGCAGAGGGAGGGAGAGAGAAATTAGAGGGTCCGCCTCTCACAGTCCCTGCTCTTTCCCTCCCTCTGCTGAGACTGACCAGAGGGGGGGACACTGTCTTCCACCTGATGGCCACACTCGAGTTGCACCGCATTATTTCTGCCTTACGCACAAATTCACGTTGTTGTTCCTATGACCAAAGAAAGTGAACTATTCCTCGATATAAAAGATACAATTGGTTACTGGCAACTCATTCATTTCAGCTGCGGTGCTGGTTGTAGCACAAGTGGAAGTAGGGAGAAGCAAGCGTGATGGATTGTAAAAGTATTGAATAAAAACAGTGTTGACAGTGCTTTAAGAAATTTCAACATGAACCCTCCTAAAAACACAAGCGCGTTACTGTATTCTTTGACAGTCTCTCGCTGGTCATGGTTTTAAAGTTAGGAAATTTCACGTAGCTTAGTATCAAACTATTATTTATTCGAATGACAAGCGCAGCAATGTGCACCTGGCAGTAGGCTACGTGCTAATGTTCGTTCCATAATGCAATTAGCAGGAAAACAGTTGTGAAAAGATCCCTGCACATGAGGGCAGTTTTATGTAACAGATGAAAATATCAGTTCTAAATATAGGAAGAGGGGAGATCTAATATGCAACAACTAACATGGGTTGATAATATGACTAGGATTGTGCCTTTGGCTACTGGACAATGAAAGAAAGTTGATAAAAAATAATTGCCTCCACAGATATGGTCGGATTTTGGCTCGGCTACTTTGAAGCAAGGTAAGACATGTAAAACATTCAAGTTTCAAACAATGAAGTATATGTTTTTAAAATGCATACAGCTCATTGCAAAGTGGTGTGTGATGCGCTGATGAAGCCTGCCTTCCGTTGCCTATGCATGTGCTGTATGAGATGCTGTAAGCTACTACAAAACTAATATATTGTACACGTGCCAATTTAATTCCACAAAATTACGCAAATTAACCTATAGGCCGATAAGTGTGACCAGTCAAATGTATTTACATAGACTGGTATTTCCACCAACGAAGCCTAAAAAGCATTTATTTAGCAATGGAATTTTATAATTTCTTCACTCGGACGATTAATTTGATTTATCGGCATTTCCACATTTTATTTTTTTCATCTGCCAAAAGCTGACTATTCCCAGCTAATGGGAATAGTCAAACACAAGCCTGACCGCTCGGACTGACTAGTGAGCCGTCAATCACATCAGGACCCTCCATTACTGTGAGAAAACTCGCCCTGAGGGCTTTCTCTGGCTTCCTGTTTGGTCGAGGTCAGGGGTTAATTATAGTGTTACAGAAACAGAGATGTCACATCTCACATCTCGCCCTTGAGATGGGACCTTGAGGGTCACTGGCGTGTAATGACTGACACATTTGTCATCATGTTTCTTCTCGCTGACAGAAGTGCTGACCATCTCTGGCTTTCGTAATGAGGTGACGGCATTGCTCACTCAAAGGCTTTTCATCACATTACTGAATGAAAGCACAGACTGATGTACTTCACACAAGCACCATCAATACGGAGGTTTATTATAGGTGCATGGAAGGCCGACCGTAGTCCTTTCTTTATAAGAAAAACAGCATATTTATCAAGATTAATTTTGAATCAAGAGCAGAAGACTACCACTTCAGGTGACCTATTTACACACAGCCATTACACTGCTAGGGCAGACAACACAAGCCACTCACTTAAGCATTTACATGTCTTTGGGGAAGGCTGAGCAGAGCTGAGTTTTTAGTGCAGCTGCTCTTATGCGCCTTACCCTTTTCCACCAGTGCTGTTCACGCAGTTAAGCAATGAAATTACAATATTATAGAGGCAGTCGACGCTTGAGAGATCCATGGAGAATGGAAGAACATAGGTGAAAATAGGAAATATGAAGTGTTTATTTTTAAGGGCTGGTAAGAGTCTACTTAGCCCAGGTCGTTAGACTTGACAAACAGAGCTAACAATAGGAAAACAACACTAACAGCCATTAACAATTCTATATAATCTTAAGCTCCATTTCTTCACCTGAATATACTGGGTATTTTAGTCTCCCTTGGCTACAGACACAGCGAGCGCAGGCAGGCGGGCGGGCAGGCAGGCGGGCGGGCAGGCAGGCAGAGGCAACGCGATCAGGTAGGCAGGGGATTAATAAAGAGATCCAGCCGTTGCGTGTTCTCTGGCTCTGGGTAGATAAAAGCAATTTGGGAGTTGGAGCACATCAAAGACAAAGGGACTGTTGTTTTTTTTTTACCATGACAGAGGGCTATTTATCTTCCCCACAGTGGCCAGCATGCTAATCTCAGGCTGCTGCCAACCTTGCTACAAAACATCTGGACTCTCCACACACAGGTACACACACAGATACTCTTGACACACAGAACCACACTGGCACACAGAACCACACAGGCACACAGAACCACACAGGCACACACAAAGCTCTTCCAAGTATAGAAGGAGAGGACAGCAGTCAGCCAGCATAAAGTCGAGAAATATACATCAAATCAAATGAGTGGTACCTCTTTGAATGCTACAACTGCTACAATCTCCATAATTCTATAAGCTCTTAATGTATTTTCCCTCTCAACAGCAGGGCACTTTGACATCCACATCGCTGCACTAAAATAACCAAGACAAAAAAACATGGGAAAAGTGACAAACTGCACGTGTGTGTATTCCATTATATTCATCCTTGAGCGCAGAGGGCATTCTAATGTATATCTGCTATGCCGTGAAACATGAGCTTTGACACACAGAGAGAAACACTACAAATAGATTTACCAGAACATTAATAGTACAAACACAGTCCACTGTGCAGATGAAAAGAACATTTGTTAGGGCCAGTAAATTCAATGTTTCCCATAAATGAGTCCTCTGAAATTTCATCAAAGTGTAATTCAACAATAACAGGCCTACGCAGGGATATGGATATTAGCAGCTAGCTACTACACTGTATCCATGAATACTAACAGCTACATTTAGTACAGATATGCTGTGTAAGAAAAAAAGATGCACATTTCTGCCTTTTGTTAGAATGCCTCGCGGAACATTGACCCCTTCATAGACTTTGACCCAGATACATAGCGACCTTAACACCGGCGAAAACAGAGAGAAAACAATCTCCTGTACAAAAGTCAAACACACTCGGCCTCTTTACACCACACTACTGTGACGTACAGGACTCAAATCTCTCTAACAATAAAGCAGGCATTTTGACTGCTCCTGAATTAAACAATTGTATTACTCTGCCATTTAAGTCATGCCCCCCTCAGTCCTTGACTTTTCCTAAATAGGTCTATATTACACACTGCCGTTGTTAGAATCTTAGCATCACAAACCAAACTGGAGTTACAAGCAGTTTAAATGAGGGAATGTCATTTTCTTGGGGGAGTGCCCAGTGCAGTGCCCAGCTGATAATCACCCTGATAGTTGCCCTGAAACTGAACCTAAACTATACAGAAACGACATTTCACACATAACAGATGAAATGAATGATAGTATAGCATAATGAGGGAGAAAAGGGGGAGTTGATGAGCGAGGGGGAAGCGAACGATGTATAATAATGTAATCACCAACTGTGAATGAAGAACAGGGCGGACCATTCTACTGTATTGATCCATTCTAAAATCTCAAAATGGTATGTATCCTATATCAGTCCAGTGAATCCCAGCAGTCTTATCAGTCTCCTCTGGCCTACTTGAAGTGGGCTACACAGTGGGAGTGTGGGTAATTGTACATGCTGAAGTGGGCTACACAGTGGGAGTGTGGGTAATTGTACATGCTGAAGTGGGCTACACAGTGGGAGTGTGGGTAATTGTACATGCTGAAGTGGGCTACACAATGGGAGTGTGGGTAATTGTACATGCTGAAGTGGGCTACACAATGGGAGTGTGGGTAATTGTACATGCTGAAGTGGGCTACACAGTGGGAGTGTGGGTAATTGTACATGCTGAAGTGGGCTACATAGTGGGAGTGTGGGTAATTGTACATGCTGAAGTGGGCTACACAGTGGGAGTGTGGGTAATTGTACATGCTGAAGTGGGCTACACAGTGGGAGTGTGGGTAATTGTACATGCTGAAGTGGGCTCCACAGTGGGAGTGTGGGTAATTGTACATGCTGAAGTGGGCTCCACAGTGGGAGTGTGGGTAATTGTACATGCTGAAGTGGGCTCCACAGTGGGAGTGTGGGTAATTGTACATGCTGAAGTGGGCTACACAGTGGGAGTGTGGGTAATTGTACATGCTGAAGTGGGCTCCACAGTGGGAGTGTGGGTAATTGTACATGCTGAAGTGGGCTCCACAGTGGGAGTGTGGGTAATTGTACATGCTGAAGTGGGCTCCACAGTGGGAGTGTGGGTAATTGTACATGCTGAAGTGGGCTCCACAGTGGGAGTGTGGGTAATTGTACATGCTGAAGTGGGCTCCACAGTGGGAGTGTGGGTAATTGTACATGCTGAAGTGGGCTACACAGTGGGAGTGTGGGTAATTGTACATGCTGAAGTGGGCTCCACAGTGGGAGTGTGGGTAATTGTACATGCTGAAGTGGGCTACACAATGGGAGTGTGGGTAATTGTACATGCTGAAGTGGGCTCCACAGTGGGAGTGTGGGTAATTGTACATGCTGAAGTGGGCTCCACAGTGGGAGTGTGGGTAATTGTACATGTTGAAGTGGGCTCCACAGTGGGAGTGTGGGTAATTGTACATGCTGAAGTGGGCTACACAGTGGGAGTGTGGGTAATTGTACATGCTGAAGTGGGCTCCACAGTGGGAGTGTGGGTAATTGTACATGCTGAAGTGGGCTACACAGTGGGAGTGTGGGCTACACAGTGGGAGTGTGGGTAATTGTACATGCTGAAGTGGGCTACACAGTGGGAGTGTGGGTAATTGTACACGCTGAAGTGGGATCCACAGTGGGAGTGTGGGTAATTGTACACGCTGAAGTGGGCTACACAGTGGGAGTGTGGGTAATTGTACATGCTGAAGTGGGCTCCACAGTGGGAGTGTGGGTATTGTACAGTGGGAGTGGGCTACACAGTGGGAGTGTGGGCTACACAGTGGGAGTGTGGGTAATTGTACATGCTGAAGTGGGCTCCACAGTGGGAGTGTGGGTAATTGTACATGCTGAAGTGGGCTCCACAGTGGGAGTGTGGGTAATTGTACATGCTGAAGTGGGCTACACAGTGGGAGTGTGGGTAATTGTACATGCTGAAGTGGGCTCCACAGTGGGAGTGTGGGTAATTGTACACGCTGAAGTGGGCTACACAGTGGGAGTGTGGGCTACACAGTGGGAGTGTGGGTAATTGTACATGCTGAAGTGGGCTCCACAGTGGGAGTGTGGGTAATTGTACATGCTGAACGCCTTTCCATATCTGGGAAAACATCGGGTGGCAATTGAGCAAGTGTCAGAGAATGTGGTAACCAGGGCTTGTGGAACTTACGTTGGCATGGGGAGAAATGTCACCATGGACAATTTCTTCACTTCACTGTCATTGGCGAACAAGTTGCTTACCAAGAAGACAAGCCTTGTCGGCACCATGAACAAAGTGAGAAGGGAGCACCATCCCTCTGCGCCAAATAAGGCACCTTATGACGAGAATGACGAGGCAAAACTCACAAGGCAAGAAAGAACATTTCTGTCACCAGTACAATGAGCACACCGACAGGGACAGAGAGAAAACCGGAGACTATTATGCACTACAACCAAACGAAGGTATGTCAAAGTGAGTCAAGCAAGTGAAAGTGACAAAGATGTGTGTCGACAAGGGATAACAGCTAAATGAAATCCAACTGATCCCAGGACGCACACAATGTAAGCACGAGCTGACAATAATTGACTATTTTTGACTGCTCTCATAAGGACGCATTCATTATTATGCCATTTTGGCTTTTGTGCTGATTTTCACTATTTATCAAGCACACTTGGCACTTATTGTGTTTAGGCTACTGATGTTTTCCCCATTTGACCGTGAGTCTTGGTGGTTGGGGTGTTTTCTATTTTATTTTTTACTTAAGCTGTGACCGTGTTCCAACACATATGCTTTCTGTTTCATAGTTGCAACAAAGGCAACGTATTACACTGAACAAAGATATAAACTCAACATGTAAAGTGTTGGTCCCATGTTTCAAATAAAAGATCCGAGAAATGTTTCATATGCACAAAAAGCGTTTCTCTCAAATGCCGTGTAGAAATTTGTTTACATCCCTGTTAGTGAGGATTTCTCCTTTCCCAAGATAATCCATAAACCTGACAGGTGTGGCATATCAAGAAGCTGATTAAACAGCATAATCATTACACAGGTGCATCTTGTGCTGGGGACAATAAAAGGACACTAAAAGATGCAGTTTTGTAACACAACACCTCAGATGTCTCAAGTCCTGACGGAGTGTGCAATTGGTATGCTGATACCAGAGCTGTTGCCAGATAATTAAAATGTTAATTTCTCTACCATAAGCCACCTCCAATGTCGTTTTAGAGAATTTGACAGTACGTCCCAACCGGCCTCACAATGACAAGTCGGTTTGCTGATGTCAACGTTCAGAGTATCCCCATGGTGGCGGTGGGGTTATGGTATGGGCAGGCATAAGCTACGAACAATGAAACACAATTGCATTTTATCAATGGCAATTTGAATGCACAGAGATACCGTGATGAGATCCTGAGGCCCATTGTCATGGTATTCATCCGCCGCCATCACCTCATGTTTCAAGAATCTGTACACTATTTTTGGAAGCTGAAAATGTACCAGTTCTTCCATGGCCTGCATACTCACCAGACATGTCACCCATTGAGCATGTTTTATTTTTTTATTTAACTAGGCAAGTCAGTTAAGAACAAATTCTTATTTTCAATGACGGCCTACGAACAGTGGGTTAACTGCCTGTTCAGAGGCAGAGCGACAGATTTGTACCTTGTCAGCTCGGGGGTTTGAACTTACAACCTTCCGGTTACTAGTCCAACGCTCTAACCACTAGAAGGATTCTCTCGATCGATGTGTACGACAGCGTGTTCCAGCCATTGCAGGGAAGTGGGACAACATTTCCCAGGCCTAATGAACTCTATGCGAAGGAGGTATGTTGCGCTGCATGTGGGAAAATGGTGGTCACACCAGATACTGACTGGCTTTCTGATCCACGCCCCTACCATTTTTTAAGGAATGTGTGACCAACAGACGCATATCTGTATTCCCAGTCATGTGAAATCCATAGATTAGGGCCGAATAAAATTATTTCCATTGACTGATTTCCTTATATGAACTGTAACTCAGTCAAATCTTTGACATTTTTATATGTTGCGTTTATATTTTTGTTCATTATAATTACACTGTTAGAAAGTTGCTGTCAGAATGACACCTCACTAGCTTGAAGGGGGGTCTCTCGAGGCCCAACGGTTCTAATGATGAGAGGTCTACCACACTACACCTCCGGAGGATTTTAAAATATCCACACATTTGTGAACCATTGCATTAATCAAGTGTGCAACACTATGTGCAATATGGTTTAGATGAGAAGCTCCTGTATAGTTTGAATTGCCATTTTGTGTGTCTATATACTATGGTATTTACGGTATGTTTAATAAATGCACTCACACATGAAGCAGGAATGTGACTTTGGCCACACCATATCCAAGATTAGTGTACACAGAAAAGTTGCAAATCTGATGTAAATCCACCTAGAGTCTCTGACCTCTTGTTGCTGTGGAGACTTCCTCTGGTGCTGTCCTTGTGTCTGTCCCTCAGGCGTGTTGCGTATGTCTGTCCGTCAGTCTCAGAAGGCCTGTAGAAGGGACAAATTGAGGGTCAAGGCCAGGCATATGGACAGCCCTGCTAGGTAAGGCAGCACCATCATGGTAACTATTAGCTTTAGCTAGGTATGTATCTGGTCAATGGAAGGCTGCCTCCGCCTCTCAACAGCAACAGCCTTCAATGCAAACAAACACATGAAAACTCCCACATGGAAATTTATGAAAGGAGGTAGGCAAAGCATTGGGTTAGCATTTGTTTACCTCCACCACCCCTCCTAAACGAGGAATATCATGATAGACCAAATCAAAGGACTTTGTGTACCAGAACAGTGTTTCTCCTTCAGCTAGCACTGCTCTTACACAACAGATTCAACTATTCAAATAATCACCCACGTGATCATGTGAAACCCAGCGTGCATTCTGTCTAGGGGGATTCATCACAGCTCTACAATGACACTCTCCCTTTTGTGTATGTGTATATGAGCAACACAGTACAGAGGGTGGCTCCTTTGTTCTCCACCACCCAGAATCCCATTTTAAATGTTTCATAGTGCTCAGAGACCGCAGCCATCTCCTCTGTGGGAGGGGGGACCGGGGGGAACAGCGCAAGAGGACCGACACAACACACATACTTGTTAATCTAAAACCAGTGACATAAAAACATATGTACACAAGTGGGAACCAAAACAAATCTCACACAACACCTTAGTTAACCAGAATTCATAGAATTCAAGTCACATACTGAGTATATGTTGTGTATCAGAGTCCCCTAGTAGGACCTCTCCTCCCAGATCCAGTGGCTATCCTAATATTGATAGTGCAGCTCAAACAAACCCTGGCTATCAGAGCTGGCTGCTCACCAGAATCAACACAGAAGACCGTGGCTAGAGCTATGGCCCATTCTCTAACATAGAGCATCAGACTAACCTGTGGTGTTAGAGCGCCCGTAGGAGGCACTCTTTCCTCTGGTCAAAAAATAATGAATATATCCCAATGTCCCAGGGCAGTGATTGGGGACATTGTGTGTCAATGTGTTTTCAACAGGACAATGACCCAACACACCTCAAGGCTGTGTACAGGCTATGTGAGCAAGGAGAGTGATGGAGTGCTGCATCAGATGACCTGGCCTCCACAATCACCTAACCTCAACCCAATTGAGATGGTTTGGGATGAGTTGGACTACAGAGTGAAGGAAAAGCAGCCAACAAGTGCTCAGCATATGTGGGAACTCCTTCAAGACTGTATTCCAAGAGAAGCTGGTTAAAAGAATGCCAAGCTGTCATCAAGGAGAAGGGTGGCCACTTTGAATAATCTCAAATATAAAATATATTTTGTTTAACACTTTTTTGGTTACTACATGATTTCATTATATAAATAATATATTAGTGATGCACCGATATGACATTTTTGAAGGCCAGCATCCCGGAGTCGCCTCTTCACTGTTGACATTGAGACTGGTGTTTTGCGGGTACTATTTAATGAAGCTGCCAGTTGAGGACTTGTGAGGCGTCTGTTTCTCAAACTAGACACTAATGTACTTGTCCTCTTGCTCAGTTGTGCACCGGGGCCTCCCACTCCTTTCTATTCTGGTTAGAGCCCGTTTGCGCTGTTCTGTGAAGGGAGTAGTACACAGCGTTGTACGAGATCTTCAGTTTCTTGGTAATTTCTCATGTAGAATTGCCTTCATTTCCCAGAACAAGAATAGACTGACGAGTTTCAGAAGAAAAGCTTTGTTTCTGGCCATTTTGAGTCTGTAATCGAACCCACAAACGCTGATGCTCCAGATACTCAACTAGTCTAAAGAATGTCAGTTTTATTGCTTCTTTAATCAGAACAACAGTTTTCAGCTGTGCTAACAATTGCAAAGGAGTTTTCTAATGATCAATTAGCCTTTTAAAATGATAAACTTGGATTAGCTAACACAGGAGTGATGGTTGCTGATAATGGGCCTCTGAAATATCTACATAGACGTACATAAAACATATTTTAAAAAGCAGTTTCCAGCTACAATAGTCATTTACAACATTAACAACGTCTACACTATTTCTGATCAATTTGATGTTATTTTAATGGACAAAAAAATGACCCCAAACGTTTGAACGGTAGCGTATGTATATTACCGTTCAAAAGTTTGGGGTCATTTATATATATATATGTTTTATATATACACTGCTCAAAAAAATAAAGGGAACACTTAAACAACACAATGTAACTCCAAGTCAATCACACTTCTGTGAAATCAAACTGTCCACTTAGGAAGCAACACTGATTGACAATAAATTTCACATGCTGTTGTGCAAATGGAATAGACAACCGGTGGAAATTATAGGCAATTAGCAAGACACCCCCAATAAAGGAGTGGTTCTGCAGGTGGTGACCACAGACCACTTCTCAGTTCCTATGCTTCCTGGCTGATGTTTTGGTCATTTTTGAATGCTGCCGGTGCTTTGACTCTAGTGGTAGCATGAGACGGAGTCTACAACCCACACAAGTGGCTCAGGTAGTGCAGCTCATCCAGGATGGCACATCAATGCGAGTTGTGGCAAGGTTTGCTGTATATGTCAGCGTAGTGTCCAGAGCATGGAGGCGCTACCAGGAAACAGGCCAGTACATCAGGAGATGCGGAGGAGGCCGTAGGAGGGCAACAACCCAGCAGCAGGACCGCTACCTCCGCCTTTGTGCAAGGAGGAGCACTGTCAGAGCCCTGCAAAATTACCTCCAGCAGGCCACAAATGTGCATGTGTCTGCTCAAACGGTCAGAAACAGACTCCATGAGGGTGGCATGAGGGCCCGACGTCCACAGGTGGGGGTTGTGCTTACAGCCCAACACCGTGCAGGACGTTTGGCATTTGCCAGAGAACACCAAGATTGGCAAATTCGCCACTGGCGCCCTGTGCTCTTCACAGATGAAAGCAGGTTCACACTGAGCACGTGACAGACGTGACAGAGTCTGGAGACGCCGTGGAGAACGTTCTGCTTCCTGCAACATCCTCCAGCATGACCGGTTTGGTGGTGGGTCAGTCATGGTGTGGGGTGGCATTTCTTTGGGGGGCCGCACAGCCCTCCATGTGCTCGCCAGAGGTAGCCTGACTGCCATTAGGTACCGAGATGAGATCCTCAGACCCCTTGTGATACCATATGCTGGTGCGGTTGGCCCTGGGTTCCTCCTAATGCAAGACAATGCTAGATCTCATGTGGCTGGAGTGTGTCAGCAGTTCCTGCAAGAATAATGCATTGATGCTATGGACTGGCCCACCCGTTCCCCAGACCTGAATCCAATTGAGCACATCTGGGACATCATGTCTCGCTCCATCCACCAACAGACTGTCCAGGAGTTGGCGGATGCTTTAGTCCAGGTCTGGGAGGAGATCCCTCAGGAGACCATCCGCCACCTCATCAGGAGCATGCCCAGGCGTTGTAGGGAGGTCATACAGGCACGTGGAGGCCACACACTACTGAGCCTCATTTTGACTTGTTTTAAGGACATTACATCAAAGTTGGATCAGCCTGTAGTGTGGTTTTCCACTTTAATTTGGAGTGTGACTCCAAATCCAGACCTCCATGGGTTGATAACATTGATTTCCATTGATCATTTTTGTGTGATTTTGTTGTCAGAACATTCAACTATGTAAAGAAAAAAGTGTTTAATAAGAATATTTAATTCATTCAGATCTAGGATGTGTTATTTTAGTGTTCCCTTTATTTTTTGAGCACTATATATATATATATATATATATATATATATATATATATAAATAAATAAATTAAACTATCACCTAAAAGAACAACTTGAAGAACACCAGACTTGTGCACATACTCCTCCAGGCCTAGGACCCTCACACTACCTGGATTCAGAGCCTGCCCCTCTACTTCCTACCTCCCTCTTCCTTCCTCATGACACACACTCTCTTCTTCCCTTCACATCACTCAATATCCCCTCCCTTTGTTTCTCCCTCGACCCCTCTCATGACCCCCCTTCCCTCTCCTCCATTCCCCAGGGCGAGGTGGGGGGAGTCTATTATCAATCTATTCAGCCATAAGGCCACTAACTGATTGGCTAATGGGCGGTCCCTCTCCCTCTATCAGTGTGCTACTGCTTCACAGTCTGATCTCAGCAGCCTTCAGAGGACCATTCTGGGCCCCTAATAGCACTGGATCAATCACCTGTCACAGCTAGTCATGCACATATTCCGTATGCTCTACAGCATAGCATAGTAAATACACTGTAACTGCAATGGTCATCACACACATTTACATTTACATTTAAGTCATTTAGCAGACGCTCTTATCCAGAGCGACTTACAAGTTGGTGCATTCACCTTATGACATCCAGTGGAACAGTAGTGCATCTAAATCTTTTAAAGGGGGGGTGAGAGGGATTACTTTATCCTATCCTAGGTATTCCTTAAAGAGGTGGGGTTTCAGGTGTCTCCGGAAGGTGGTGATTGACTCCACTGTCCTGGCGTCGTGAGGGAGTTTGTTCCACCATTGGGGGGCCAGAGCAGCGAACAGTTTTGACTGGGCTGAGCGGGAACTGTACTTCCTCAGTGGTAGGGAGGCGAGCAGGCCAGAGGTGGATGAACGCAGTGCCCTTGTTTGGGTGTAGGGCCTGATCAGAGCCTGGAGGTACTGAGGTGCCGTTCCCCTCACAGCTCCGTAGGCAAGCACCATGGTCTTGTAGCGGATGCGAGCTTCAACTGGAAGCCAGTGGAGCGGAGAGCGGAGTGACGTGAGAGAACTTGGGAAGGTTGAACACCAGACGGGCTGCGGCGTTCTGGATGAGTTGTAGGGGTTTAATGGCACAGGCAGGGAGCCCAGCCAACAGCGAGTTGCAGTAATCCAGACGGGAGATGACAAGTGCCTGGATTAGGACCTGCGCCGCTTCCTGTGTGAGGCAGGGTCGTACTCTGCGGATGTTGTAGAGCATGAACCTACAGGAACGGGCCACCGCCTTGATGTTAGTTGAGAACGACAGGGTGTTGTCCAGGATCACGCCAAGGTTCTTAGCGCTCTGGGAGGAGGACACAATGGAGTTGTCAACCGTGATGGCGAGATCATGGAACGGGCAGTCCTTCCCGGGAGGAAGAGCAGCTCCGTCTTGCCGAGGTTCAGCTTGAGGTGGTGATCCGTCATCCACACTGATATGTCTGCCAGACATGCAGAGATGCGATTCGCCACCTGGTCATCAGAAGGGGGAAAGGAGAAGATTAATTGTGTGTCGTCTGCATAGCAATGATAGGAGAGACCATGTGAGGTTATGACAGAGCCAAGTGACTTGGTGTATAGCGAGAATAGGAGAGGGCCTAGAACAGAGCCCTGGGGGACACCAGTGGTGAGAGCACGTGGTGTGGAGACGGATTCTCGCCACGCCACCTGGTAGGAGCGACCTGTCAGGTAGGACGCAATCAAGCGTGGGCCGCGCCGGAGATGCCCAACTCGGAGAGGGTGGAGAGGAGGATCTGATGGTTCACAGTATCGAAGGCAGCCGATAGGTCTAGAAGGATGAGAGCAGAGGAGAGAGAGTTAGCTTTAGCAGTGCGGAGCGCCTCCGTGATACAGAGAAGAGCAGTCTCAGTTGAATGACTAGTCTTGAAACCTGACTGATTTGGATCAAGAAGATCATTCTGAGAGAGATAGCGGGAGAGCTGGCCAAGGACGGCACGTTCAAGAGTTTTGGAGAGAAAAGAAAGAAGGGATACTGGTCTGTAGTTGTTGACATCGGAGGGATGGAGTGTAGGTTTTTTCAGAAGGGGTGCAACTCTCTCTCTCTCTTGAAGACGGAGGGGACGTAGCCAGCGGTCAGGGATGAGTTGATGAGCGAGGTGAGGTAAGGGAGAAGGTCTCCGGAAATGGTCTGGAGAAGAGAGGAGGGGATAGGGTCAAGCGGCCAGGTTGTTGGGCGGCCGGCCGTCACAAGACGCGAGATTTCATCTGGAGAGAGAGGGGAGAAAGAGGTCAGAGCACAGGGTAGGGCAGTGTGAGCAGAACCAGCGGTGTCGTTTGACTTAGCAAACGAGGATCGGATGTCGTCGACCTTCTTTTCAAAATGGTTGACGAAGTCATCTGCAGAGAGGGAGGAGGGGGGGGGATGGGGAGGAGGATTCAGGAGGGAGGAGAAGGTGGCAAAGAGCTTCCTAGGGTTAGAGGCAGATGCTTGGAATTTAGAGTGGTAGAAAGTGGCTTTAGCAGCAGAGAGAGAAGAGGAAAATGTAGAGAGGAGGGAGTGAAAGGATGCCAGGTCCGCAGGGAGGCGAGTTTTCCTCCATTTCCGCTCGGCTGCCCGGAGCCCTGTTCTGTGAGCTCGCAATGAGTCGTCGAGCCACGGAGCGGGAGGGGAGGACCGAGCCGGCCTGGAGGATAGGGGACATAGAGAGTCAAAGGATGCAGAAAGGGGGAGAGGAGGGTTGAGGAGGCAGAATCAGGAGATAGGTTGGAGAAGGTTTGAGCAGAGGGAAGAGATGATAGGATGGAAGAGGAGAGAGTAGCGGGGGAGAGAGAGCGAAGGTTGGGACGGCGCGATACCATCCGAGTAGGGGCAGTGTGGGAAGTGTTGGATGAGAGCGAGAGGGAAAAGGATACAAGGTAGTGGTCGGAGACTTGGAGGGGAGTTGCAATGAGGTTAGTGGAAGAACAGCATCTAGTAAAGATGAGGTCGAGCGTATTTCCTGCCTTGTGAGTAGGGGGGAAGGTGAGAGGGTGAGGTCAAAAGAGGAGAGGAGTGGAAAGAAGGAGGCAGAGAGGAATGAGTCAAAGGTAGACGTGGGGAGGTTAAAGTCGCCCAGAACTGTGAGAGGTGAGCCGTCCTCAGGAAAGGAGCTTATCAAGGCATCAAGCTCATTGATGAACTCTCCGAGGGAACCTGGAGGGCGATAAATGATAAGGATGTTAAGCTTGAAAGGGCTGGTAACTGTGACAGCATGGAATTCAAAGGAGGCGATAGACAGATGGGTAAGGGGAGAGAGAGAGAATGACCACTTGGGAGAGATGAGGATCCCGGTGCCACCACCCCGCTGACCAGAAGCTCTCGGGGTGTGCGAGAACACGTGGGCAGACGAAGAGAGCAGTAGGAGTAGCAGTGTTGTCTGTGGTGATCCATGTTTCCGTCAGTGCCAAGAAGTCGAGGGACTGGAGGGAGGCATAGGCTGAGATGAATTCTGCCTTGTTGGCCGCAGATCGGCAGTTCCAGAGGCTACCGGAGACCTGGAACTCCACGTGGGTCGTGCGCGCTGGGACCACCAGATTAGGGTGGCCGCGGCCCACGCGGTGTGGAGCGTTTGTATGGTCTGTGCAGAGAGGAGAGAACAGGGATAGACAGACACATAGTTGACAGGCTACACAAGAGGCTACGCTAATGCAAAGGAGATTGGAATGACAAGTGGACTACACGTCTCGAGTGTTCAGAAAGTTAAGCTTACGTAGCAAGAATCTTATTGACTAAAATGATTAAAATGATACAGTACTGCTGAAGTAGGCTAGCTGGCAGTGGCTGCGTTGTTGACTATGTAGGCTAGCTGGCAGTGGCTGCGTTGTTGACACTACACTAATCAAGTCGTTCCGTTGAGTGTAATAGTTTCTACTGTGCTGCTATTCGGGGCTAGCTGGCTAGCTAGCAGTGTTGATTACGTTACGTTGCGTTAAAAGAACGACAATAGCTGGCTAGCTAACCTAGGAAATCGCTCTAGACTACACAATTATCTTTGATACAAAGATGGCTATGTAGCTAGCTATGTAGCTAGCTACGATCAAGCCGTTGTACTGTAATGAAATGAAATGAAAATGTGATACTACCTGTGGAGCGAAGCGAAATGCGACCGGGTTGTTGAGTGCGGAAGTTCTGTTCGGTAGACGTTGGCTAGCTGTTGGCTAGCTAGCAGTGTCTCCTACGTTAAGGACGACAAATAGCTGGCTAGCTAACCTCGGTAAATTAAGATAATCACTCTAAAACTACACACTCTAAACTACACAATTATCTTGGATACGAAGACAGCAAAGACAACTATGTAGCTAGCTAACACTACACTAATCAAGTCGTTCAGTTGAGTGTAATAGTTGTGCTGCTAATCGGTAGACGGTGGACGTTAGCTAGCTGGCTAGCTGCTGGGCAGATAGCAGTGTAGACTACGTTAGGACGACGAAATACGATAATTACGCAATTATCTTTGATACAAAGACGGCTATGTAGCTAGCTAAGAAGAAATTGCTAAGATTAGACAAATCAAACCGTTGTACTATAATGAAATGTAATGAAATGTAATACTACCTGCGGACCGAGTGCGGATGCGACCGCTCGCTCCAACCCGGAAGTTTGCACAGATACATATAGTTTTGCATGCACACACACATAAAAAGACAGACACACTTAACATAATGTACACAATTGCAAACACAGATACAAACTCGCTCTCACACACACACACACACACACACACACACACACACACACACACACAGCCAGACAGCCAGACAGCCAGCCCATCCATGCAGACAGACAGCAGGGTGCCTCACAAAGCCAAACTAAGAGCATTGGTTAGTGTGTTTCCATCGACTTGCCAGGAGCGTGCCCGCCCACCCACCCACACATGTATATCGATGGGGCAATGGAAGAAATATAATTTTTAGCTGTATGTGTGTCACTGGTGAAGGAAGTGGGACTGAAGGAAGGACAGGGAGAAACGCACACAGAAACATATGAATTGTCCCCTACATGCACACACACAGGGCTCGAAATGAAGGTCATCCTTTAAAAAAAGGTGTCTGGGACAGTTGAAAACAGACGTTGGCACAGCTGCGGGACGATAGGCCAGAAAAATATCAAACGCATAGAACAGTGGTTCCATACTAAAAGGTTTAAACACAAAGACGAGGCTGATGAAACAGATCACAACATTTAGCTTAGAAGTTGATAAACTATGAATAATGCACATTATAAGCGCAGCAATGTGTTCACTCGTCTCGGCCATATGCGTGATGATATTACCCGAGAACACCATTCCCAGAAGGCACACTTGATACGAGGGGTTTCTATAATGCGACAGCGACGGATATGCAGCCTAATGGTAGAAACTTAGAAAGAAGGAACATCTGAAGATGCAACAACATGATTGTGTTTTACTGCCCTTGGACAGTAGAAGAAGAAATGCTGGTTTCAACGGCAAACCAAGAAATCGCAGCTTTTTTTCCTATGTTCGGATTTTGGCTAAAGGTTATTAAAAGCAGGGTAAAATAGGCTATGCAAAACGTCCAGGTTTCAAACAATGATATGGTTGGCTAGGCATTCTATATGTCATTATTTAGGTTATGGAAAAGTATAATATTACAATATATCACAATATATTCCAATGTTGGGTAAATAAGCCTATTAACATGCACATTTGACTCTATCCTAGCTTGTCTGCGGGGCCGGAGCGGATGTTTCGTGTCCGGTAGTTGCTGTGGCATTTGCATTGTTTGTAGACTATGGCTAGCTACTATAGTATTCTAGTGAATATGGTTGTATCTCCCTGACCTGAAACAAATGTACACACTAAAATGTGCCAAGTACTTCAGCCTCGCGCTGCAGCACTGCCTGGCGTGCGCACGTGAAGAGCGGAGTGACAGATTCATTTTTAGAAGCACTGCGCTCAGGCATAAACGTTACTTTCTTTTACTTCAAACGGAAGTCTACTGAAGTGAGAATTTTTTCCTTGTGTTCCTTGGCTATTTTCATTGTTTGGTTCACAAGCTAGGTTGTTTTTCGGATGTTTGAGTTTCAACTGCTAGGAAGGAGAAGCAACGCGGATACTAGTCAGTCTCACAGGTGACCTAAACTGGGATATGCTTAACACCCCGGCAGTCCTACAATCTAAGCTAGATGTCCTCAATCTCACACAAATCATCAAGGAACCCACCAGGTACAACCCTACATCTGTAAACAAGGGCACCCTCATAGACGTCATCCAGACCAACTGGCCCTCCAAATACATCACTGCCTCATTGCCTGTATCCGCTACGGGTCCGCAGTCAAACGACCACCCCTCATCACTGTCAAACGCTCCCTAAAACACTTCTGCGAGCAGGCCTTTCTAATTGACCTGGCCCGGGTATCCTGGAAGGATATTGACCTCATCCCGTCAGTTGAGGATGCCTGGTCATTCTTTAAAAGTAACTTCCTCACCATCAAAAAATGCAGAACTAAGAACAGATATAGTCCAGATATGCATACCTGACTGCCCTCAACTAGCACAAAAACATCCTGTGGCGGACTGCAATAGCATCGAATAGTCCCCGCGATATGCAACTGTTCAGGGAAGTCAGGAACCAATACCCACAGTCAGTCAGTAAAGCAAAGGCCAGCTTTTTCAAGCAGAAATTTGCATCCTGTAGCTCTAACTCCAAAAAGTTCTGGGACACTGTAAAGTCCATGGAGAACAAGAGCACCTCCTCCCAGCTGCCCACTGCACTGAGGTTAGGTAAAACGGTCACCACCGATAAATCCACAGTAATCGAAAACTTCAACAAGCATTTCTCAACGGCTGGCCATGCCTACCTCCTGGCTACTCCAACCTCGGCCAACAACTGTGTTATTGACTTGTTTATTGTTTTCTCCATGTGTAACTCTGTGTTGTTGTCTGTTCACACTGCTATGCTTTATCTTGGCCAGGTTGCAGTTGTAAATGAGAACTTGTTCTCAACTAGCCTACCTGGTTAAATAAAGGTGAAATAAAAAATATATATTGTATACATGTGGTTAGCATGTTCAATTAGTAAATTATAATTAATAAATATAATGGATGTTTGCTTATTTTCATTAAGAGAAAACTGTTTTACAAATTAAGTTTATGTAATATAGACTGTAGAGTGTGTATCTCAGAAATACACCAATTACTTTAAAAGCACTGCAAATGACCTAGACCCATGTTGGCATATACATTTTTTTAATTAAAAAAAAATAGTATTTTAATTTTTGGGACCGTTCAAGTTCAGTTTGGAACAGTTGAATTTTCACTTCGGGACGGTGAGGAAAAAAGTTAGTCGTTAGTAACTACTCCAAGTCTCAGAGCGAGTGACGTTTGAAATTCTATTAGCGCACACCCAGCTAACTAGCTAGCCATTTCACATTGGTTACACCAGCCAGGCTGATAGGCTTGAAGTCATAAACAGCGCTGTGCTTGCGAAGAGCTGCTGGCAAAACGCACAAAAGCGCTGTTTTAATGAATGCTTATGAGCCTGCTGCTACCTACCATCGCTCAGTCAGACTGCTCTATCAAATCATAGACTTAACTATAATATAATTACACACAGAAATACGAGCCTTTAGTCATTAATATGGTCAAATCCGGAAACTATCATTTCGAAAACAAAACGTTTATTCTTTCAGTGAAATACAGAACCGTTCTGTATTTTATCTAACGGGTGGCATCCCTAAGTCTAAATATTCTTGTTACATTGCACAACCTTCAATGTTATGTCATAATTACGTAAAATTCTGGCAAATTAGTTCGCAATGAGCCAGGCTGCCCAAACTGTTGCATATACCCTGACTCTGCGTGAAATGACACAATTTCACCTGGTTAATATTGCCTGCTAACCTGGATTTCTTTAAGCTAAATATGCAGGTTTAAAAATATATACTTCTGTGTATTGATTTTAAGAAAGGCATTGGTGTTTATGGTTACGTACAGTCGCCCAACGATTGTGCTTTTTTCACAAATGTGCTTTTGTTAAATCATCCCCCTGCGTTGCATCGATTATATGCAACACAGGACATGCTATATAAACAAATAATATCATCAACCATGTGTAGTTAACTAGTGATTATGATTGATTGATTGTTTTTTTACAAGATAAGTTTAATGCTAGCTAGCAACTTATCTTGGCTTCTACTGCATTCGCGTAACAGGCAGGCTCCTCGTGGAGTGCAATGAGAGGCAGGTGGTTAGAGCGTTGGACTAGTTAACTGTAAGGTTGCAAGATTGGTCCCCCGAGCTGACAAGGTGAAAATCTGTCATTATGCCCCTGAACAAGGCAGTTAACCCACCGTTCCTAGACCGTCATTGAAAATAAGAATGTGTTCTTAATTAACTGACTTGCCTAGTTAAATAAAAGGTATTTTAAAAAACGGCAAAATCGGCGCCAAAAAAATACAGATTTCCGATTGTTATGAAAACTTGAAATCAGCCCTAATTAATCGGCCATTCCGATTAATCGGTCGACCTCTAAAACACACCCCAGAGAGAAAGAGAGAGGAGTAGAGCTACATATGGGCAAAGAAAGAGGGAGGAAGCAATAGGAGGCAGGACACAAAAAAAGGCGGCTGAGAGAGAAAGGCAAGACAGGGACCGTGGGAGGGAAGGGTGTGGGGCAAAGAGAGTAAGGGAGACATGGATCGATTCTATCCTCCTGTCTGTGTATGTCAGGGCTGGTGTTGTTGGAGCTAAAAGCCTTGCATTTAGTAGCCTGGTCTGGGAGGAATAGGAGCAAACATGTAGCACCACCAGTCAACAGCTCTACCCTCATAGGAAACAGGAGATGACGCATGAGAAATCTGCTCAGATCCCCTAAGAATGAGTCGGCCTTTCAGAGGCACTTTATCACACAATAATATAGAGAGGGAGGATGAGAGAGAACGCTAGAACTGGCTTTAAAGGACTGGCTTTGAAAGAGAAACCATGTTCCGATCTCAAGGCTGCATCCTTTCCCACTAATAAACCATTCTGTTATTTCACACTGTACTTGTATAGAGCTGACGATGGGATCGTTCTCTGCAACTAAGAACAGAGGCAGATGCATTCAGTCAGTGTGAGCAGATTTAAACAGGACAAAATAAGATGCGTTGCGTATCCATTCTATCAAACAGGACAGTTGTCCCTGAAGATCGTCCCTCTGGTCCAGCTGCACTACAAATCAACTGACTGAGAACCAAACATCCACGAATACGCACTGTACAGAAATAGTCTCACTGTTACAAAATATCACATTCTACAAGCCAAGAACGTAGTCATTTAGGAAGGTTGGTAAACATGTTTCCCCCGAATCCAGCCTGATGACAAGGAAGATGAGAATGTAGGCCGACTAACTCTACATTTCAAATGGGGAATTAAACAAAAGTCAAATAACAGATTAAGGCATGTTAGCGTTTGTTATTTATTGAGGGTAGCTGTAAATAGTGCATACGCTCAATAGAAAAGAAAGAAAGAGGGGCACCTACTTGAACTGTGGCGGAACCCGTTCTGTTCATATATTTACGCGGTAACTTTTATATATTGTCAAGCCTTTGGCCCAAGGCAGAATGGAAAGGAGAGAAGAGGGTAACATGACAGAGGGAGGGAATGATGACAAAGAGAGAGAGGGAGCATGACGAAAACAGCAGAAAAGAGAAACCCAAGGGAACAGGGAAAAATAAGTAAAAAATGAGGAACAGGAAATGTTAAAAGGAAAAGAGGATGTGTGCTTGCTGATTTCAAACAAAGATAGAAATTGAGAAAGAAACGACTCAAGTCACTTTCTTGCTGGGCAGATGTACTGCTCGGAAAGTGCCAACAGATGAGCCCTGATACCTTCCATCATTATTTATCTCTCCATCCTTCTCATCTTTCTTCTAAATGACCTCTGCTGCCAGAGGACCTGGCCCTAGCCACTGATTTGCGTGCGTGTTTACACTACACATAGCCACTTAAAACAGCTGGGGGGTGGCCAATACCAGTCACATCCTCAACTGAATTCTCCCTTTACCTGCTACCTCCAGGTTGTAGAGTTTGTTTTTTTTTTAAAGAAAGAAACTATGCACTGTGTGTGTGTCAGAAGCAGTGCCGGGGATAGAGTAGGATGAGTTTAGATGCCCTTTGGGTGACTGTACTGTCCGTCTGTAGCTGAGAGAGAGGCAGTATGATGACGACGGTGTCTCTGGGTTTTAATGGTAGCCCGGATGCCTGTGGAAGGAGCTGCCAGCTCTCAACATGTCTGCTCAATTATATAGCGATAGAGACACCCAGAGCTAGTTGTTCTGGCAGGTATCTGTAACCTCACTCGCCACTGACACCCACGCCGACAGAGACACACACGCGCACACACACACACACACACACACACACACACACACACACACACACACACATATATTACCACTCGGTTACCTCATGCTCGTCATTACACCCTTGCTTCCACGCCGCCACCAGACACCCCAAATATCTTCAAGCAGACACAACAAAATGGGTGACCTCTGAACTCCTGGCCCCAGGGTCCTCCGTTATTGACTGTTGGCAGTCCACCCCCCTCTTTGTCCCCAATGCTCTATATTCTCTAGACCCTTACACCCCCCCCAACCTCTCTATCCATCCCCCACGGTCTCTCTTCTTAAAGGCCAAACCTGACAACCCAAACATCCCAATTACGTCTCCTCTTCTCCCTCTCACACACCACTCTAACCTGACACACACACACACACAAACACACACACTCGTTGAGGCACTTATTATTTCACAGAAAATGTACTCTCATCCTCCTTGTAAATATTAATAGCCACATGTGGGTACATTCAATTAGGCCTAGCATTTGTGATACTGAGTACACATACTGAGAAAACACTAGAAAACTTGTGAGTCTGCTGATATAAAGGAAAGGCCATGATAGCAGTACTGGACCCTGGTGTGGACAGAGCCGACAGAGACAGAAAAAAGGAGAGTGAGCGATGTGTAATAGAAATATGTTATCTCCCAACTCCCCCTGAGACACCTGCAGGGAGTGGGGACACGGCCATGTTCACCATTTCCCAGCGCCTGTGGAATAATTAGGTTCAAGTGCCTTGCTCAAGGGCACAGTGACAGATTTTACACCTTGTCGGTGCTGGTATTCGAACCAGCAACCTTTTGATTACTGGCCCAATGCAGTCACAGCAATAATTCTCAATGGGAAGACAGAAGACACTGACAGTTCTGTCAAATCACATCCTGGAGTATTCTCCAAATTACCACTAATCCCAACCCGCTTGAAGAAAACATGACAATCTTTTCCCAAAACCACAGGGCATGACAGTCTATTCAAATTTTCCCTCACTCGGAGACAAAGCTACTTGAGAAGCAATTATACAAACAAGGACATTCCTATTGTGGTGTCTGTAGCTGAATGACAATGCCAGAGGATAGAGTCGCTGAGGGGTGAAATGTTTCCCCCTTTGGAAACCGCTGTCTGATGACCTGAGTACAGATATACCGGAGTCTACTGATCTGAAGATGAATGCTGCCATGACAGTCAGCCGCACACATCGCATGTGATCCAGCTTGTTATAACATGACCAAGCACAAATAGTTCATACATGTAATAATAACATGAACATGCACACATCGGTCTGGACAATATGGCCTAAAAATCAACTCAATTTGTATTTATTTATGGGTGATTCATGAGATAAATATATATTTTCTTGTTCTCTCTAAATAAGCTTCGTTGTGCAATTAAAGGTCAAATACACTCCATTTCAAACAGTCAGCAATAATCTAATGAAATCAGGGCTTGTGAAATTATACCTAGGCTAAGTAGAAGCTATCCACAACCATAAGACCCACTAATAATTCCATAATTTTATTTAAATAGTTTAACCTGCTTTATTGCAATAATCACTGATCTGGCTTTCAAGTCTACGCATAATGCACATTCACTTCTTGTAGCAGTCATTATAGAAATAACACTGGTCTCATGAACAATCTCTCAAGCACAAGCCCACGTGCTAGTGAGTAGCCAGCTAATCTTTACATTTCAAGTTTAGCCAATGCTAGCTAACAAGGTAGAACAGTTGAATTGTTATAAACACACCATTCCGTCTGTCTCCAACTGTTTTAAACAGCGTGCTAGCCTGCCAACTTTGTTCAGATGTTGAAATCAAGTGGCCTACCTTGTTTCTCAGAATGAGAACGAGTTGCCAAGTCCTTATACAATAGTTGTATGCTTATTGCACATTTATAAAAAGAGACTAAACAGCTAGTATAAAAGTCTTTGGCTAAAATGCTGCTAGCGATATGTGGTACATCAATGCCTCTTGCGACAAACTCAGCATTAATTTTCCAGAATCAATGTTCATTGATACTCCTGTTTTAGTAGTGTCTGGTCTGCCCGTAATTTGAGCTGTTGAGACATAAAAAGGGTATTGTTAGGTAGGTTAACTTCTCTATTAAAATAAAATAATGTCTCAACGTGTTTCAGTGTGCATACGACCGATTCTGTTGGACCAAACATCAAATGCAAATAGCGAGTTGAAATTGCTCGTCAGTGAGATGTGATATATCATCTTTGTGAGATGCAGGGGGAGGGGCTTGGTGTGTGTGTGTGTGTGTGTAAACCGAGAGTAAGCAGCGAAGGAAGAGGTTTCACTCTCACCAAAATCTGTCCAAAAAAACCCCAATCTGCTTCTATGGGCTTATTTTGGACCTAAGCTTGTCGCCGGCCTTCCCGCCTTTGAGACAACTCCCATTGTTAGGGTGGAGACATGAGCATCTTGTCATTATATATACACACAGATCTCTGGTGTAAATGGGAAGGTGCACACAGCAGAGAAGGAGCGAAGCAGACGAGACCAAAAAGAGAATAAGCCGACATAAACGCTAATAAAAACGACAACTAAAAAAAGACTCGATTCTTGCAATATAGGTATTTGGAATATCGCGCAAAAACTCATTTGAATTAAATCGTTATAGTCGCCCAGCCCTACACACACATGGGTCATACGTGTAACTCACAATTAAACAGACTTTTTCCTGCCTTCCTCCTCGCAAATGCTCAAGCACACACACACACTAAAAATCAGTCCTCTGGCAGCAGAGGTCATTCAGAAGACAGATGAGATAAGGATGGAGCGTGATGGAGAGATAAATAATGATGGAAGGTATCAGGGCTCATCTGTTGGCGACAGTGACAAGGCCTCTCAGGTGGAGCATCCTACAGCTCACACACAGCTAGAAGTCTGATGAAAAATCACACACACAACACACACACACACACACGCACACACAGCTCTAGATCTAAGAATAGATGCAGGCAATCTTCACCCATCATAAATGGCGATAAGTGTGACAAAAACAATTCATTTGGAGGCTTTGATAATTAAAAGATGACTTATTGAAAACAAAACAACAGATGCCCTGTGAGGAAAATATGCTCTGTTGTTGTATTATGGATGTTTCTATTCCAAATGCAATACTATGCAAACATCCTATATAAAAGACTGAATGAGGATCGAGTCAGTGGTGGGCTATAATTTCGGCTCGAGGGCCACATGGGGATTTTCAACATTTGTGAGGGGCGCAGAGATTTTTTCCGGGACCGATTTGTTCGTCAAAAGCAAATTGCGAGACAGAAAAGGGGCAGTTATTTGAAAACGTATTGGTCCATTCAAATTTTTTCAAACTTTATATCTAGTTTCTGACTTTCAAGTGTTGCCTGGAGTGTTTTTTTAACACCCCAAAAAACAAATACAATTTACTTAAACCTCCCTGGGGCCGTGTTGAATTGGCTCGCAGGCCGGATCCGGTCCATGGGCCATATGTGGGCTAGCTAGTCCCTTTGATATTACCTTGACCTATTGAAAGCGTTGCCCCCTCCTGCACGATGTATTTAATCTGAGCTTTACTAAAGGTTGGGGAGTCAGAGCCTCAGAGTAAAGCCCACCTCCATGGGATGAAGACATGCAAAGACCCATCTCTTCATCTCCACACAATGTCTTTATCCCCACCACCCCCAGGACATCCCCGGGACACCAGCTCACTGGCTAAACACACATCACAGAGAGGGGGCTATTCTGGCTACCGCTAGATACAGGCTGGAGGGACCATACGCCAATATCTAAAGTGCTGAATTCACAGCAGGATTTCTTCAACTCTGGACCCAATGTGGGCCCTGGGCATGTGAAAGGTGGGCTACGAGTTACCAGAATAAATCTAGAATCACACAAAATTTCTTAAATTTGAGTCGGAGGATGATTTGGGTCACAGGAGGACGGTCAATTTTTCATTTGAGTCTCGGGCTGAAAAAGTTTAAGAACCCCTGCCCCACAGGGTCGGTCACAAAGATATTTTAATACTAGGAAGTCTCAAACAGCATTGCTAACCTGAGCCACAGCTTGATGTTACCACAGGGCCGTTCCCCGTAACTGCCCATGTCGGACAGGCCTACAGGCCGGGGACTGGCCCAGTTGGCTCTGTCAGTCTGGCACATACAGTGTCTGTATGTGTAAAGGGTGCTGGCAGTGCTGGGCAGAGTGGCCTAGCCAGCCTGAGTGAGTGTGATGGTAATCCAGAGGCATGCCTAATTAGAGGACGGATTTAGCTGTATGGATGACGTGCCATAGACAGAAGACGGATTTAGCTGTATGGATGACATGGCATAGACCGAAGACGGATTTAGCTGTATGGATGACATGGCATAGACAGAAGACGGATTTAGCTGTATGGATGACATGGCATAGACAGAGGACGGATTTAGCTGTACGGATGACGTGCCATAGACAGAAGACGGATTTAGCTGTTTAGATGACATGGCATAGACCGAAGATGGATTTAGCTGTATGGATGACATGGCATAGACCGAAGACGGATTTAGCTGTATGGATGTCATGGCATAGACCGAAGACGGATTTAGCTGAATGGATGACATGGCATAGACAGAAAAGGCCAGCAGGTTGCAGTCAGTGTACTGTAGGCCTGAGAGATAGATAGGGGAGGATGGAGGGAAGGATAGGAAGAGGGGAGGATGAGATGGCCTGCTCCATATCCGCCCCAGGGATGCCTTCCCCCAGTGACTGTATGTATTTAATAAATGACCAAACAAGGCCTGCTGCTTTACCAGGAAGATTAGTGATAATCTGGGTTAATGCATTGAGAGTGAGGGAGAGAGAGAAGGGGCAACTTTCTCTAATCTTCAGCAGGCAAAACATCCATGCTTAAGATTTTCCTGTGCTGAAATGAATAAAACAAATTAAAGTGTGTTGATTATACAATAAAAGTCATGCTTGTAAACCGCAGTGATCGTCAAATAGTTATTTTTTTTTAAACAACAGCTTTAATGAAAATGTGTCTGTGTGGTGCGAGGAGGAGGGGAAAGCAGGGAAACGGTAAATTAAGCTTTCCTTTGATGCGTACACAGCGGCCGCCTGCGGGGAGAGTGAGCGAGAAAACCGTGATGCCTCGGCGTGAGATGCCTGTGTGCGTCTGTAAATGGATATCCACACTATCAAACAGTACTTGACATAGACGCAAATTGGAATCGCAAACCTAAACCAGGTACCCGACATTTATTTGAGAATCCCCCTTAAAATAACAATAGAAAAATGGGAATCTCACAAAAACACCAGAAGCAGACAGGAAAGCCAAGTGAGACTCTGTGGTCTTTGTTCAGGTAGAGATGAGAGCAGTGGTGCAGTGGTCCCTGAGTGCGTCTGGTTGCTCCCCTTTCCCAAAGATGAGAGCTCCCCTTCAGCCAAGCGTGAGAGTCGGGTCAAACGCATGATGCCAGTCTACAAAAAGAGAGACGGCTCCCCGTTGAGACGGCTCTGAACTGGAGCGAACATGTTGGCTCATCGCTACATTAGGCACTGGGCAGGCGCGCGCGCACACACACACAAAATCAGTTTCTACGTTGGGGAACTGAGGATCAATTGCTATTCTCCGCTCTTCCGTTCAAAATGATGAATGCATTCACTTAATGGCCTGTTATTTGGAGGGAACGGAGTGGGTGGTGGAGGCTAACAAAATAACTCTATACTCTACACTAGGGTTGCAAAGGGTCTGAAATTTTCCATGGTAAGTTAAGCCCTGAAATTTGATGAATTTTGCTTAAATTCATCAAAAAGTTAGCTTATAACAGTGACCTTTTTTTGTGGAACACACAAGACAATTCTAGGTTCCCTCATCGCTCACAACAACCAACATCTGACAAAAGTCCCTCTACTTCTATTCGAGGTGAAAATTATGAATCAGACACCTTATTGATAGCAACAGCTCATGGTCTCCTGGAATCAGAAGTTGTTTTGACTCATTGGAGGAAAGTCAGAAATGCTGATGAGTGTCTTGCTCGAGCTGTGTATGCAACTGGTTTACCTTTGATGCTCGCAGGCTATGTGTATTGGAAGAGATTTCTGAATGTTCTTCGCCCAGCATACACCCCCTCCAACCAGACATGCTTTATCAACTCATTTGCTGTTTGCAGAGTTCAACAGAGTTCAAGTGAAGGTCTTGCAAATCATAGAGAAAGCAGACTGTATTGCAATCATCTCTGATGGGTGGTTGAATGTTCGTGGGCAAGGAAAAATGAACTACATCTACACCCCTCAACCAGTATTCTACAAGAGCACAGACACATGGGACAACAGATAAACCTGGTCTCTACATTGCAGATGAGCTGATGGCAGTCGTCAATGACCTTGGACCAGAAGGTATTTGCACTGGTGACAGACAATGCTGCGAACATAAAGGCTGCTTGGTCTAAAGAGGAGGAGTCCTACCCTCACATCACACCCATTAGATGTGCAGCTCATGCATTGAATCTGCTCCTCAAGGACATCATGGCACTGAAAACAATGGATACACTCTACAAGAGAGCCAAGGAAATGTCTAGGTAAGTGAAGGGTCATCAAGTTATAGTAGCAGTCTACCTCACCAAGCAAAGTGAGAAGAATAAGAGCCCCACATTGAAGCTGCCCAGCAACACCTGTTGGGGTGGTGTTGTCATCATGTTTGACAGTCTTCTTGGTCTCCAAGAAATGACCATATCACAGTCTGCCGATATGGACAGCCCCATCAAGAGGATCCTCCTGGATTACGTATTTTGGGAGAGTGGTAAGCAGCCTGAAACCTATAGCAGTAGCCATTGCACGGATTGAGGAAGACAATGTCATCCTGTCTGATGTTCAGACTGCTTGCAGATATAAGAGAAAAAATATGTACTACCCTGCCTACTTCCCTGTTGCTCCAAGCAGAGGAAACTGCAGTTCTGAAATATATCAAAAAGCGTGAAGACTTCCGCCCGAAGCCCATACACACCGCAGCATACATGCTGGACCCCAAGTATGCTGGCAAGAGCATCCTGTCTGGTGAAGAGATCACCAAGGCCTATGGTGTGATCAGGACAGTGTCTCGCCACCTTGGCCTGGATGAGGGCAAGGTTCTTGGCAGTCCGGCAAAGAACACTTCCAAGCAAGGGATTTGGGATGGAGATGCAATATGGCAGTCATGCCAACATATCTCATCAGCCACCTGGTGGAAGGGACTTTGTGGATCTGAGGCTCTTTCCCTTGTTCCCTCCATCCTCCAAATCCCACCAACATCAGCCGCCTCTGAGCGCAACTGGTCCTTGTTTGGGAGCACACACACCAAAGAACACAACAGGCTGACCAATACAAGGGTTGAATAATTGGTGGCCATCTGGGCAAATTTAAGGCTGTTTGAGCCTGACAACGTGCCATCCTCAACAAGGTTAGAAAGTGACAGTGAAAATGAGGCCTCAGAGGATGATGTTCAAGAGGTGGACATTGAGGAGGTCCAGGGAGAAGACATTGAAGTCTGAGAGAAAGACAACCAAAGCTTTAGGTTCTAGACTAGAATTTTACAGATATATGTTGAAAATGTTTATTCAATATTCCCTTCCTTTTGTTGTTCAATGAAATCATCCCATGTGAAGAGTCAACTTATTTAATTAAAGTTCAATTTAACTAAATATTTTTTTGGGGGAAGGAATTAATCATTTGCAATTATGCCTACTTATGATAAGGTAAAATATTTGTTTCTGTCTCCATATAATATGGTAAATATATCCAATGCAAAAAAACATTTACATTTAAATGGTATTCATATTAATTTGCACATATTTCCATTAATTCCCAAATACAGTTGAAGTCGGAAGTTTACAAACACCTTAGCCAAATATATTTAAACTCAGTTTCACAATTCCTGACATTTAATCCTAGGAACAATTCCCTGTCTTAGGTCACTTAGGATCACCACTTTATTTTAAGAAGGTGAAATGTCAGAATAATAGTAGAGAGAATGATTTATTTAAACTTTTATTTCTTTCATCACATTCCCAGTGGGTCAGAAGTTTACATACACTCAATTAGTATTTGGTAGCATTGCCTTTAAATAGTTTAACTTGGGTCAAAACGTTTCAGGTAGTCGACCACAATCTTCCCACAATAAGTTGGGTGAATTTTGGCCCATTCCTCCTGACAGAGCTGATGTAACTGAGTCAGGTTTGTAGGACTCCTTGCTCGCACACGCTTTTTCAGTTCTGCCCACAAATGTTTCTATAGGATTGAGGACAGAGCTACCAATACCTTCACTTTCTTGTCCTTAAGCCATTTTGCCGCAACTTTGGTAGTATGCTTGGGGTCATTGTCCATTTGGAAGACCCATTTGCGACCAAGCTTTAACTTCCTGACTGATGTCTTGAGATGTTGCTTCAATATATCCATATAATTGTCCCTCCTCATGATGCCATCCATTTTGTGAAGTTCACCAGTCCCTCCTGCAGCAAAGCACCCCCAAAACATAATGCTGCCACCCCCTATGCTTCACGGTTGGGATGGTGTTCTTTGGCTTGCTAGCCTCCCCCTTTTTCCTCCAAACATAACTATGGTCATTATGGCCAAACAGTTCTATTTTTTGTTTCATCAGACCAGAGGACGTTTCTCCAAAAAGAACGCTCTTTGTCCCCATGTGCAGTTGCAAACCGTAGTCTAGCTTTTTTATGGGGTTGTGGAGCAATGGCTTCTTCCTTGCTGAGTGGCCTTTCAGGTTATGTCGATATAGGACTCATTTTACTGTGGATTTTGATACTTTGTGCCCGTTTCCTCCAGGATCTTCACAAGGTCCTTTGCTGTTGTTCTGGAATTGATTTGCACTTTTCGCACCAAAGTACATTCATCTCTAGGAGACAGCATGCGTCTCCTTCCTGAGCAGTATGACGGCTGTGTGGTCCCATGGTGTTTATACTTGCGTACTATTGTTTGTACAGATGAACGTCGTACCTTCAGGCATTTGGAAAATGAACCAGACTTCTGGAGGTCAACTATTTTTATTCTGAGGTCTTGGCTGATATCTTTTGATTTTCCCATGATATCAAGCAAAGAGCAACGGAGTTTGAAGGTAGGCCTTGAAATACATCCACACCTCCAATTGACTCAAATGATGTCAATTAGCCTATCAGAAGCTTCTAAAGCCATGACATCCTTTTCTGGAATATTCCAAGCTGTTTGAAAGGCACAGTCAACTAAGTGTATGTGAACTTCTGACCCACTGGAATTGTGATACAGTGAATTATAAGTGAAATAATCTGTCTTTAAACAATTGTTGGAAAAAATAATTTTGTGTCATGCACAAAGTAGATGTCCAAACCGACTTGCCAAAACTATAGTTTGTTAATTAACAAGAAATTTGTGGAGTGGTTGAAAAACGAGTTTTAATGACTGTTACGCACGCCTCTATGAAGAGGGAACGCGACACCCTGCTACAACTAAACTCTCCGTGAAGTGAAAAAGGTATGGACTGTAGGTGCGAGTAAGGATGACAACAGACAGAATGTGGTACCGTTTACAAGGACTTTATTCCTTTACACGGTAATATGGGGAAAAGGGGCTGGACGGAACCAAAGCAAAGAAAGTAAATCTCAAAGCCCCCCCCCCTCTCCTATCTTACCTGCCTACCCACTACTTACCTAATTTAGCACCACCTGGTGCCCTAACCAAAATACAGGGGGTGGTACGCCCAGGTCTTACCTAGTGTGCCTAGACAGTGAATATGCTACGGGTATATGTATGCCCGCGGGCCTCTTGCCTAAGCACTCCCAAAGTGCCTTCCCCTTCTCCCCCTGGGAACAAATGAAACAGAATATTAAACAATTTCACAAACAAACTAAGAAACAAAGGACATCAAATAAGCTCTATCTGAGCAACAAACTCACAAAGCAATGAACTCCCAGCAAAATCAACCTCTATCAAAATCTCTCTGCAATGACCTCCCAGAAGATCTCTCGCAAATCTACCTCCAGCAAAATGTCTAACAAATCTATCTCCAGCAAAATCTCCCAGAAAATCTCTCTACAAAAATCTCTCCTGAACAGAACACTGGCTTTTTCTATAGCTTCTGAAGGAATGTGTAATTGGAGACAGCTGCGTCTTGACGAGGGGGCGGGGTCAGCTCTCCAATTAGCCCTGGAGTCGACCAATCAGCTGTTTGAAGGATTTCCGGAAGCCATTTCCTGAAATAAACACATGCTCAAACACAAACTACAACACATAAACTGGGGAACGTAACAATGACTCCAACCTAAGTGTATGTAAACTTCCGACTTCAACTGTATTCCCGTTAACCTGTCAAGGACCCGTTCTGCTAGCGGAACCCCTCGCCAACAGCCAATGAAATCGCAGGGCGCCAAATACAAATCAACAGAAATCTCATAAATCAAATTTCTCAAACATACAAGTATTAGGCATTTTAAAGATACAATTCTCATTATTCCAGCCACAATGCCTGTTTCAAAAATGCTTTACAGCGAAAGCTCCACAAACGATTATGTCAGGTCTCCACCAACTCACAGAATAACCCAGCCATTTTTCCAGCCAGAGAGGAGTCACAAAAAGCACAAATAGAGATTAATCACTAACCTTTGATGATCTTCATCAGATGACACTCATAGGACTTCATGTTACATAATATATGTATGTTTTGTTCAGTAAAGTTCATATTTATATCCAAAATGTTACATATTTATATCTTATTTTACATTGGCGTGTTACGTTCAGTAGTTCCAAAACATGCATTGATATTGCAGAGAGCCACACGAATTCACAGAAATACTCATTATAAATGTCGATGAAAATAAATATTTTAGACATGGAAATATAGATACACTTCTCCTTAATGCAACCGCTGTGTCAGATTTTTTTTTTTACTTTACGGGAAAAGCATAATCTGAGAATGGTGCTTAGAGCTCAAACCAGCCAGAGAAATGTCCGCCATATCGGGTAGGCAACATTATTCATAAATGGCATTATAAATATTCACTTACCTTTGATGATCTGATCTTCATCAGAATGCACTCCCAGGAATCGCAGTTCCACAATAAATGCTTGTTTTGTTCGATAATGTCCATAATTTATGTCCATTTATGTCCAATAGCTTCTTTTGTTAGGGCGTTTGGTAAACAAATCCAAATGCGCAATCTGGTCCATTCGGACAAAACGTTCAAAAAGTTATATTACAGGTCGAAGAAACTTGTCAAACTAAGTATAGAATCAATCTTTAGGATGTTTTTATCGTAAAAGTTCAATAATGTTCCAACCGGAGAATTCCATTGTCTCTTGAAAAGCAATGGAACGACAGCTACCTCTCAAGTGAAAGCACGTGACTGAGAATGAGGCTGTAGGCAGACCAATGACTCAAAGAGCTCCCATCCGGTCCCACATCACATGAGAAGCCTGAACCCATGTTCTAAAGACAGTTGACATCTAGTGGAAGCCTTAGGAAGTGCAACATAACCAATATCCCACGGGGTATTCAATAGGGGTGAGTTCAAAAACTACAAACCTCAGATTTCCCACTTCCTGTTTGGATTTTTTTCTCAGGTTTTTGCCTGCCATTTGAGTTCTGTTATACTCACAGGCATCATTCAAACAGTTTTAGAAACTTCCAAGTGGGTTCTATCCAATCTAATAATATGCATGTATTAGCATCTGGGACTGAGTAGGAGGCAGTTCACTCTGGGCACGCTATTCATCCAAAAGTGAAAATGCTGCCCCTATGCCAAAGAAGTTAATTCCCACTGTTTCCACCACTGAATATTCCCCAAAATGTGCAACCCTACTCCAAACTCCTTATGCATATGTAATTTCCTCCATCTTAGGGCCTAGTGGAAAGATATTTCTTTGCCCCGTCCTAAAGCTACATACAGTGGATGGGAGTAGGGAGCCAGTAGGGAGTCGCTGTCCTGGCTCTCTCTCTGTCAGATCACATCAAAGGAGAGGCACTCCCCCTGAGGCAGAGCAGCACAGGGGAACCATCAGAACCTTCATCTCCCAACACTAGTAAACACTCTGCATCACTGATAACACAGACTGCCTGCTTGAAACTGGGAGGCAGACAAAATACATCATGACTCACTGTTGAATCACAACTCTAGTCAGGGTGCATTTAGTTTGAGGGATGTAGAGGCAACCGTTTGCAGTAAATTTTTCAGATGGCCTACGTGGAGTTATCAAAAAAGTAAGGTGCACGGCACACTTTAGAGTAGCCTTCTATTGTCCCCAGCACAAGGTACACCTGTGTAATGATCATGCTGTTTCATCAGCTTCTTGATATGCCACACCTGTCAGGTGTATGGATTATCTTGGCAAAGGAGAAATGCTCACTAAAAGGGATGTAAACAAAACTGTCCACAACATTTTAGAGAAATAGGCTTTTTGTGCATATAGAACATTTTTGGGATCGTTTATTTCAGCTCATGAAACACTTTGTTTATATTTGTGTTCAGTATACATAAATAACGATCTGCATGTCATTGTGGCAGTAAGGGAAAACACTGAACCTTAACTCTTCAGTTAACACACACCACTCTCTCCCACAACCACATACACACTGCTCCCAACTGCTAGGCACCAAACAGAATGTAAGGATCACCAGAAATATATATTTTTTAAATGTATTTTAGGCTTACATTATTAGGCCTATATCACATCTAACTCATTCCACGGAGTGCCGAGTGTCTGCGGGTTTTCACTCCTCCCCTTGTACTTGATGGATAAATTAAGGTCACTAATTCGTAAGGAACTCCCCTCACCAGGTTTTCTAGGTCTTAATTGAAAGGAAGAAACAAGAACCAGCATACATACACTAAGCCCTCCGTGGAATGAGTGACACCCCTGGCCTATATGAATAATACCTTAGAAGCACATCTCATGAGTAGCTGACGCTTTCCCATTCTTCCTGTGCCAATGAAATTGTTAGCTAGCTAGTTAACATGACTGAACGTTGTTTTTTATGAAACCAATAATAGCGACCGGGATTAGTTTAAAACGGCCTCGGACATGGTTTGTGAAATGATATAAAATGCAAAATCACGCAGGAAGAAAAAAATTACTCATATTACCGGGGCTATCTTTTTTTAATCGTTTGAGCTAGAGACACACCGTGTTTTTCTTTTACTGTAAAGCTACAAGCATCCCTGTCGCAAATATGTGCTCTATTTGTCCTCTCTGGTACTTAGAGGCTGTGTGACAGCAAACTTGCAAAACTACTTAGACTGGCCTGTGCTCTTGGTTATACCGGGGATGAAATTATGCAACGTATCAACTTTGCTCGCTCTGCGCCAATGTATCAAATGCAACAAAAGACTCAGGGTCTGCATCCCCATTCGCCATCACGGCTAAATTCCGTTTTAAAAAACGGATTGATGAATAGAGGCGTAGGAAGAGCAGACGGAGAGAAGCAGGTGAGGAATGGCTGGAAGGGCAAGCGGCTGCCTGTTGGCTGATTACAGCTACAACATGTGTTATGCGCATGAAAGTGAAGTGGACATTATTGGACTGGCGCATGCAATATACTAGTTGCAGTTTCATTTTTTCAAATTCAATTTATGAACAAAACAGACTTTATAAACATCTAATAAACAAGCGGCAGCGGGTTTTTTTAGATCGGTAGGGCCTCAACATGTGGTAGAAGGCTATCATATGAAATGGTACTACGGTATTCTAAACATGATGGCATTATAAGCATCTTGATGTTTTGGTACCGTGATATTAACGTGGTACCAGTGTACCGTGCAACACTAAGGCATGCACAGTGAAATATGTTGTCCGAACACGTTGGATAGCCCAGCACAGCATCTCTCAGACAGACTGGTTGAATCTCCTAGCCAGTCAGCCGAGCCAAAGCCCAGAGGAGCAGAGTACTATGCTGCTGATGTAGCCATCCTTAATTCATGGCTTTGAATGGAGAGAGACATGCTGGGACCTCGTCTCCCCATGTCTCATTAAAATGCTCTGCGTGTTTCCCTACGCAGCCAGCCGACACATTAATGCCACTTCTCTACCCCTATTTCTACAGAACATCGCCTTTTCCAGCTGACTCTTCCTTCCCTCGCTTTCTCTTCCTCTCCACATGTCAAACCTCACACAGACCAGGCATGATGCTGATTTCAAAGTCCTCTGAGCCCCAAGATCAAAGCAAGGTGGTCAGCAGAAGGGCGGGGGAGTCGTCTCAGAGAATAACATTCTCCGTGCATGAGACAGAGGAGGAGTAGTGAGGGGGAAAGTAGGATGCTGCTGTCAGCCTGTACACTAGTAGTGGTTGAGAGAGAGAGTTGAAATAATATAATGCATGGCGCTCCCCTGGAACAACAAATATAAATTGATATCCCAGGCCTGGAATGGTCCTTTATTGCATCCCGTGGGAGGACATGAGACCTTCCCTCCCTTTATCAGTCCCTCTGGGGAATGATTTCGCAGATGTTTGAAATGTAGAGTTTTATCCATGAATAAAGTGTTAGTGTTTTTCCATGTTGATATCTTTCCCACACACACGGGATGTGGCAAATGGAAAACGTTTAAAAATGCTAATTATATAGTTTTTCCGTTAAAACAATAAGAACAAATCATACAATTCCACATCAATTCACAATGCAGAATAATGGTCATATTAATTATGTAAGACCGCTAGGACCGGGCCAATTAAGTTATATCTACTGCAGTCATACACCCTTGAAAGTGCCTCGGCTATGGCATGTTTGTTTGGCTGTAAGGGTACACTACGGCTTTTTAAACGCCAACACAAAACCTTCTCTGGAGATAGTTTTGAAGTGCCACTGAACAGGCATTCTGAAGCGTGACTAATGTCCATTACTAGACAACCTGAACTGTCAATCAAATCACCTCAAGCAGACCACTCCTTGAAAAAAAGTACTCTAAAATTCTTTAAAAACTATGACTTACCAAGACATTTAGTTGAAAGAAAACATCTTCCACTAGGAATCGACTGGAATGGAGGAGACCGTACTTCCGAGGAACACTTGCATATTTCATAACAAGCTAGCAAGGGGAGGGGCCCAGTATAGGCAGGTTGGCCACCAGGCTGACGGAGTCAGAACCGTGCACTAGGCCTATCTATTGGTAATCAAAAGATGTATCTCCCAATGGAACACCGCATTTCAGAATTTTTTGGCTTGCAATGTCTCGCAACTTCAGTAAAGCAGGGCCTATCATCAATAGGCTAGGATATTCTACACCAACATCCCGAAGACTTAACACACACTTGCATCATTTGCGAAGAAATAGTGTAGGCAAGCCATCTGAATTTTATTTTTTGTAAAAAATAATAATTCCTGTCAGGAATTTTTCTTAAAAAGGTCCCGCACGAACAGTCCGTCATTCTAATTCCCATCTAAAATAGCCTTTGTTACCAAAATAAAAATCACCCATAATATTTTTGTGGAATAGAAATGCTCAAAATGTTAGAAAAATTACATTCTCTCATGGCTAAGTACCAGCAAGTTCGTAAAGAGGGGAGCTTATATTCAGGGAAGCTTATATTTATGAGCTCGCCTTGACTGACAGCTCTTTGAAACGCCTGTGTCAAGAAACTTGGACGCAGTGTTACAATAAAATTATTTTACGAAAATATGGTGATACACAAAGCAACTCAAACATTGAAATTGCATCAATAATATACATTTTGTTATACAACTCCCGTTTGGCATGTCTCTTGTGATGCGGTTCACAGCAGCACTGACTGTTGTCAGAACACCTGCGTCAGAGATTTGAATGACCCTTACCCTCCTTTTGTTCCATGCCTGCTGAATACCTAGCTAGCCAATAACTAGCTAACACCAGACAGATGAAAGGGGAAACAAAAGTGACCAATTACAGGAAACTAGGCGTATGTCAAGGGACACTACTTCACAAGAGTGCCGTTTGAAGGTAAACATATTTTTTTAATCAAAATGCATTTTTGGGGGGCAGAAATATCTTCTCGAACATGTGAACTTTCATGTGCCTTAAACATTTATGCCATCCGTAAATGCATATAAAATTGTTAAATTACAAGCCTAGTTGGTTTAGCCACAGAAAAAGTCCCGCTAGCCATGATTGGCTGAGATAATGAGGGCTGGACATGCCGAGAGATGAGTTTGGATTGGTCTAGCTAATTTGTCCCGGGATATAAACATTGGGTTGTTATTGTACCTGAAATGCACAAGATCCTCTACTCCGACAATTAATCCACGCAAGCGGTGTGGTCAGCATGTTATGTCAAGTTAAAGTGTACTGTTGGCTAGCTAACATTCCGTGTATTCTCTCCACTTTCTGGAGGAACGAGTTTTAAAATCTGTGGAATTCGAGGATGATAGCTAAGGAGAAAAAAACACCTGTCTCCGGATTACATCTTCAAACTAAGGGCAACCATGGCATCCGACAGGAGACGCGGCCATCGATGATGTGTAAAATAGTCTAGCTAGCTACATTTTCAGATATTACACGTTTCTAATTGAGAGAAAGTGGTTTCATTTCAAGTTAAAGTGTACTGTTAGCTAGCTAACGTTAGATGGCTGGCTCGCTAGCTAAAGTTACGTGTATGATCTAATTATTCGTACCTCAAAACATTTGCTTGACTAGTTATAGCCTAATGTTAGCTAGCTAACCAACCAGGTTCAATGTTAGCTAGCTAACATTAGGCTATAACTAGTCAAGCAAATGGTTTGAGGTACGAATTCATGCAGGGTAGTAACATCAGGAGTTGGGATTATGGTTCATTGTAGTGATGCACCGATATGACATTTTTGGCCGATACCAATATCCGATATTTTCCTTGCCCCCCAAAAAAACGCACACCAAAAAATGTTGAGGCCTTGTAAGCATTCTAGTGCAGTTAAATAGTTACACACACACCGATGCAGCGATCTAAGGCACTGCATCTCAGGTCAAGAGGCACTACTACAGTCCCTGGTTCGAATCCAGGCTGTATCACATTCGGCTGTGATTGGGAGTCCCATAGGGCGGCGCATAATTGACCCAGCGTCGTCCGGGTTTGGCCGTCATTGTAAATAAGAATTTGTTCTTAACTGACATGCCTAATTAAATAAAAGGTAACACACACAGAGCAAAAACATTTTGTTGGCATTTACGCATGTCCCCATTACCAGTAAAACAATCAAAACATATTTCTTTCATACTTCATTTCTGTGCTGTTTCGTTGTTCATTTGTTCAGTCGATCATTCCCAACCAGGATTTCTCATACTACGGAATGCTGTTTGGGTCTTTGCGTGTCAAATAACACTATCTGAGGTGTCAAATAAGCTTGTTGACCAATCAGGACCTGAATATGACTGCACGCCACATAAAAATTTAACGCGTTCATACATTTTTATGTAGTTACTACACTAATCACTCGTATTTCATGACACACCGATTCATATGCTGTGATGCTGGTAAAGTTGTCTCGCGCACCTGGTCATAAAAAAAGCTAGCTAGCTCATGGATGCAAACATTTTTCTTCCCCAAAAACATAGCAAAACGACAATCTGTTTCAGTAGCTATAGTTAGCTAGTTAACTATATAGCTAGGTGTTATCATCTAAAATAACACTAATTTATGAGAGTTCTTATTTGATATCGTGGTCGGACCCATATACGTGAAGCTAGCCACAATAAGGATTGCAAACAATAGTGGACTTTGCGGTTAGTATGTCATTGACAGTGATGCAAATGAATACAAATAGTAGAATTATGCCATAATTGCGTAGATCATTCTAAACGAGGTTGGAATGTTATATAAAAATCAACAAAAAGGCAATTTGTTAATTTGACAAAAATCTTGAAATCACACTGGATGTATTATACTTTAGAATTGCATTGGAGACACACTTATTTCACAGTAAAGCCTTACCTATACATTTTGGATCAATTACCTGGGGTATCAGTCTACCCAGAGAATATTAGTGTTGTGCGGGTCTCTGAAACAACTGAATCGAGACACATTTATTGTCAACCTATGTGTATTGAACACTATTCCAGAGGAAAAACAATAGTGTGGATTTTTGGAAGTCTGATAACTCTGAGGAGGACATTGGGAAAAAATATATTGGGTATTGAGTAGACTGATATTCCATTTCATTGATCCCCAATCCTTAGGTAAAGATGTACAGTGCAATATGAATGCCAATACACACAATATGCTGACTGAGGAGGTGATTTCACACAGTCAGTCACGCGATAAGAGTTACAACGCTAACATTTGCGTAAACTCTTACAGAGTAGACTGATACCCCATTTCATTGCTTCACATTCCAACCTTGTTTAACATTATCTAGTCTAAATATGTCAGGATTCCACCAATTGTAACCTTCTGCATCACTCAAAGATGTACTTTTAGGCAAACCGCAAATTCTACTATTGTGCCTAATCCTTATTGTGGCTAGCTTCACAATACATAACCCTGCCCGGTTGAGCCTCACTAGCCAGATGAAGCCAACTGTCTGCTTATAACGTTAGCTTTGGGCAACAGGGTTAACCTCTTCAGTCGACCCTCTACTTTTTTGAACATTTTGTTAAAAATCGCGCAACATTTCAGCGCCCTGCTACTCATGCCAGGAATATAGTACGTTCATATGGTTAGAATGTGTGGATAGGAAACCCTCGGACGTTTTTAAAACTGGTTAAATCACGACTGTGGCTATAACATAACGTGCGTTACATCGGAAAGCGCAGGAAAACCTGATCACAGAAAATGGAAATAAATATCCTTGCGCCACTTCCAGCAATTGTTAACAGTGAGCCGAATTAGATAAGACCGAGCATTCAACTCCCACAGCATCCCCATGTTGTCTAGAGTCTTGTGAATTGAATCAGCTTTGATTCTTGGTTGAACCGAAACAGGGGCACCGCTTACCTCCGGTCTCCGCCCAGATCATTCCGGAAATTTTTTCCAAGACGACAACTAATGATATTTACATCGCCTACGGATGATTTTTATCACTTATTAACGTTTACTAATACCTAAAGTAGCATTACAAACGTATTTCGAAGTGTTTTGTGAAAGTTTATCGTCTACTTTTTGAATTTTAAAAAATGACGTTACGTTGTGAAATCGCTGTTTTTTTTCGTTTATCACACAGTCTACATATAACGATATCTTGGCTTTATATGGCCCGATTTAATCGAAATAAAGACCCAATAGTGTTTATGGGACATCTAGGAGTGCCAACAAAGAAGATGGTGAAAGGTAATGACTGTTTTCTATTTTATTGTGCGGTTTGTGTAACGCCGAAATGCTAATTATTTTGTTTACGTCCCCTGCTGTGCTTTTCTATTGTAGTGTATTGGTGCATGCTATCAGATAATAGCTTCTCATGCTGTCGCCGAAAAGCATTTTAAAAATCGGACTTGTTGCCTGGATTCACAACGAGTGTAGCTTTAATTTGATACCCTGCATGTGTATTTTAATGAACTTTTGAGTTTTAACTAATACTATTAGCATTTAGCGTAGCGCATTTGCATTTCCAGAGCTCTAGTTGGGACGCAAGAGTCCCAAGTAGAGGCAAGAAGTTAAGTAGCTGGCTAGCTATTTATTTTCATAAACTGAAGTTCAATTTCAATAGGCGAACAACAAGTGGCTACCTAGCTAATACTTACTCATAAGGATTCCTAAATCATTGCTAAGAGTAATGAAAATGATTGCAGTTTATAATGATAATTTTTTTCAGGCTGGTTGTATTGGTGCTAGCTAGGTACCAAGCTAAAGCTAGCTATTACCAACGTGGTATTGTAAAAACATTGTTCGTGGCCAGTTTTTGCTTGTCTGCAGACTTTTTTTGTACAGCTTTGACAGTGCTACAGATAGTAGTGGTGGCGCTTGACTTGCACATGCAAATTCAGAAAACACTACATTCTATAATGTTATTTGACGTGTCAAATTAAAAGCTTATATAATGCCTCAGTGTTAATTGACGTGTATCTTTTATGACACACAAAGACCCAAAACGGCGTTCCATATCATGTCACGAAGCCAATAGCAGTGACGCCATTACTGTACAACTCTGGTAGGGCAACATCTGAAAAATTGCGCACTTGGTAGCGTGTTACGGCGCTCGACCAGTCGACGAAAACCAACATTACCCACGACAGAGAACGGTTGATTGTCAAGGGCAATGAATTCCATTATCTTGGCTTTAAAACTTCATGAGGATAGGGGGCAGTATTTTCACTTTGGATGAATTGCGTGCCCATAGAGAACTGCATCAAACTCTGTCCTAGATTGCTAATATATGCATATTATTATTACTATTGGATAGAAAACACTCTGAAGTTTCTAAAACTGTTTGAATTATATCTGTGAGTATAACAGAACTCATAGGGCAGGCAATCTTCCAAACAAGTTTTGAAATTCTGAAAGTTGGGGCAACGTTGACGTCATCGCCCCCTCCTTTCCCAACAAGATATGGATCTGGAAGCACTTCCTACGCCTTCCACTAGATGTCTTCATTCAGTAGAAAGTGTAATGGAGCATTTGCTGTGAACTTTGACCTAATGGGAAGGAAAATAGTCAGTGTCGCAACAGAATGCCATTTTGCTGTGGGGCATTTCTCTGTGGGTGCTACGGCTGTTCCAATCGGCCCCAGATGAAAACGAATGATCCGGTTGGAACGTTATTGGATATATATGATAATAACATCCTGAAGATTGATTCTGTACTTAGTTTGACCAGTTTATTCGACCTGGAATATATCTTTTGGAAGTTTTCGTGCAAGTTATCTTGGACCAGCAGTCAGTTTTTGGGCACGTGAGCTGAAAGTGATAGCAAATGCAGCTACTTGGACACTAGTATTGGACATTATGGAACAAAACAACGATTTATTGTGGAACTAGGACTCCTTGCACTACATTCTGATGAAAGATCATCAAAGGTAAAGGAATATTTATGTTGTAATTTCGTATTTCTGTTGACTCCAACATGGCGGAGAAATATTGTTACGTCTGTCTCAGATTATTGCAAAGTTAGCCTTTTTCCGTAACGTTTAAAAAAAATCTGACACAGCGGTTGCATTAAGAACCAGTGTATCTTTAATTATATGTAGAACATGTATCTTTAGTCAGTTTATGATGAGTATTTATGTTATCTGGCGTAGCTTTCTATAATTCCTCCGGATATTTTGGAGGAATTTCTGAACATGGCGTCCACAAACATCCACAAACCGAGATTTGTGGATATAAAACTGCATATTATCGAACAAAACATAAATGTACTGTGTAACATGTCATATGACTGTCATCTGATGAAGATTTTCAAGAGGTTAGTGATTCATTTTATTTCTAATCCTGCTTTTGTGATTTTATCTTTGGCTGGAAAAAATGGCTGCATTTTTTCTTTGGTTTGGTGGTGGTCTAACAAATATATGTTGTGTTTTCGCTGTAAAACATTTAAAAATCTGACATGATGGGTAGATTAACATGGTGTTTATCTTTCATTTGAGGTATTGGACTTGTTCATGTGTGAAAGTTAAATATTTCTAAAGAATATTTTTGAATTCCCTGCGCCACCTTTTCAGCTGAACGGGGGGGGTGGAGTTCCCTGAGGGGAACGCCTTGCCCCAACAGGTTTTAATGGATTTCGCCTTTGAGTTGTATTGCTGAAATCTTCTTACTCTTTCAAATGACTGCTTGACCTTTTGACTGCTCGACCCACACAGCAGACATTGTGGGCTAGGTTAGGAATGCTGTGTTGCACGTGTAGCGCAACATTTTACGTGGTGTCATTAACCTACATTAAATAGGTATGCACGTGAACTTTGACATCGGTTTTCCACATCGGCGTTAAACTAGACATACCTATGTTGGCATTTTTTAGCTAATATCGTCCAATTCCGGTACTTTCATTGATATATCGTGCATCCATATTTCATTGTCTACCTAGCTTGCTAGCTAGCTACATGTCTTAATAAAAGACTCAGCCGAGTGTGCCAGAGCTCAGAATAACTGGTGAATTTAAGAATGCTCAACACCCGTTGAATATGGCCGATGTCCATAAACATCGGAAAAAAAGCTTAATTCAATTGTTGCCAGCAGCACAGTTAGTCACCAACGCTCTGGATAACCAGCTCTGCTAGGGCGAGTAAAATGGTCAGAGTAGGGGTGTTCTCTCATTATGTGTCTTGAAGTAGCTAGCAAGCTAGCCAATGTTAGCCAGTTAGCTTGGGTGCTTGACTGCTGTTGTGAGGTCAGAACGCTCGAATCAACCCTAATACTCGGCCAGAGCGTCCAGTGTGTGCTTGAACGCACCAGGAGCGAAAGCGAAACGGTTACAATTTACAAACTGACAATCTGACAGCACAATTGCGGTCACCAATGCTCTGGATAACATAAGAGCCTAACCAGCTCTACTAGGGCGAGTAATGTTCAGTGAGCTGTTCTCTCATTTGTGTCTGGAAGTAGCTGTTAGCTTGGGTGCCTGATTATTTTTTATTATTATTATGAACAAAACAAATATACAAACAGACAGGGGGGGTATTACATCGAGATACATTGCTTTTTTGTTTTTACCCTAACGGATAGAATTGAAATATTTATTTTTTTAAATGTGAAGAGGGGTTTGTTCTCCGTCCACTTCCTTTTTACGGATAAAGAATCTGCCATTAAATATCACAATGAAAGTTAAATCAGGGTCCATATAATTTGGTTCAAAACAAAACTATATCAAAGTCTTTCAAGTTAACATTAATATTAGTTTATTTTAAAATAAAACCTAATTTGCTCCAAAATATTCTCACATAAGAACAGTCCCAAAATAAAAATGGCCAAGTGTCTGGGTCACAACCACAAAATACACATGTTATCAATACCTATTTTGAAAGTTCTTTACAGGGGTGCTTGACTGCTGTTAGTACAGAACGCTTGGATCAATCCTTAAAGAGATGGGTGGGGCTAGAGCTTAAGAGGGTGTGAACGATGCTGAGTGGGTGTAGACAAAAAAGGGCTCTCCATTAGTACAGTCGTGGGCAAAGGTTGAGAATGACACATTAATTTCCACAAAGTTTGCTGCTTCAGTGTCTAGATATTTTTGTCAGATGTTACTATGGAATAGTGAAGTATAATTACAAGTGTTTCACAAGTGTCAAAGGCTTTTATTGACAATTACATGACGTTGATGCAGAGTCAATATTTGCAGCGTTGACCCTTCTTTTTCAAGACTTCTGCAATCCGCCCTGGCATGCTGTCAATTAACTTCTGGGCCACATCCTGACTGATGGCAGCTCATTCTTGCATAATCAATGATTGGAGTTTGTCAGAATTTGAGGGTTTTTGTTTATTCACCTGCCTCTTGAGGATTGACCCCAAGTTCCCAATGGGATTAAGGTCTGGGGAGTTTCCTGGCCATGGACTCAAAATATTGATGTTTTGTTCCCCGGGCCACTTAGTTATCACATTTGTCTTATGCCAAGGTTCTCCATCATGCTGGAAAATGCATTGTTCATCACCAAACTGTCCCTGGATGGTTGGGAGACGTTGCTCTCGGAGGATGTGTTGGTACCATTATTTATTCATGGCTGTGTTCTTAGGCAAAATCATGAGTGAGCCCACTCCCTTGGCTGAGAAGCAACCCCACGCATGAATGGTCTCAGGATGCTTTACTGTTGGCATGACACAGGACTGATGGTAGCGCTCACCTTGTCTTCTACGGACAAGCTTTTTACCGGATGCCCCATACAATCGCAAAGGGGATTCATCAGAGAAAATGACTTTACCCCAGTCCTCAGCAGTCCAATCCCTGTACCTTTTGCAGAATATCAGTCTGTCCCTGATGTTTTTCCTGGAGAGAAGTGGCTTCTTTGCTGCCCTTCTTGACACCAGGCCATCCTCCAAAAGTCTTCGCCTCACTGTGCGTGCAGATGCACTCACACCTGCCTGCTGCCATTCCTGAGCAAGCTCTGTACTGGTGGTGCCCCGATCCCGCAGCTGAATCAACTTTAGGAGACGGTCCTGGCGCTTGCTGGACTTTCTTGGGCGCCCTGAAGCCTTCTACAAAACAATTTAACCGCTCTCCTTGAAGTTCTTGATGATCTGATAAATGGTTGATTTAGGTGCAATCTTACTGGCAGCAATATCCTTGCCTGTGAAGCCCATTTGCATGGTAAAGAGGGACTTTGCAATTAATTGCAATTCATTTGATCACTCTTCATAACATTCTGGAGTATATGCAAATTGCCATCATACAAACTGAGGCAACAGACTGTGAAAATTAATATTTGTGTCATTCTCAAAACGTTTGGCCACGACTGTAGTAACAAACCAATCAAAGGCCATTTTCTCAAAAGTGAGTTTACAAGTTGATCAATTTTCAAAGCAAAATTACTTGTTTCTCAACTGTAGTGTATGATATACAATCTTGTAGCTCTGAGTCTACTTTTATCCAATGTAAAAAAAAAAAAACATTATAAAATTTTGCTACGTAAGCCGGTCGGTCACATATATCCTTGCTACGAATAGTGTAAACTTGTAATTATATTTACTGACACCCTACAGTCAAATTCTGACACCAGTAGAGTAGCTATTAAGCTATATAAACCATGCCACTCTGCAAACACGCCTTCTCCGATGTTGGTTACAAAGCATTACTTATTTAAATTAGGTAGGAGAATTTCATGTTACCATTGGTGTATAAAATTAGTTTGGGTGATGTTAAAGGTTCACACCCCTAATTCACACATTACACACACATTCAGTTAATATAATTTCAATTTCCTTCTAAGAGCCACTTCCATCTCTCTGTGCCACTCGTGTATGCCCTGATTGGAGAGAGGCTAGTGAAAGATAAGAACCAATCACACAGATGGAGACAGCTGGGCAGCAGCATACTGTATCAGTCTTCTACCAATTAAATCCCTCACAGCAATTGAGTCCTCATACTCAGGGAATTCGATTGATACATTGAGATATTGCAGTTGTATACGATACAGTGCATTCAGAAAGAATTCAGAACCCTTCCCTTTTTCTACATTTTGTTATGTTACAGCCTTATTCTAAAATGGATTAAATGAAAACAATTCCTTAAACTACACACAATACCCCATAATGACAAAGCGAAAAAAGGTTTAGAAATGTTTGCAAATGCATTTTCAAAAAAATAAATATAATACCTTATTTACAGAAGTATTCAGATCCTTTGCTATGAGACTCAAAATTGAGCTCAGGTGCATACTGTTCCCATTTATAATCCTTGAGATGTTTCTACAACTTGATTGGAGTCCAGCTGTGGTAAATTCAATTGAGTGGACATGATTTGGAAAGGCACACACCTGTCTATATAAGGTCGCACAGTTAGCAGTGCATGTAAGATCAAAAACCAAGCCATGAGGTCAAAGGAATTTGCCGTAGAGCGCCAAGACAGGATTGTGTCGAGGCCCAGATCTGGGGAACGGTACCAAAAGATTTCTGCAGCATTGAAGGTCCCCAAGAACACAGAACACAGTGGCCTCCATCGTTCTTAAATGGAAGAAGTTTGGAACCACCAAGACGCTTCCTAAGCTGGCCACCCGGCCAAATTAAGCATTCAAGGGAGAAGGGCCTTGATCAGGGAGGTGACCAAGAACCTGATGGTCACTCTGACAGAGCTCCAGAGTTCCTCTGTGGAGATGGGAGAACCTTCCAGAAGGACAACCATCGCTGCAGCACTCCACCAATCAGGCCTTTATGGTAGAGTGGCCAGACGGAAGACACTCCTCAGTAAAAGGTACATGACAGCCTTCTTGGAGTTTGCCAAAAGGTAGCTAAAGGACTCTCAGACCATGAGAAAGAAGATTCTCTGGTCTGATGAAACCAAGATTGAACTTTTTGGCCTGAATGCCAAGCGTCATGTCTGGAGGAAACCTGGCACCATCTCTACGGTGAAGCATGTTGGTGGCAGCATCATGCTGTGGGGATGTTTTACAACATCAGGGACTGGGAGACTAGTCTGGATCTATGGAAAGATGAACGGAGCAAAGTAAGAGATCATTGATGAAAACCTATTCAGGACCTCAGACTGGGGCGAAGGTTCACCTTCCAACAGGACAACAACCCTAAGCACACAGCCAAGACAACGCAGGAGTGGCTTCGGGACAAGTCTCTGAATGTCCTTGAGTAGCCCACTAGAGCCCGGACTTGAACCCGAACGAACGAACACCTCTGGAGAGAGCTGAAAATAGTTGTGCAGAGACGCTCCCCATCCAACCTGACAGAGCTTGAGAGGATCTGCAGAGAAGAATGGGATAAACTCCCCAAATACAGTTGTGCTACGCTTGTAGGGTCATACCAAAGAAGACAAGGTTGTAATCGCTGCCAAAGGTGCTTCAACAAAGTACTGAGTAAAGTACTTGAGTATGTGATATTTCAGTTTGCTTAGTCATTATTGGGTAATGTGTGTAAATACAATTTTATCAATTTTAGAATAAGGCTGTAACGTAACAAAATGTGGAATACTTTCCAAATATACTGTAATTCCTACTGAAGTCTACACCTTTGAGCAGGATTAATCTAATCAGAAACAATTAACATACGCATAACGTTTCAGACATCTTCCCAGCATTGCTACATCACCTTTGATGAGCCTGGGCTCTTCCATTGAAAGTGAATAGCCAATGCTGAACCTATTTATAAAACCTGTTCCCTGGCAGTTTAAAGTGTCTCTCTTAAGCTCTCGGTGTGACTCAGAAGTTCATTATGAATACAACCGCTGCACTTGTCAAAGTGGAGTTCTCAGCGCTATCCTGCCGAGCTGCAACGCCCCTCTCTCCCAGAATAAACCCTGAGAGACGTTCTCTGAGCCCTGTTTCTCAGTCTCTCTCTCCAAAACAACTGGGCTTTACAATGAGGGCTGCTGCCAGTTCCTGCCAGGCCTCTTCACAGAGGGAGGGAAAGAGAAATATCATAGAAAGACATAGCATATGGTAGAGCCAGCAAGAGCAAGACAGTTGGAGAGATGTAGAGCGCGAGAGAGAGACGGAGGGAGGGAGAGAGAAAGCTGTGCCGTAAATGCTGCTCCTCAGGGGAATCAGAGGTGGCAGGCTGACTGATTGAGCGAAGCCACATCTACAATAGTTGGCATTTAGCTGCATACTCGTCCCGCACACTAAAAACGATCATGACACACCACTTACAATAATACCCTGGGAGAAATGGCACTGAAGCGGATGGGAAACCTCGGATCATTTGTAAAGGTGCGACAATTAAGTGAATAGCAAGCTTCAACAATACAGCACGATTGCGCCTTGAATAAATGGAACATGTGATGCTCCATAGCTTGATTGTAAGTAGCAGCATTCAAGCAGATGGCAAAACTAAGATAAGCATAACTGTTGTCTACCCATTAACCTCAAAGCTGGAACGATGGAGAGGACACGCATGCAGTAAAGTGGGTCAGTTGCGGTATTGATGCAGAGATTCTAAGGCAGAATCTGGCATTAAATGAACTCTAATTAGACTAAAATTAATAGCGCCGGGCGCATATTTTCCCAGTTCCCAAGCTGCCATTGCTCTTCATCTGACAGGCGCTGACGTGGCTCTCAGATGTCTATGGATCTACTGACAGCTGCATCGTTCACACTCCCCGAGAGACGGCATGCACAACAACACAGCCGTGTTCAGACTCAATGTTACAGTGCTGCTTACATGATACCTATACAGTCTAGTAGGAGATAAAACCCTGATGCATATTCTAATGGGAGTCAGGCCAACTTTGTCCCACAGACATCAGGTCTGATAGGGGGGGGGGGGGGGGGGGGTTCCCCCATCTGGAAGCTGAAGCACTTTTTAAACCCCTGAAACAGACATGTCATGCAATCTAGCATGGAATATCATGAATTGTGAATCATGAACCATGATAAGACATTTATAAGAAATTGACAGGAAGAGAGAAACAGGACAGCACTACTTCCTAAATCTTTGGGAGAGGGGAGTGCAACAGGCTCTCATCTCTCTATGAGTGGATAGTCCAACAGGGCTTGACTGAAGCGATGGAAAATTAGGCCTATGGGTCTTTCAACAAAGATTTCGAATTCACTAAATTTACTCCCATCGTTTTTAGTCCCCAGGGATTGACAGTCTGATAAAGAAAAGTAAAATAACTGCTTTCTAAAGTTACCACAACCAGAAAGGACCTGGGAAGTGACATCTTTCCAACATGTCTTGAATGCACTTTCATACACAGAACATCAACAGTAAGTGCTCACCCGCTCATCGCTACTGTAGTCTGAGTACCAGTCTTTTTAGCTACCATTCCACTCCTTGTTTCCTCAGTTCAGGCGATCGATGGTAGGTGAACTGTTCTTCCGATTAATATTCACACAGAGTACACAAACAGAGAAAGAAACCAATATGTTTGACTCACCTGAGTTAGCCATTTGTTGACATTCACCTCACTGGTTGAAATGTGTTTAGCTAGCCTACGCATCAGCAGGTGATAAGACCACCAGACAACAATGATTTTTTTCGTCTTTATGTCAATCAATCAAACAAGCGCCCGCCGCTCGGCGAGATTTAACAACATTTCTTACAATGTGAAACAGGAGGAGTTAGCTGTGAAAAATCAGAGTTTGCTTCTTGGAAGAGAGAGAGAGAAAAAAATTGTAATAAAAAAACTTAAAGAACACCAAACACCAAGCAATAAATAGCTCAAGCCAGGCTGCACCCATCCCCTCTCCCTCTGATCTGCATGGATCACGACTTTAGGTAGGTAATCCGGAATTCAGGATTAATCCGGAAGAATCACATCCCTGAGACATGCAGTTAAACAAGCACAGACTCGACCGAGAGAGAGAGAAAATAGAGAGAGGAATGGAGCGAGAATTAGACTGTTGGGACCCTGTTAGAAACACAAGGCTGTCTATATCTGGTAGAGTGAGATGGATGATGTCTGTTGTGTACTGTGGGTCTGAGTGGAGCTGGTTAGTGTGGAGGATTGATGGTGGTGTGATGCCTGCCGTCTCCATCTCACAGTGTGGGGTTGGACGGACACCTCTGCTGCCCAGGGTCCAGGAGTAATGTGCATCACCGCATGTCACTCCATCTCTCCATCTGTTGCACCGTACCGGCCTTGGGACACCTTGGCATTAGACACACTGTCTGCACTACCCGTGGCACACACACATACAGAGAAAGAACGAGAGAGACATCAGAGCTCCCCTCACACCTCCAGTGTTCCGCACACTCTTTACTCACTGCACCGGTCCCTCTGTTCTGTCTGCTGTCTCCACAGTCCAATCAGATCCAGCCTTCCACATCAACACAAACCAGCATCCCTCCCAATACCCACTTGCGCGCACACACACACACACACACACACACACACCCTCGCACTTAGACACACAAGTCAAACACACGCAAGCAAGTACACGCGTATGGCTGACCATGCTGCTCCTCTCGGCTCACAAATTACCTCATCCACCCTCTGAGCTCTGCCTCTCTGACCGATGGCTCATCTTTCAAGCTTGGTGGAGGAGAATGGATGGCCACAATTACCACTAAACAACCTTGAGATCCTCACATGATCCTGAGCACTACCGTGAAAGGGGAAGAGGGAAAGAAAGAGAGATACAGGGTGGGAGAGACTAGATAGAAGAAAACACAGGGAGGATGAGAGAGAGACAGGGTGTGAGAGACTAGATAGAAGAAAACACAGGGAGGATGAGAGAGAGACAGGGTGGGAGAGACTAGATGGAAAACACAGGGAGGATGGAGAGAGAGACAGGGTGGGAGAGACTAGATAGAAGAAAACACAGGGAGGATGGAGAGAGACAGGGTGGGAGAGACTAGATGGAAAACACAGGGAGGATGGAGAGAGAGAGACAGGGTGGGAGAGACTAGATAGAAGAAAACACAGGGAGGATGGAGAGAGAGACAGGGTGGGAGAGACTAGATAGAAGAAAACACAGGGAGGATGGAGAGAGAGACAGGGTGGGAGAGACTAGATGGAAAACACAGGGAGGATGGAGAGAGAGAGACAGGGTGGGAGAGACTAGATGGAAAACACAGGGAGGATGGAGAGAGAGAGACAGGGTGGGAGAGACTAGATAGAAGAAAACACAGGGAGGATGGAGAGAGAGAGACAGGGTGGGAGAGACTAGATGGAAAACACAGGGAGGATGGAGAGAGAGAGACAGGGTGGGAGAGACTAGATGGAAAACACAGGGAGGAGAAAACACAGGGAGGATGGAGAGGAGAGACAGGGTGGGAGAGACTAGATGGAAAACACAGGGAGGATGGGAGAGAGAGACAGGGTGGGAGAGACTAGATGAAGAAAACACAGGGAGGATGGAGAGAGAGACAGGGTGTGAGAGACTAGATAGAAGAAAACACAGGGAGGATGAGAGAGGGAGAGACTAGATAGAAGAAAACACAGGGAGGATGGAGAGAGAGAGACAGGGTGGGAGAGACTAGATGGAAAACACAGGGAGGATGGAGAGAGAGACAGGGTGGGAGAGACTAGATGGAAAACACAGGGAGGATGAGAGAGAGACAGGGTGGGAGAGACTAGATGGAAAACACAGGGAGGATGGAGAGAGAGACAGGGTGGGAGAGACTAGATGGAAAACACAGGGAGGATGGAGAGAGAGAGAGATGGAAAACACAGGGAGGATGGGAGGAGAGACAGGGTGGGAGAGGATGGAAAACACAGGGAGGATGGGAGAGAGAGACAGGGTGGGAGAGACTAGATGGAAAACACAGGGAGGATGGAGAGAGAGACAGGGTGGGAGAGACTAGATGGAAAACACAGGGAGGATGGAGAGAGAGAGAGAGAGACAGGAAAACACAGGGAGGATGGAGAGAGAGACAGGGTGGGAGAGACTAGATGGAAAACACAGGGAGGATGGAGAGAGAGAGACAGGGTGGGAGAGACTAGATGGAAAACACAGGGAGGATGGAGAGAGAGACAGGGTGGGAGAGACTAGATGGAAAACACAGGGAGGATGGAGAGAGAGACAGGGTGGGAGAGACTAGATGGAAAACACAGGGAGGATGGAGAGAGAGACAGGGTGGGAGAGACTAGATGGAAAACACAGGGAGGATGGAGAGAGAGACAGGGTGGGAGAGACTAGATAGAAGAAAACACAGGGAGGATGGGAGACAGGGTGGGAGAGACTAGATGAAGAAAACACAGGGAGGATGGGAGAGAGAGAGAGACTAGATGGAAAACACAGGGAGGATGGAGGAGAGACAGGGTGGGAGAGACTAGATGGAAAACACAGGGAGGATGGAGAGAGAGACAGGGTGGGAGAGACTAGATGGAAAAAACAGGGAGGATGGAGAGAGAGACAGGGTGGGGGAGAGACTAGAGGGTGGAGAGACTAGATGGAAAACACAGGGAGGATGGAGAGAGAGAAAACACAGGGAGGATGGAGAGAGAGACAGGGTGGGAGAGACTAGATAGAAGGAAAACACAGGGAGGATGGAGAGAGAGAGACAGGGTGGGAGAGACTAGATGAAGAAAACACAGGGAGGATGGAGAGAGAGACAGGGTGGGAGAGACTAGATGGAAAACACAGGGAGGATGGAGAGAGAGACAGGGTGGGAGAGACTAGATAGAAGAAGAAAACACAGGGAGGATGAGAGAGAGACAAGACTAGATGGAAAACACAGGGAGGATGGAGAGAGAGACAGAGGTGGGAGAGAGACTAGATAGAAGAAAACACAGGGAGGATGGAGAGAGAGACAGGGTGGGAGAGACTAGATAGAAGAAAACACAGGGAGGATGAGAGAGAGACAGGGTGGGAGAGACTAGATGGAAAACACAGGGGATGGAGAGAGAGAGACAGGAAGAAAACACAGGGAGGATGGAGAGAGAGACAGGGTGGGAGAGACTAGATAGAAGAAAACACAGGGAGGATGGAGAGAGAGACAGGGTGGGAGAGACTAGATAGAAGAAAACACAGGGAGGATGGAGAGAGAGACAGGGTGGGAGAGACTAGATGGAAAACACAGGGAGGATGGAGAGAGAGGAAAACACAGGGAGGATGGAGAGAGAGACAGGGTGGGAGAGACTAGATAGAAGAAAACACAGGGAGGATGGAGAGAGAGACAGGGTGGGAGAGACTAGATGGAAAACACAGGGAGGATGGAGAGAGAGAGACAGGGTGGGAGAGACTAGATGGAAAACACAGGGAGGATGGAGAGAGAGACAGGGTGGGAGAGACTAGATAGAAGAAAACACAGGGAGGATGGAGAGAGAGACAGGGTGGGAGAGACTAGATGGGAGAGACTAGATGGAAAACACAGGGAGGATGGAGAGAGAAAACACAGGGAGACCAGGGAGAGAGACAGGGTGGGAGAGACTAGATGGAAAACACAGGGAGGATGGAGAGAGAGACAGGGTGGGAGAGACTAGATAGAAGAAGAAAACACAGGGAGGATGGAGAGAGAGACAGGGTGTGAGAGACTAGATAGAAGAAAACACAGGGAGGATGGAGAGAGAGACAGGGTGGGAGAGACTAGATAGAAGAAAACACAGGGAGGATGGAGAGAGAGACAGGGTGGGAGAGACTAGATGGAAAACACAGGGAGGATGGAGAGAGAGACAGGGTGGGAGAGACTAGATAGAAGAAAACACAGGGAGGATGGAGAGAGAGACAGGGTGGAGAGACTAGATGGAGAGAGAGAAAACACAGGGAGGATGAGAGAGAGAGACAGGGTGGGAGAGACTAGATGAAGAAAACACAGGGAGGGAGAGATACAGGGTGGGAGAGACTAGATGGAAAACACAGGGAGGATGGGGAGAGAGAGACAGGGTGGGAGAGACTAGATGGAAAACACAGGGAAAACACAGGGAAACACAGGGAGGATGGAGAGAGAGACAGGGTGGGGGAGAGACTAGATGGAAAACACAGGGAGGATGGAGAGAGAGAGACAGGGTGGGAGAGACTAGATGGAAAACACAGGAGGATGGAAAACACAGGGAGGATGGAGGAGGAGAGACAGGGTGGGAGAGACTAGATGGAAAACACAGGGAGGATGGAGAGAGAGACAGGGTGGGAGAGACTAGATAGGAAAACACAGGGAGGAGGGAGGATGGAGAGAGAGAGAAAACACAGGGAGGATGGGAGAGAGACTAGATAGAAGAAGAAAACACAGGGAGGATGAGAGAGAGACAGGGTGGGAGAGACTAGATAGAAGAAAACACAGGGAGGAAAACTATGAAGAAGAAAACACAGGGAGGATGGAGAGAGAGACAGGGTGGGAGAGACTAGATGGAAAACAGGGAGGATGGAGAGAGAGACAGGGTGGGAGAGACTAGATGGAGAGAGAGAGACAGGAAAACACATGGGAGGATGGGAGAGAGAGAAGACAGGGGGTGGGAGAGACTAGATGGAAAACACAGGGAGGATGGGAGAGAGACAGGGTGGGAGAGACTAGATAGAAGAAAACACAGGGAGGATGGAGAGAGAGACAGGGTGGGAGAGACTAGAAGAAGAAAACACAGGGAGGATGGAGGGTGGGAGAGAGAAGACAGGGTGGGAGAGACTAGATAGAAGAAAACACAGGGAGGATGAGAGAAACACAGGGAGGATGGAGAGAGAGAGACAGGGTGGGAGAGACTAGATGGAAAACACAGGGAGGATGGAGAGAGAGACAGGGTGGGAGAGACTAGATAGATGGAGAGAGAGACAGGGTGGAGAGACTAGATGGAAAACACAGGGAGGATGGAGAGAGAGACAGGGTGGGAGAGACTAGATGGAAAACACAGGGAGGATGGAGAGAGAGATGGAAAACACAGGACAGGGATGGAGAGAGAGACAGGGTGGGAGGACTAGAGAAAACACAGGGAGGATGGAGATGTGAGAAGATAGAAGAAAACACAGGGAGGGGAGGATGGGAGAGACTAGATAGAAGAAAACACAGGGAGGATGGAGAGAGAGACAGGGTGGGAGAGACTAGATGGAAAACACAGGGAGGATGGAGAGAGAGACAGGGTGGGGAGACTAGATAGAAGAAGAAACACAGGGAGGACAGAGGACAGGGGAGAGAGATGGACAGGGAGGATGGAGAGAGAGAGAAGAAAACACAGGGAGGATGGAGAGAGAGAGACAGGGTGGGAGAGACTAGATAGAAGAAAACACAGGGAGGATGGAGAGAGAGAGACAGGGTGGGAGAGACTAGATAGAAGAAAACACAGGGAGGATGGAGAGAGAGACAGGGTGGGAGAGAGAGAAAACACAGGGAGGATGGAGAGAGAGACAGGGTGGGAGAGACTAGATGGAAAACACAGGGAGGATGGAGAGAGAGAGACAGGGTGGGAGAGACTAGATAGAAGAAAACTAGATGGAAAACACAGGAAGGATGAGAGAGAGACAGGGTGGGAGAGACTAGATAGAAGAAAACACAGGGAGGATGAGAGAGAGACAGGGTGGGAGAGACTAGATAGAAGAAAACACAGGGAGGATGGAGAGAGAGAGACAGGGTGGGAGAGACTAGATAGAAGAAAACACAGGGAGGATGGAGAGAGAGGGGTAATGGAGGGGAAAAGTGAGAGACCTGCATGCAGAGAAATAAAATCTCTAGAATGGATAGCCCTTGAATGTGCAGATACTAACGACTCACGACATCCCTGATGCATTCAGTCAAATCAGGAATAGAAATTCCACTTATTTGCAACGGAAAGTTACTTATTACAACCAAATTTACATACCATGGAAATTGCATGTTATAGAAGGGTCCAGACACTTATAGAAATGTCCCACGGGGGAAATTCAGGTTTTAACTAATTAAACAACAAAGAATATGATTTACATGATCAGTGTCCGTGTGCAAAATAAGTGGTTAATTAATGTGAACCTAAATCACAGCTAAAAAATGTAAAGAAAGCAATCCAATGTCATTTGTTGCCTAGACATTGCAGTTAGCCATGACAGCCTTTATAATAGATCACTTGTGACCACACACACATCTAAATATACATCTAAATATTGCACTAAAGTAGGAATATAACGAAACAAAAGAGGCCTATTTTTGCTCAAAATATTTGGCCACTATAGTAGACATTGATCAAGTTCACAAGGCTACATTTGTGCAAAAATAACATTCACTGAGTAAATAATTTAACAATCCCCCCTCACTCACACACAAGTGTTACTGTAAAGTTCAACACAAAAGCAATATCTTTGGGCTACACTGCACATTATTACATTGTACACTTTCTGCCTGTGGACATCTGTTCTACAATGTGCCAGCAGAGCATAATACCCTTTGCTGGCATAATTGATCTCTTTCAGGCAGAGTGTAACACCTGGCATACCCCTTTTAATTTTTAATTTAAATTTTACCCCTTTTTCTCCCCAATTTCGTGGTATCCAATTGTTTTAGTAGCTACTATCTTGTCTCATCGCTACAACTCCCGTATGGGCTCGGGAGAGACGAAGGTTGAAAGTCATGCCTCCTCCGATACACAACCCACTGCTTAACACAGCGCGCATCCAACCCGGAAGCCAGGAGGAAACACCGTGCACCTGGCAACCTTGGTTAGCGCGCACTGCGCCCGGCCCGCCACAGGAGTTGCTGGTGCGCGATGAGACAAGGACATCCCTACCGGCCAAGCCCTCCCTAACCCGGACGACGCTAGGCCAATTGTGCGTTGCCCCACGGACCCAGAGTTTCTGATGGCACAGCTGGCGCTGCAGTACAGCGCCCTTAACCACTGCGCCACCCGGGAGGCCGGCATACCCCTTTTTATCCACTGTATTGAATAAGTGAGAAAGAGGGAAAGTGTGTGGTGTTCCTTTCACCTCTATAGTGGCATCCAGCTTAAGCCAGTTTCAGCTCCAGCTCCAGCTGTGAAAATTAACCACCTACTGGAGGGAAAACATTACTTCACAGATAGTAGTTAATTCGTTAGCTTTGCCAGGGTCCAGTAAGCAATTAACACGTTATAACTTGAGAAACGGCAAGGGGTCGTATACCAGTTCATACTACAGTGAATTGGTTAGGTTACTAATCTGATGTTGTAACATTAGCTAGCTAATTTTCATACTGTAAACTAAATTATTTGATCAGTTAAGTTGACTAATGTTGCTCAACATTTCTCTGACTAGCAGACAGAGAATTTGATCCAGCTAGCAAGCAAACTAACGCTACTTAAAAATGCTAACAAGTTGTTCCACCACACTTTCTCCCTCACCTCAAACTTTCCAAATGCCAGTTGTTTTTCCGTTACAGCTCATGAAGTACGCTTCCTCACCCCCAATTTCCGTGGTCAGGCTTCTCACCTACCTCTTCGTTATCGTTGAGGGGACGCGCTGCTGTAACTGTCAAACTGCCTTTCTACTCTCTGCGGTCTTTCCAGAGCGCATGTAACTAGCAAATTGGGTGTCTCTTCTCTCTTCAGTCGCTTGCTGCGCTGCATTATGTTATGTGAACGATTGGCTGAGCCTTGGATACAGCCAGTATGGCGCCAAACTCGCATCACTGGTTCAATTACAGCCAGTAGTGATCCAAAGCCCCTCCCGAAACCGTTTTTCATCTGATCTACACAAATCACGTAATTCACCCATTTTGGATTAAAAACAGCGAAAATAGCCAAAAAGGTGACTAGTTTGCATCCCTGTATATTTCCTTGACTTGAGACGTTTCCCCTGTCCAGTTGTTCCATTCTGTGTGTAACCTGGCAAAATAAAGGAAACATCAACATAAAGTATCTTATTAGGGCGTTGGTTCACCAGAACAGCTTCAATGCGCCTTGGCATAGATTCTACAAGTTTCTGGAAATTCCTGTGTGGAAGTACATGCTTTCAATATCCCTCATTTACTCAAGTGTTTCCTTTGGCAGTTACATGTAGAATGGACAGGTTTCTCTCGAGTCGCTAAAAAAAGGAATATAATGTAGCGGATAAAGTTAAGATTCACACAATTTCATGTGTACAACCTATAAAGACCTGCATCACTATACTGAGGGCTTTTCCATTTCTAAAAGGACGTATTTGGGTGTTTTTGGAGCCTTTGTTCATGTTTTTTCAGAGCCCCTGTACCGCACAACCAGGGTGAGAAAGTGTTTTGAGAAAGTGTTTTCGCTGTTTTGGGGTAAGTTTATCACAAAACAAGTGAAATCACAAAAAAGGTGTCTGAACCCTTCTATAACATGCCATTTAGGCATTTTTATTTTATTTGGTTGTAATAAGAAAACGTATCCTTTAACTTCTTATGGCTGGGGGGGGCAAAACAAACATTTATTGTGGAACTGGGATTCCTGGAAGATCATCAAAGGTAAGTGAATATTTATAACGCTATTTCTGACTTCTGTTGACTCCACAACATGGTGTGTATTTGTATGGCTTATTTTTGTGTCTGAGCGCCGTACTCAGATTATTGCATGGTGTGCTTTTTCCGTAAAGTGTTTTTGAAATCTGACACAACAGTTGCATTAAGGAGAAGTGAATCTATAATTCCATGTATAACACTGTATTTATTTTCTGTAAATTGTTGTGGCTTTCTGCACAATCACTGATGTTTGGAAGCAAAACATTACTGACCATAACGCGCCAATGTAAACAGATTTTTGGATAGAAATATGAACTTTATTGAACAAAACATACATGTATTGTGTAACATGAAGTCCTATGAGTGTCATCTGATGAAGATCATCAAAGGTTAGTGATTCATTTGATCTCTATTTCTGCTTTTTGTGACTCCTCTTTGGCTGGAAAAATGGCTGTGTTTTTCTGTGACTAGCTGCTGACCTAACAATCATTTGGTATGCTTTTGTCGTAAAGCCTTTTTGAAATCGGACACTGTGGTGGGATTTAAAAAGTTTTCAAATCTTTAAAATGGTGTAAATTACTTGTATGTTTGAGGAATTTTAATTATGAGATTTCTGTTGTTTGAATTTGGCGCCCTGCACTTCCACTGGCTGTTGTCATATCGATCCCGTTAGCGGGATTTCAGCCGTAAGAAGTTAACTGTTGAATCAGAATGACAATTTACTTACTGAATTGGCCCAATTGAAATGAACTTGAACCCAGCCCTGGCTCCTTATGAGAAACAGCCTAGAGAGAAACCTCAGTGCTGGTACTGGTAGGGCCCAGGATGCTAGGCCTCGCTCTGTGATAAGATCAGTACAGATCTGGGATGGGTGCAGTGTTGGAGCTGTCTCTACTAATCAGGTTAGCCATGCAATAAATGAACTGCACGGACAGGAGGGAGAGGAGAATCAAATCAGCGTTGCTTTTCTATCACACACAAACACCTCAGCTCAGGGAGCAGGCCCTGACAGCACACCTGAAGCAACGTGTCAGCAGCCTGGGGAGGCAGAATATATGAGACTGCAGGTCAGGCTGTCACACCAAGGAGAGACACACACACACGCACACACACCAGGGAGGGGGAAAGAGAGACGCACACACACCAGGGAGGGGGAAAGAGGGGAAAGACACACACACACCAGGGAGGGGGAACACACACACACACACACCAGGGAGGGGGAAAGAGAGACACACACACACCAGGGAGGGGGAAAGAGAGACGCACACACACCAGGGAGGGGAAAGAGACACACACACACACACACACACACACCAGGGAGGGGGTAAGAGAGACGCACACACACACACACACACCAGGGAGGGGGAAAAGAGAGACAGGGAGGGGAAAGAGAGACGCACACACACACACACCAGGGAGGGGGAAAGAGACACACACACACACACACCAGGGAGGGGGAAAGAGAGACGCACACACACCAGGGAGGGGGGGGAAAGAGAGACGCACACACACCAGGGAGGGGGAAAGAGAGACGCGCACACACCAGGGAGGGGTAAGAGAGCACACACCACACACCAGGGAGGGGGAAAGAGAGACACACACCAGGGAGGGGGAAAGAGAGACGCACACACACACACACACACCAGGGAGGGGAAAGAGGGAGGCGCACACACCAGGGAGGGGGACACAAAGGGAGAGAGGTGCACACACCAGGGAGGGGGAAAAGAGAGGTGCACACACCAGGGAGGGGAAAGAGAGAGGCGCACACACCAGGGAGGGGGAAAGAGAGAGGCGCACACACCAGGGAGGGGGAAAGAGAGACGCGCACACACCAGGGAGGGGGAAAGAGAGACGCGCACACACCAGGGAGGGGGAAAGAGAGACGCGCACACACCAGGGAGGGGGAAAGAGAGACGCGCACACACCAGGGAGGGGGAAAGAGAGACGCACACACACCTGGGAGGGGGAAAGAGACGCACACACACACACACGAGGGAGGGTGTGTCCCTCCCTGGTGTGTGTGTCTCTTTCCCCCTCCCTGGTGTCTACCTGGTGTGGGAGGGAGAGAGACACACACCAGGGAGGGACACACACAATGCAGTGTGGGACCCGTCTGTCAGTAGTATGCCTGCCACTCACTGCTGACAGAGATAGGGTCTGCTATGGCAGGTACAAAGCTACAGATGCATCAGTGCTGCTCTAGTCACAACTCAGGAAGAGGAGACACTGATCTGAGATTTCATCAAAACACTGAAAGGTGCTTTTCTCTCAATGTTGACGAAATACTCAAGGATCCATCTGCTGTACTGTATGACTGAGTAGATGAGTGGTGAATACATTACTGTAGGCAGTAGTAAGGGGGAGGCTTAATGAGTGTATGTGCATGTTTGACCGGGCGTGCTTGTTTGTGGGCCAGTGTAAACATGTCATCCTATTGCAGATAATGGATGTGAGATGTTTGGCTTTGATTGTTTCTCCGAACCGAGATCATGGGTGTGAGATGAACATGTAGAGGTTCGTTTGCGGATGTGGTAAATGTGATGTGCGAGCGCGCACTAGTAGTCTGAAAAGCCAGGAGGAGCGTGCAGCAGCTTGTCAGTACCAATGTGCTTCTCCTCCCTTCGCTGTGTGCCGAGTACCTTCCCCCTCCAGTCCTTTCCTCTATCCAGGTCTTGTCTCCCTCCCCATCTCGTGCTTCCTCCATCCCCCTCTCCCCTCATGTGCGTGTCTGTCTCAGGAAGGGGCCAGTTTCAGACGTCTTTCCTGACAGCTACCTGATGTGAGCACCAGTGTACGGCGCCACAGACGAACAAACCCACAGATATAACACCCAGGGGGAAAACGGAGTCTGCGCACTGCCTTTCTACATCTACAGAAAGGGGAAAGAGAGGGAGTTGGTGGATTTGTAATATCCCCCTTTGGGCCTCTTCACTCGGCTGCCTTCTATTCTCTTCCGTTTCCCCACGTATTTCTCTCGTTCTCGTCGGTTCATTACTCCTGGCTTTTTCCTGGTGGAAACAGATCCCCAGCATTCCAGCAGACAATTAACCCACATGCAGGCAGAGCCGTAACGACGGGACTCTCCACCAAGCCACACTTACTGCCTAGGGCTACGGGTGGGGGCACAACACAGTACACACCCTCCCTCCCTCCCCCACCTGGCATCCTAATACTATGTCCCCTTCCCTCCCTCATCTCAGTGGGTTTGACAACACCCACCTTCCTGAGGTTGATGAGAAAGAGTGAAACAGAAGAAAGAGGGTAGACAGGACAGAAGGAGAAAGGGGAACCAGGAGGGTGAAAAGAGAGAAGGCCAGGAAGAAAACACCCTTCCCATTCCATACTTCCTTAAACAGCATAAGCAGTTTTATTATTTAGTAACTACAATACATAAAGAATCACTTCCTCAGATCAGAACAACTGAATGATGACTATCTCTGCACTCCATAACATGCCATTTAAATCAGCAGGTTGGGGCAGAATGGGCTGCTGTAGTGATGGAGGGGCTGCCTGCACAGTGTTTGGTGTTTCTCGCCCCAAACTGGAGCTCAGAGCCAATGTATGCGTTGATCTCCAGGCTGTTTCACATCCGGCAGTGATTAAGAGTCCCATAGGCCGGCGCATAATTGGCCCAGCGATGTCCGGGTTTGGCCGGTGTAGGACGTCATTGTAAATAAGATTTTGTTCTTAACTGACTTGCCTAGTTAAATAAAATAAAAAATGGGCTTCCTGCCACGTCAGCTTTTCAACAGCTTGCAATCAACACCACATACAGAGCCCTCTGTCTCTCCCAGCTCTCCCTCCAACCACTCAGTAGTGTGTTGGACCCCCACCCCACACACACAGGATGCAGATGCATGCAAGCTCCCGCCTGATTAAACTTGAGTGGGCTTCCCTTGGTAACTATGAAAATCAGCGAAGGAAAGAGAAGAGAGGAGAGAAATATACCAGGGCTGTCCCCATTTAGTCAACTGGTCGATAGGCTGTTTGGGCGACCGAGATTTCTTTTGTTGAGCAGTAGCAACAATAAAACAATATCATGATGTACAAGACACCGGTCTGATTCGGCCTGAGCGGACTATTCCATTGTGGAGGCCGTGGGGATGGCACAGTCAATTCATTCCAATTGTATATGGTTATATTACATGAGAATGGTGCAACACTAATAAAACTAATATTATTTTATAACAAATGCGCTTTCTCCCGCGTTGGATAGTGGTTGCGGTCAGCAGTTGTGAAACATCAGTGTGCTTTTGAATTGACGCCTTCTCTTAAACCATGTGCTATGTGCATAATAGCAAAGTTAACCAGCATACTGGTGTTTAGAACAATTTAATTTATTTTACCTTTATTTAACTTGGCAAGTCAGTTAAGAACAAATTCTTATTTTCAATGACGGGCTAGGAACAGTGGGTTAACTGCCTTGTTCAGGGGCAGAACAACAGATTTTTACCTTGTCAGCTCGGGGATTCGATCTTGCAACCTTTCGGTTACAAGTCCAATGCTCTAACCACTAGGCTACCAATGCGGAGGAGGTAGCAGCAGAATGAGGAAACGAAAAGACAGCCCTTGCGTTATTGTCTAAGAAAACTGAGGAGAGAGGAACCCAACTTAATTCGGTCTATAATAAATAGCCAAACTTAAATGTGCCTGGCTTTATAAATCATCCATATACTACCAGTCAAAAGTATAGACACCTACTCATTCAAGGGTTTTTCTTTATTATTACTATTTTCTACATTGTAGAAAAATACTTTAGACATAACTATGAAATAACACATATGGAATCATGTGTTAAACAAATCAACATGTATTTTATATTTGCGATTCTTCAAAGTAGCCACCCTTTGCCTTGATGACAGCGTTGCACACACTTGGCATTCTCTCAACCAGCTTCACCTGGAATGGTTTCCTACAGTCTTGAAGGAGTTCCCACATATGCTGAGCACTTGTTGGTTGCTTTTCCTTCACTCTGTGGTCCAACTCATCCCAAACCATCTCAATTGGTTTGAGGTCGGGTGATTGTGGAGAACAGGTCATCTGATGCAGCACTCCATCACTCCCCTTCTTGGTCAAATAGCCCTTACACAGCCTGTAACCTTTTGGGTCATTGTCCTGTTGAAAAACAAATGATAGTCCCACTAAGCGCAAACCTGATGGGATGGTGTATCGCTGCAGAATGCTGTAGTAACCATGCTGCTTAAGTGTGCCTTGAATTCCAAATAAATCACCAGCAAAGCACCCCCACACCTCCTCCTCCATGCTTCACGGTGGGAACCACATATGCGGAGATCATCCATTCACCTACTCTGTTTCTTACGAAGACATAGCGGTGTTAACCAAACATCTCAAATTTGGACTCATCAGACCACAGGACAGATTTCCAATGGTCTAATGTCCATTGCTCGTGTTTCTTGGCCCAAACAAGTATTTTCTTATTGATGTCCTTTAGTAGTGGTTTCTTCGTAGCAATTCGACCATGAAGGCCTGATTCCTGTAGTCTCTTCTGAACAGCTGATGTTGAGATGTGTCTGTTACTTTATTTGGGCTGCAATTTCTGAGGCTGGTAACTCTAATGAACTTATCCTCTGTAGCAGAGACAACTCTGGGTCTTCCTTTCCTGTGGTGGTCCTCATGAGAGCCAGTTTCATCATAGAGCTTGATGGTTTTTGCGACTGCACTTGAAGAAACTTTCAAAGTTCTTGAAATTTTCCAGATTGACTGAAATTCATGTCTTAAAGTAATGGACTGTCGTTTCTCTTTGCTTATCTTCTCAGGATAGGGGGCAGCATTTGGAATTTTGAATGAAAAGCATGCCCAAATTCAACTACCTGCTACTCATCCCCAGAAGATAAGATATGCATATTATTAGATAGAAACGTCAGAGTGTTTTCTAAAAGTGTTTGAATCACGTCTGTGTGTATAACAGAACTTATGTAGCAGGCGAAACCAACTACAAACCAGTCAGATTTTTTTTTTTGAGGCCACCCTCTTTTCAATGAATTTTCATTGGGAATCCAGATTTCTAAGGGACTTGGTTGCAGTTCCTACCGCTTCCACTGGATGTCACCAGTCTTTAGAAATTGGTTGAGGTTTTTCCTTTGTGTAATGAAGAAGTAGCCCTGTTCAAAACGAGGGTCACTTCATGTGTACTGTTTGATAGAGGCGTGTGACCAGAAAGCTAGCGTCAGCTTGTTTTCTTCCTGTATTGAACACAGATCATCCCGTCTTCAATTTTATCGATTATTTACTTTAAAAAAGTTGTATTACAAAAGTAGTTTGAAATGTTTTGGCAAAGTTTATAGATAACTTTTGAGATATTTTGTAGTCACGTTGCGCGAGTTGGAACCTGTGTTTTTCTGTATCAAACGCGCCAAATAAATGGACATTTTGGATATATATGGACGGAATTATTCTAACAAAAGGACCATTTGTGATATTTATGGGACATATTGGAGTGCCAACAAAAGAAGCTCGTCAAGGGTAAGGCATGATTTATATTTTTATTTCTGCGTTTTGTGTCGCGCCTGCAGGGTTGAAATATGCTTTCTCTCTTTGTATACTGAGGTGCTACCCTCAGATAATAGCATCGTTTGCTAACGCCAAAAAGCCTTTTGGAAATCTGATGTTGGCTGGATTCACAACACAGGTAGCTTTAATTTGGTCTTACATGTGTGATTTCATGAAAGTTTGATTTTTATAGTAATTTATTTGAATTTGGCGCTCTGCATTTTCACTGGCTTTTGGCCAGGTGGGACACTAGCGTCCAACAAATCCCAGAGAGGTTATTTGAGCTGTTCTTGCCTTAAAATGGACTTGGTCTGTACACCAACTTTACCATGTCACAACACAACTTATTGGTTCAAACGCATTAAGGAAAGATATTCCACAAATTAACTTTTAACAAGGCACATCTATTAATTGAAATGCACTCCAGGTGACTACCTCATGAAGCTGGTTGAGAGAATGCCAAGGGTATGCACTCACACGTGTCAAGTAAACAATTTCACAAATTCTGCATTTTTTTTTTGTCTTTGCTTTGCTGAAATAAAGGCTTTCTACTTTTTTCCTTCTGTTAGAACAGCCTCACTGGTATTATTTCTAATTTATTTAGTGTTGTTTACACGGTTCCAAATTGTCCAATTTTTTTTATTTATAATAATTATTGTTATTATGATCATCATTATAATAAATGTCATTATCATTTTGTAGGCTTAGTATAGCAGCTTTGTATAACCACAATTGAGCTGTAGGCCTAAGAGCACATCCATCTTAATACCTTAACTTTCTTAGGCCTATATTTCAATACAGTATATAGGACAGTGCACCTCTCCTTTTTGAACTGTTTGAGTCCAGGACCTATTGGGCCTCTTCATTAGCTAACCTAACACACCTCCCTAGGTCACCACCCTCTCGCGCTCACATTTTTGCACCGGCACATCCTGATGTACAAATTAAGTACTGTATATAAAACTACTGCATCAGTCAATCCTTCATTCATTCAGGTCATCACACAGCATTTAAAATAAAATAAAGTGAGCCTTGAATAATTAGCTTAAAAAGCAGCTCCAATTTGGAAACTGTATTCACTAATTAATGTGACTGGTTTTTAGTCTTTGCTGTAATAAAGGCTTAGCAAAATAAACGTCACATCAGACCTCCCTGGTACGCTTATAATGTACTCTGTGTTGTTTACATTGCTCCAAACGTTCAGAAAAATATTGTAATCTATACAGCACCTGTTTGGCACACAAATTCACGCAGCACTTGTTCCTTACTCCCCCCCATAACTAGTCAAATGTATTCCACACATCTGACTTCCCCTTCACCTCATGAGTAACCAGTTAACATTACCCTGTTGAGTTTGTCACGCCCTCTGCATCCAATTTTGCTGTTCCAGTGTTGAGTTTATTATTACCAATTTATTGGATGTGATTATGCTATAGGTCAGGCCCTACTGGTCACGTGCATGCCATGTATACGTGTCACGTAAAGAGAGCAAGGGTTGAAGGAATGTTTTTTCTAAACAAATGAGGGATTTCGGTGACAGAACTTTACAGTCAGAAATGGCTGTAATTATGTTGCAGTTTCAGCAACATGGACAGCGCGATAAACACTGATGTTCTGTGGTGGTCGCTGCAGAAGGGAGGAGCGAGAGACAACACTATAAACACTGATGTTATGTGGTGGTCGCTGCAGAAGGGAGGAGCGAGAGACAACACGATAAACACTGATGTTCTGTGGTGGTCGCTGCAGAAGGGAGGAGCGAGAGACAACACTATAAACACTGATGCTCTGTGGTGGTCTGCAGAAGGGAGGAGCGAGAGACAACACTATAAACACTGATGTTCTGTGGTGGTCTGCAGAAGGGAGGAGCGAGAGACAACACTATAAACACTGATGTTCTGTGGTGGTCGCTGCAGAAGGGAGGAGCGAGAGACAACACTATAAACACTGATGTTCTGTGGTGGTCGCTGCAGAAGGGAGGAGCGAGAGACAACACTATAAACACTGATGTTCTGTGGTGGTCGCTGCAGAAGGGAGGAGCGAGAGACAACACTATAAACACTGATGTTCTGTGGTGGTCGCTGCAGAAGGGAGGAGAGAGAGAATATGGGTGCTAGTCACACAGTGACTGTCTTTTTTATTTATTTATTTTTTATAAAAAATAAATGTTTTACATGGCCCGGCACAATCAAATCAATTGCTGGTTGGACTCCCTCTAGTCATTCGTGTGTCTTAATTATTTAAATCAAACCGTGTACTTAAAAGCATCAGACAAGCTCAGTGAATATAGTTGATTTGATTAAAACACAGAACGTTTCTTAATATATGGAAAAATAAACGTTTTAACATTTCTACCAATTGATTGGTCGAAAGAACAGAATACTCTTGGACAACCTATAACATACAGACTTAGTTCAATTTCAAGTTTTAATGTCACTTGCACAAGTACAGTGAAATGCCTTTCATGCAAACGCAAAACCCAACAACGCAATAACCAATTACAATGTAATAGATTTAAAAAAAAACAAGAAATAAGAAGAACACAATAAGTAAGCATGCATTACTATATACAGGGCCAGTTTCAATACCATATTTACAATGTGCATGGATGCTGGAGTCAGATATGTATAGGGGTAAGGTGACTAGGCATCAGGATATAAGAAACAGAACAGCAGCAGCTTGTATGTCAGTGGGTGAGGAGTGTGTAGAGTCAGAATAAATGTATGTGCATATTATGGCTGTGAGTGTGCAGAGAGACAGTTAAACTTGTATCCTTGACCTTTATTTTTTAACTCCGAAAGTCCATGTAGCTACTTATCAGACGTATTGCTTGGGGATAGAAGCTGTTCAAGAGCCTGATGGTGCCAGACTAGATGCACCGGTACCGCTTGCAGTGCGGAAGCAGAGAGAATAGTCTATGGCTTGGGTGGTTAGAGTCTTAACTATTTTCCGGGCCTTCCTACCACACTGCCTGATATAGAGGTCCTGGATGGCAGGGAGCTCGGCCCCAGTGATGTACTGGCTGTCCACACCACCCTCTGTAGCGCCATGCGATTGAGGGCGGTGTTATTCCCATACCAGGCAGCAATGCAGCCAGTCAAAATAATCTCAATGGTACAGCTGTAGAACTGAGGGCAGATGCAAAACGTTTTCAACTTCCTGGAGGGGGAAGAGGCTCTGTCGCACCTTCTTCACGACTGTGTGCGCGTGTTCGGACCATTTTAAGTCCTCAGTGAGTTGGACACCGAGGAACTTGAAGCTCTTGACCTGCTCCACTGAAGCCCCGTCGGTGTGGTTAGGGCCCCCCCCCCCGTAGTCAACGATCAGCTCCGTGGTCTTACTGAAGTTGAGGGAGACGCTGTTCTGGCACCACACTACCAGGTCACTGACCTCCTCCCTGTAGGTTGACTCATCGTCATCGGCCGTCAGTGATGATGATGGTGTTGGAGTTGTGCGTGGCCACGCAGTCGTGGGTGAACAGGGAGTGCAGGAGGGGACTAAGCACACACCCCTGTGGGGCCCTTGTGTTAAGGGTCAGCGTGGCTGAGGTGATGTTGCCTACCCTCACTACTTGGGTCCGGCCCGTCAGGAAGTTTAGGATCCAGTTGCAGAGGGAGGGGTTCAGCCCCAGGTCCCTTGCTTGGTGATGAGCTTGGAGGGGACTATGATGTTGAACGCTGAGCTGTAGTCAATGAACACCATTCTCACATAGGTATTCCTCTTATCTAGGTGGGTGAGGGCAGTGTGGAGAGCAATTTAAATTGTGCCATCTATGGATCTGTTGAGGCGGTATGCTAATTGGAGTGGGTCTAAGGTGGCTGGGATGGTGGAGTTAACGTGTGCCATAACAAGCCTTTCAAAGCACTTCATGATTACAGAAGTGACTGCTACAGGGTGGTAGTCATTGTGGCATGAAGCCTCAGAGTTCTTAGGAACAGGAATGATGGTGGTCATCTTAAAACATGGGGGGGATCACAGACCGGGAGAGGTTGAAGATTACCGTGAATATGCCTGCCAGCTGTTTTGCGCATGCTCTGAGTTAAGTGATGTGGACAGATTGGCCTCCCTCCTCTCTTTTAGCCCAGTGACCGCATCCTCCTCCCTGGCCTGCCTGTGTCTCTGCCAGCATGTCTACTGACAGCTGAGAGAGCGTCTGGCCCACGATGACGCCCTGTACACGGCCTTGACCCCCAAGAGAGAGGAGGTAGAGAGAGAAATAAAGGGAGATATGGAGGGAGGAAGAGAAATGCTGTTTGAAGGCAGCCACCACGTCCTAGACAAGGGCATCTGCACTGCACCAGCCCTGAGAGGGGTGAATCCTACTTCATATCCGCGCTCTCTCTCACTCTTCCTTCCTTCCGCTTCCTTCTCTCTTGGTTGCTCTGAATTCCCCAGCAGAGCAATTAAATACTACTTCCTCACACACAATGACAGGGAGGGCTGGGGATGTGTATCCTGTGGTGCCTACTTATGAAGCAGGCCATAGCCCCTGCAGAGGTGGTGAAAGTGATATAAATGCGCTGTGTGGACGAGGTTACTCCTCCAGTCCGCCGGCTCTGGCCCCGGCTGTCCGTTAGGCCCCATCCATCAGCGACCACTCGCCTAGCACACTGGCTGTTAGCATTCCTCCTAGCTGCACACACAGCGACCTGGCTAATTACCCCCCTGCCTGGCAGTCACTAACGCACTCTCTAAGACACACAAACACCTAATACACACACAGCCAAATGGCCACACCTGTTTCAAAACACACACACACACACAGTATACAGAAGCTCAATGGGAGTCCCAGCTCTCCTCTCTGAGGACTAGGTGTGTGCACGTCAGTCCAACACCAGTTGGCTCATGGTTGCTTCAACCAAATCTCAAACACACCATATAAACTACTCAAATTCCCCACCTATACAATGAGGCTCCAGGTATGACATCACATCTGCAACAGCAGGCCAAATGAAGCCCCTGGGGCAATGTCAGGTTGTGCAGTTAGTGGCAGGCAGCAGCACGGCTCCAATCCTGAGAGACTGACAGACGGACTGTCGCTTACAGCTAGTTTGGCTTTCTCCCTCCTGTTTACCTTTCTCTCTTTCCACCTCTTTCCCGTTCCCTCGGTTTCTCTTGCCGGCACTTTGGACAGCATACAGAAAATCCATTACACGGAACACACCTCCCATTTAACTCGGCCAATTAATCACGGAATGCGGGGAGATTAATTCAGCAAACATCTGCTCAGGAAGGGCAGGGGTAGAAATGTTTTGACGAAGGGAGCACTTCGTACATTCGTACAGGAGAAGAAGAGAAAACACCGGAGGGGAAGTAGTTTCATTCGGATTCTGACCCAAGCCTCCTTTAAAAAATTTTTTTTTTTTTTTTTAAAAATCTCACTTCATCAGCCAGAGTAGCTGAGACACGGGTGAGTTAGAGCTGAGAGAAGCAGAGGCAGAGCTTTAAATAACTTAGAATGAGCCGAGACACAGCCAGGCCTCAGTGGAGTAGGGGTCTGCAGGGAAACAGACCGTGCGAGTTGCGTATGAGATGGTGAGACATGACATTTGCCATTAGCTATATTAGTATGATATCATAACACATTACATAACTGCAGACATAACACAGTACTAATTAGCCACTTAGGCTAATTCTCAAATACCAGACTCTATAAAACTTGACACATCCTTCCTCTACCCCGCCTTTTATCTTATCTATAAACCATACACCCCCAAAAGACAAAACACACTCAAACTTCCCAGTCCTAAACACATTCACGCTCTCTCACAAACACACTCATTCACTCCACCCTTCACCTTCCTCCTCCTCCCGTCACAGATGTATCATCAGCTATCCCATCTGTCCAGCAGCTACAGCCTCCCTTCCTCCCCACACTTCATCACCCTGTGGACAGATTCTGAGAAGAGCACTATAATGTAGCAAGAGGAAGCCTGGGCCGGGCTTAGTGCTCCCCAGGTGTGAGTGATCAATGGGGATCAATGGGAGCGATGGGTGCTCAGGGCAGGCCTGGACCCTGAGGTACTGTGATCAGGGTGCTGTCCAGGGAATGGCCAATCCCGTTAGCTAATTAGCAGTCTGAGACAGATGGACATGACCCGCCTCGCGGCTCAAGGACGACACCAGCTTAGCCACCAGGCTTATAAGCACCCAACCATATGGATACAATAGGGAGAACAGAAGAGGGTAGGGAGAGACAGAAGAGGGAGAGAGACAGACAGAAAGGTAGGGAGACAGTAAGACGAGAGAAAAAGAGGGAGTTATGTGGGTTCATGCGTGTGCACTAAACCTCTGTGTATATTCCAGACAGTGTTGGTGTCAGACAGACGTTGTGTGCCCACAGATTGCATGTGTGCATATATGCAGGTGTGACAATGAGCGAGTGTGTGGCTATACTGTACATCTCGAAGTCTTGCAGTCTTTCTAATTGGCAATACGGCGAGTAGGCGAGTATGGAATGAAAGTGATTGTGTATGAGCATGTTTGTGAGTGAGTGTGTACACACATCTCCCTCTCGTATTGCGCCTGTCATTAGTATGCAGAGGGTAGTGGCAGGTGTGAAGCCCCCCTTATAGTGCCGAGGGCTAGAGTAAACAGGGAAGGCAGCACCCAGAGAGAGAGAGGGATGGAGCGAGAGAGGGAGAAGGAGCAGGAAAAGAGAGATGGAAGCTGGAGGTCACCCTTCAGTCTGTGACTGAGCATGGGGATCAAAATACATTCAAATGTATAACAGCTTGTGTTACAGAAATCCATTTTCAGCTCCTCAATTACCTTCTCCATCCAGCCTCCGCATCCTCACCCCACCCTGCACTCTGTCTCACACACCATGCTTACAGGGCTCTGTAGATGATAACCACTAGGATGTGATGGACCTGACTGAGAACACACACAGTGTGAATTGTTCTTTTTTGGTCATTGACCTACACAAAATACTCCATGTCAAAGTGAAAAGAAAATGACATCTTTTTACAAATTAAATAACAAAAATATAGTTGCATAAGTATTCACCCATTTGTTTAGGCAAGCCTAAATGAGTTCAGGAGTAACATGTGGCTTAACAAATCACATAACAGGCTACATGGACTCAATAGAGGCTGCCGTGTTTTATGATGGCCCTTTTCTCTTTCCTCCATGCAAACAACATCTAAGGTCTCTCAGTCAAGTATTGAATTTCAAGCAGATTCAACTACAAAGACCAGGGAGCTTTTGGAAAAACCCTCTTAAAAAGGGCAGTGATTGTGTTATTGTTACCCATCTACCAGACATTGAATATATCTGCAAACAGGGTCAAGTTAATAATTATCCTGTGGGTGATATATTAAACCACCCAGACACAACAAAAATACAGTCATCCTTCTGAACTGAGCTGCAAGACATGAAGGAAACTGCTTAGCGATGTCACCAGGAGGCTATTGGTGATATTAAAACAAGTTGAATGGCTGTGATGGGAGAAAACTGAGGATGGATCAACAACAGCGTAGTGACTCCAAAATAATGACATAAATTACAGAGTAAATACATCAGGATATTCCAAAACATGCATCCTGTATGCAACAAGGCACTAAAGTAATAGTGAAGAAAGAAAATCATGGCAAAGGTATACACGTTTCTGCCTAAATGCAAAGCCTTAAAGTTTGGGGCTAATCCAACACATCACACCACTGAGTAACTGCTTCCTTTTTTTCAAGCATGGTGGTGGCTGCATCATGGTGTGGGCATGCTTGACATCGACAAAGACTGGGGAGTTTTTCAGGATGAAAAGAAATAGGATAGAGCTAAGCACAGGCTAAATCCTAGAGGACAACCTGGTTCAGTCTGCTTTCCACCAGACACTGGGAGATTAATTCACCTTTAAGCAGGACAATAACCTACAACACAAGGCCAAATCTACACTGGAGTTGCTTACCAAGGAGACCGTGAACGTTGTTAAGTGGCCAAGTTACTGTTTTCACTTAAAATCTGCTTGAAAATGTAATGGCAAGACTTTAAAATGGCTGTCAAGCCATGATCCCCAACACCTTGACAGAGCTTGAAGATCATTGCCAAAGGTGTATTGACTCAGGGGGGTGAATACTTATTTAAAGGTATATTATATTTGTACTTTTTTATTTTATATACAGAGGGGCAAAAAAGTATTTAGTCAGCCACCAACTGTGCAAGTTCTCCCACTTAAAAAGATGAGAGGCCTGTAATTTTCATCATAGGTACACTTCAACTATGACAGACAAAAAGAGAAAAATAATTCCAGAAAATCACATTGTAGGATTTTTAATGAATTTCTTTGCAAATTATGGTGGAAAATAAGTATTTGGTCACCTACAAACAAGCAAGATTTCTGGCTTTCACAGACCTGTAACTTCTTCTTTAAGAGGCTCCTCTGTCCTCCACTCGTTACCTGTATTAATGGCACCAGTTTGAACTTGTTATCAGTATAAAAGACACCTGTCCACAACCTCAAACAGTCACACTCCAAACGCCACTATGACCAAGACCAAAGAGCTGTCAAAGGACACCAGAAACAAAATTGTAGACCTGCACCAGGCTGGGAAGAATGAATCTGGAATAGGTAAGCAGCTTGGTTTGAAGAAATCAACTGTGGGAGCAATTATTAGGAAATTGAAGACATACAAGACCACTGATAATCTCCCTCAATCTGGGGCTCCACGCAAGATCTCACCCAGTGGGGTCAAAATGATCACAAGAACAGTGAGCAAAAATCCCAGAACCACACGGGGGACCTAGTGAATGACCTGCGGAGAGCTGGGACCAAAGTAACAAAGCCTATCATCAGTAACACACTACGCCGCCAGGGGCTCAAATCCTGCAGTGCCAGACGTGTCCCCCTGCTTAAGCCAGTACATTTCCAGGCCCGTCTGAAGTTTGCTAGAGAGCATTTGGATGATCCAGAAGAAGATTGGGAGAATGTCATATGGTCAGATGAAACAAAAATATAACTTTTTGGTAAAAACTCAACTCGTCGTGTTTGGAGGACAAAGAATGCTGAGTTGCATCCAAAGAACACCATACCTACTGTGAAGCATGGGGGTGGAAACATGCTTTGGGGCTGTTTTTCTGCAAAGGGACCAGGACGACTGATCCGTGTAAAGGAAAGAATGAATGGAGCAATGCATCATGAGATTTTGAGTGAAAACCTCCTATCAGCAAGGGTATTGAAGATGAAACGTGGCTGGATCTTTCAGCATGACAATGATCCCAAACACACCGCCCGGGCAACGAAGGAGTGGCTTCGAAAGAAGCATTTCAAGGTCCTGGAGTGGCCTAGCCAGTCTCCAGATCTCAACCCCATAGAAAATCTTTGGAGGGAGTTGAAAGTCCGTGTTGCTCAGAAACAGCCCCAAAACATCACTGCTCTAGAGGAGATCTGCATGGAGGAATGGGCCAAAATACCAGCAACAGTGTGTGAAAAGCTTGTGAAGATTTACAGAAAACGTTTGACCTCTGTCATTGCCAACAAAGGGTATATAACAAAGTATTGAGATAAACTTTTGTTATTGACCAAATACTTATTTTCCACCTGTAACGGATGTGAAACGCAAGCTTAGTTAGCGGTGGTGCGCACTAAATAGCGTTTCAATCGGTGGCGTCACTTGCTCTGAGACCTTGTTGTGTGCAGAGGGTCCCTGGTTCGCGCCTGTGTATGGGCGAGGGGACGGTCTAAAGTTATACTGTTACATTGATGCTGTTGACCCGGATCACTGGTTGCTGCGGAAAAGGAGGAGGTCAAAAGGGGGGTGAGTGTAACGGATGTGAAACAGCTAGCTTAGTTAGCGGTGGTGCGCACTAAATAGCGTTTCAATCGGTGACGTCACTTGCTCTGAGACCTTGAAGTAGTAGTTCCCCTTGCTCTGAAAGGGCCGCGGCTTTTGTGGAGCGATGGGTAACGATGCTTCATGGGTGACTGTTGTTGATGTGTGCAGAGGGTCCCTGGTTCGCGCCCGGGTATGGGCGAGGGGACGGTCTAAAGTTATACTGTTACACACCATAATTTGCAAATAAATTCATTAAAAATCCTACAATGTGATTTTCTGGATTTTGTTTTCTCATTTTGTCTGTCATAGTTGAAGTGTACCTATGATGAAAATTACATGCCTCTCATCTTTTTAAGTGGGAGAACTTGCACAATTGGTGGCTGACTAAATACTTTTTTTGCCCCACTGTATGTATGTATGCATGTATGTATATATATATTTTATTTTTATGTCTTCTTTGAGAGTATTTTGTGTAGATTGTTGATAAAAGAAATGTAATCCATTTTAAATCATACTTTGTAACAATAAAAATGAAGGAATCCAAGGGAGGTGAATACTTATGATAGGCAGTCGCTAACACACAAACTTGCACGCATACACATAAACACACAGGTTGGCCTGCTGCTCACTGCACAGTTCACCAGAATAAATATAATGAATCCGTTTTCCTGTTGTTCTCTCCCCCTGTTTCCTTAACCCCTCCGATTTCATTTATTTTTCATTGGAGAATCGCTCACAGATGCATCACTGCGGGCGCTCGGGGGTGGAGGTGCTGGGTGAATATGCCTTGCCCAAACTAACAGTGAATTATAGAAGCACATTAGTACACCACCCCCGCCACAGGCAGAGAGAGAGAGAAAGGGGGAGAGCGAGAGAGAGCGAGCGGTGGGGGGAGGTGAGTGAGCGCCAGAACTGTCAGCCGTAGGTGGGTGGTTGAGTGGGTGGTAAAGGAGGCAGAGCTCCTGGGTTTCCAGGGCCAGAGAAAGGGGCCTCTAGGCTGGGTACTGTGATCTGAACAGGTGGGAGGAGACGACCCAGGGCAGGAGCAGCAAAATGAACCCTTACCTGGAGGATTTAAATGAATCATTCATCGTTAGGAAGGAAGGAAGGAAGGAAGGAAGATAGAATAGAAAAAAAAGACAGCTGGAGAGAAACCAAAGGTAACAGACATGAAATGTGTGACCATTGATTGTTACACAACAACATCGAGCAAGGGTGTGCAAGGAGAATCTTTAAAAAATAAAAATGGTACAATGCAGCTGTTTTAATCTCAATATCAAATCATTTCTCTGTAAAGATTAAGTACCTTACTAGCTAGGTTTCCATCCAATTGGAGACAGAGTTTTACGCCAAAAAATTATGAAATATTCTAATTTCCCAAAGATTTCCTATCAAATTGACTTGTTGCAGATAAGTCTGTGCGTGATCACGTAGTGCACATTTTAAAAAAAATACTTTAGTTCCAAGTTAAATGGGTTTTCATCGCATTTTCATCTCTACTGATGGTTTTGTCCCAAATAATTTTTGCATTATATAGAGAATGTGTCCACTCCGGTATTGGCATGTGCACTCTAGCCAACAGCTCACAGATACAGTGCAGGTATAGTCTACATTATTATTTTTACATGTCAAACGGCAGCCCATCATCGATCGTCATTGTCACCAGAATAAGACCCTGGATATTTGTTGGAAAGCAGCATCAAGCTCATCACCGTGCACATTCACCACCCAGTGAAGTTCAACATAACGCATTTCATCTGTAGCCTAATAAAACGGCACGCTTTCCCGAGTCGTAGTGGGAGGACCACACAACATGTCATCGTGTTTATTTCGATATGATAGTTATTATAAATCAATAATAGTTTCCACCACCATTTGTCACGTAATAAAATTTGACACGAAAAGATCTCACCTTGTCTAGCGTACTTTGTTTTGATGACATTTGGAAAGTTGACCGACCAGAGCATTAATATGTCGTTTCAGAAAGGTTTTCTTCCTGTAAGCATTACATGGAAACGTAGGAATTTTGTGGGTTCACAGACCGTGGACAAGAATAGGGGTGGAAAGATCTCCTCTATAGTAAAAGCATTTTTTAAATAAACCAAATTACTGAAATTACAGGCTAAGAATGGACAGAGTTATGCCTGTGTTCATCTTATCATATTTCTCCAATGCAATATCAGTGTGTCTTGTTTGCAATGAAACTGTCCCTGTTTGCAAATAATTAAATCTGAGACATCATTAGGAATCGGAGCATGGTACTTCCAAGAGTTAGGCCTACCTTCCCACCCCAGACCGCAGGCCTACCTTCCCACCCCAGACAGCAGGCCTACCACCCACCCCAGACCGCAGGCCTACCTTCCCACCCCAGACCGCAGGCCTACCTTCCCACCCCAGACCACAGGCCTACCTTCCCACCCCAGACCGCAGGCCTACCTTCCCACCCCAGACCGCAGGCCTACCTTCCCACCCCAGACCGCAGGCCTACCACCCACCCCAGACCGCAGGCCTACCACCCACCCCAGACCGCAGGCCTACCTTCCCACCCCAGACCGCAGGCCTACCTTCCCACCCCAGACCGCAGGCCTACCTTCCCACCCCAGACCGCAGGCCTACCTTCCCATCCCAGACCACACGCCTACCGACACAGAAAAATGTCAGCTTTAACTGCTGGCTACTTTTCTTCCATGGCTTAACCCAACGAGAGAAGGTCACAGTGATTCCCTAAAAGATGTATGGGTTTAAACATTCTATTGTACAGAAAGTGAATAGTTTAATCAATTGATAGTGAGAGTTTGATTACTTCCCAAGAAAAGTAAAATGTTTTGTCTCCTCTGCTATATGTTGTAGCTCAGCCTCTGAAATTCAAAGACGCGAAACAATGATATCCCCATACGCATCAGTCACGTCTTTCATGGGTATTTCACAGCTTGTTTAAGTATAAAGCATCACGGACCAAAGAGCTGTCATACTGAAGATCACTTTATATAAATTGAACAGGTTTAATTTTCTTAAAAATCAGAAGTTAATAATGGGTAGGCGTGTGGCTCCTGAATGGCACAGCGGTCTAAGGCACTGCATCTCAGTATTAGAGGCGTCACTACAGACCCTGGTTCGATCCCGGGCTGTATCACAACCGGCCGTGATCCGGAGTCCCATAGGGCGGTGCACAATTGGCCCAGCGTCGTCCGGGTTATGGGAGGGTTTGGCCGGGGTAGGCAGTCATTGTGTAAAATAAGAATGTGTTCTTAAAAGTTAAATAAAATAAATGAAAAGGTCTTGTGCTATTTTTAAATAAAAGGTAGGCCTAATGAAATAACCTTGCATACATTTCAGATCGACTGTGCTGCGACTGCTGCTTCGAGTCTTTGCTCCACAATGGAAGTTACTCGAATCTGGCTTATTGTGTGGTCAATAGCTCTGAAAAACACATCATGGGTAAGAAACATCGTTTTTATTCAAATCAACTCTAGTAGTAGCAAGCTTTCAAAGTTGACCTCTGGTCCTCCTCATCTTCACGCTCTCCTTCTCAAACTGAACAGAACATAGGCTAGTCCACACGCAAGGTATATCATTTTTTGGACTAGGTCTAATTGGAAGAAGCCCTCCTGAACTGCCACTGTAGGCCTACACAGCACAGCATTGGTTAGGCAGCACACAAAAAGGGTTTTGATCAGCAAGAGCAGAGCAGTCCGGGGCTCAGGGTTGGAATATGGTTTGTAATGCAGCCTAATTTTAATTTACATCATCCCAGCAGCTCTCTTAGAAATACAACGTTGCTCGATGCTTCTCTGAGCATTCTCCGAGTATCCATAGCCTATAGCCTACGGATCATTTTATTGAGACCACACTAAAAAGCCGACAGGTGCACTTGATATTGCGCGCCCAGCAGAGAATCAGAGAACAGGGCACACATCGATATTATAGCCTAATAACTAGCTAATTATAAAACACTGAAAATATTACAATTTCAATTACATGACCTTCCCCTGGACTAGATTTAAAAAATGTAAATACTTAACCCTCCCCTTGACTGAAATTGAAAAAGCATGACCCTCTCCCATTTCCATCCAGGTACCCATTCTGTAAATTTCGATCTATCCCTTAGCAAAGAGCAATTTCTCAAGTAAGAATTTTGCTTGGACTGTCGGAGTGATCTGAGTGAGAGCATCCTGTCGGGCTGTATCACCGCCTGGTACGGCAGCTGCTCCGCCCATAACCGTAAGGCTCTCCAGAGGGTAGTGAGGTCTGCACAATGCATCACCGGGTGCAAACTACCTGCCCTCCAGGACACCTACACCACCCGATGTCACAGGAAGGCAATAAAGATCATCAAGGACAACAACCACCCGAGCAACTGCCTGTTCACCCCGCTATCATCCAGAAGGTGAGGTCAGTACAGGTGCATCAAAGAAGGGGACCGAGAGACTGAAAAACAGCTTCTATCTCAAGGCCATCAGACTGTTAAACAGCCATCACTAACATTGAGTGGCTGCTGCCAACATACTGACTCAACTCTAGCCACATTAATAATGGAAAAATTGATGTAATCAATTTATCACTAGCCACTTTATATCATGCTTACATACCCTACATTACTCTTCTCATATGTACAGTGGGGAGAACAAGTATTTGATACACTGCCGATTGTGCAGGTTTTCCTACTTACAAAGCATGTAGAGGTCTGTAATTTTTATCATAGGTACACTTCAACTGTGAGAGACGGAATCTAAAACAACACACAAATCACATTGTATGATTTTTAAGTAATTCATTTGCATTTTATTGCATGACATAAGTATTTGATACATCAGAAAAGCAGAACTTTAATATTTGGTACAGAAACCTTTGTTTGCAATTACAGAGATCATACGTTTCCTGTAGTTCTTGACCAGGTTTGCACACACTGCAGCAGGGATTTTGGCCCACCCAACCTTCTCCAGATCGTTCAGGTTTCGGGGCTGTCGCTGGGCAATACGGACTTTCAGCTCCCTCCAAAGATTTTCTATTGGGTTCAGGTCTGGACTGGCTAGGCCACTCCAGGACCTTGAGATGCTTCTTACGGAGCCACTCCTTAGTTGCCCTGGCTGTGTGTTTCAGGTTGTTGTCATGCTGGAAGACCCAGCCACGACCAATCTTCAATGCTCTTACTGAGGGAAGGAGGTTGTTTGCCAATATTTCGCGATACATGGCCCCATCCATCCTCCCCTCAATACGGTGCAGTCGTCCTGTCCCCTTTGCAGAAAAGCATTTCCAAAGAATGATGTTTCCACCTCCATGCTTCACAGTTGGGATGGTTTTCTTGGGGTTGTACTCATCCTTCTTCCTCCAAACACGGCGAGTGGAGCTCTATTTTTGTCTCATCAAACCACATGACCTTCTCCCATTCCTCCTCTGGATCATCCAGATGGTCATTGGCAAACTTCAGACGGGCCTGGACATGCGCTGGCTTCAGCAGGGGGACCTTGCGTGCGCTGCAGGATTTTAATCCATGACGGCGTAGTGTGTTATTAATGGTTTTCTTTCAGACTGTGGACCCAGCTCTCTTCAGGTCATTGACCAGGTCCTGCCGTGTAGTTCTGGGCTGATCCCTCACCTTCCTCATGATCATTGATGCCCCACGAGGTGAGATCTTGCATGGAGCCCCAGACCGAGGGTGATTGACCGTCATCTTGAACTTCTTCCATTTCCTAATAATTGCACCAACAGTTGTTGCCTTCTCACCAAGCTGCTTGCCTATTGTCCTGTCACCCATCCCAGCATGGGGCAGGTCTACAATTTGATCCCTGATGTCCTTACACAGCTCTCTGGTCTTGGCCATTGTGGAGAGGTTGGAGTCTGTTTGATTGAGTGTGTGGACAGGTGTCTTTTATACAGGTAACGAGTTCAAACAGGTGCAATTAATACAGGTAATGAGTGGAGAACAGGGGGGCTTCTTAAAGAAAAACTAACAGGTATGTGAGAGACGGAATTGTTACTGGTTGGTAGGTGATCAAATACTTATGTCATGCAATAAAATGCAAATGAATTACTTAAAAATCATACAATGTGATTTTCTGGATTTTTGTTTTAGATTCCGTTTCTCACAGTTGAAGTGTACCTATGATAAAAATTACAGACCTCTACATGCTTTGTAAGTAGGAAACCCTGAAAAATTGGCAGTGTATCAAATACTTGTTCTCCCCACTGTATATACTGTACGCTATACCATCTACTGCATCTTGATGTAATTAAATGTATCACTAGCCACTTTAAATGCCACTTTATATAATGTTTTCATACCCTACATTTCTCATCTCATATGTATATATTGTACTCTATACAGTACTGCATCTTGCCTATACCGTTCGGGCATCACTCATTCATATATACTGAAAAAATCTCTGAAGCTGGAGACTCATATCTCCCTCACTAGCTTTAAGCACCAGCTGTCAGAGCAGCTCACAGATCACTGCACCTGTACATAGCCCATCTGTAAACAGCCAATCTATCTACCTACCTCATCCCCATACTGTATTTATTTATTTATCTTGCTCCTTTGCACCCCAGTATCTATTTGCACATTCATCTTCTGCACATCTACCATTCCAGTGTTTAATTGCTATATTGTAATTACTTTGCCACCATGGCCTATTTATTGCCTTAACTCCCTTATCTTACCTCATTTGCACTCACTGTACACAGACTTTTTGTTTTCTTTTGTTCTGCTGTATTATTGACTATGTTTTGTTTATTCCATGTGTAACTCTGTTGTATGTTTCGAATTGCTATGCTTTATCTTGGTCAGGTCGCAGTTGCAAATGAGAACTTGTTCTCAACTAGCCTACCTGGTTAAATAAAAAAATACACTTGTGTATACGGTAGTTGTTGTGAAATTGTTAGGTTAGATTACTTGTTAGATGTTACTGCATGGTCGGAACTAGAAGCGCAAGCATTTCATTACACTCGCATAAACAGCTAACCATGTGTTTGTGAGAAATACATTTGATTTGAGTGGGAAAGGAAAATAGCTGTATTGGCAGAGAGGTTTTGGAACCCTTTCTATTTAGTATATTAACTAATTTACCACCTGGTGATGGCGCCAGGCAGGCCAAAACTCCATCCCACCAAAATGGCAAGCAGTCTTTTCAAACAGCTCTTACATGAGCACTAACCTAAAAATCGCCCCCCCCAAGGGGGTTGGCCTGATCACCGACGACAAGACAGCCAATAGGTAGGAGTTCAGAGACCTGGCAGTGTGGTGCCAGGACAACAATGTTTCCCTCAACGTCAGCAAGACAAAGGACCTGACTTGTGGACTACAGGAAACTGAGAGCTGAGCACGTCCCCAGCCACAGGGCTGTAGTGGAGTGGGTCGGGAGCTTCAACTTCCTCGGTGTCCACATCACTAAGGAATTATCATGGTCCACACACACACCAACAGTTGTAAAGAGGGCAGGCCAGTGCCTCCTCCCCCTCAAGAGGCTGAAAAGATTTGGCATGGGCCCTCAGAATCTCAAAAAGTTCTCCAGCTGCACCATCTGGACTGGCTACATCCCCGTTTGGTATGGCAACTGCTTTGTATCCGACCACAAGGCACTACAGAGGGTAGTGTGTATGGCCCAGTATATCACTGGGGCCAAGCTTCCTGCCATCTAGGACCTATATACCAGGCGGTGTCAGAGGAAGGCCCTAAAAATAGTCAAAGACTCCAGCCAACCAAGTCATAGACTGTTCTCTCTGCTAGCGCACGGCACCAAGTCTGGAACAAACAGGACACTGAACAACTTCTACCCCCAAGCCATAAGACTGATAAATAGTTAACCAAATAGCTACCTGGACTATTTGCATTTATCCTCTTTGCACTCCTGACTCATCACATACGCTGCTGTTACTTTTTATTATATATCCTGTTGCCTAGTTACTTTAACCCCCCCCCCCCCCCCCCCCACACACACACACACAAACCTACCTCAACAACCTCATACCCCTGCACATCAACTCTGTAATGGTACCCAGTGTATATAGCAAAGTTTGTTACTCATTGTGTATTTACTCTTTTTTCTCTGCATTGTTGGGAAGGGCCAGTAAGTAAGCATTTCACTCTTAATCTACACCTGTTGTTTACGAAGCAGGTGACAAATTAAATGTGATATTTGATCATGAAAGGCTCGGTCTCAATTATAATTATCTATGTGACATTGCGACACACAAGAAAATACCATGACATTTTAAATTCTTAATTTAATAAAAACCCTTTTGAATGTAGTTTATGAGGTGAGCCCATAAAAAGCCATACCGTAAAGCCTACACACGTTTCATTCATGCCGTTTGTTGTTGTTGTGGGAATGCTGTAATTAAGTCAGCGAAATGAGAAGGAGTAGGCTACAGTGAGAAACCGACAGCAAGTGTATTTAATATCAAATGGACTTCTTGTAGACAATGACTGAGAGTGCAGCAAAGTAGTATAAACCATCTTAGCTAGCTTCTTTACATCGATTTAATGCAGTGAAAGACAGGAACAGCCAGATGGGATGATAGACAAACTTGTGAATGCCATAGGTCATCTAACTAGTTTCTCCTCGCTCTCCCTTGACACCGGCCCCTAACCACTACTACCCTACTGCAGCACGCACAGAGTCGGACAGGGCACCGAGTCAAGCAGGCTGCATAGCAAGCGTCTCAAGTTTAAACAAAGTTACAACAAAAAAAAATGTAGAATAATAATTCATATTTGAATAGTGAAATGACTTCAAATGCCCATCCCTAATTCAGTCAATGTGAGCTGGGTTCACAAGTGCACCAATCATAGAACCAGCCACATGAGCAATGCAAAGCTCTTTGGGCTATGTTAAAGTTAATCATCCTAGGACACCAACACACTTCGCTAATTCACACATGGGTTGCGTGAACGTACACACTGTATGAAATCACACATACACAAAAGGCGGGTACACACACACACAACACCCAGTTGGTCTTTGAAGAGCACCTTACCTCAGAGTGTGCAGCACGCAAGACGAGGGCCTGTAGAAAGGAGAGAACGAGAGAAAAGGATTCATTAAAGGATCCAACTCACAGCCACACAAATGCACCCCCTGCTACTCTCACCTACATTAACATGAGCTGCCCACCTCAGCGAGTGAGTGAGCTCTCAAATACACGGCAGTATCTTCTATTTAAATTAAAGGAAAAAAGTGTTTAACAGTAGCCTAGTTTGAAAAGGCAAGCCCCAGGGTTGTCAAGGACGACAGAGCCAGAGAAGAAGAGAGATGAGAGACAAAGACAGAAAAGCAGGCTTAACAGCATCACATGAAGATATGATGCTAGAGAGGAGCCCTGACCTCTGCTTGCTTAGACAACAACCTGAGTCAACATCTCCCTCTCTTGCTCCCTGGTGATTTTCTGTTTGTTATGTAGTGGTGCAGTTTGTTCCAGGAGCAGGCTGTCCTGATCTATCCACACCCACAGAAGCTGTTTTTCAATCGTTTTAACTGGCTTCCATGGCAAGACATGATAGGTTGAAGAAATATGGATAAATCCTATCCAGTCCTTGTCAACCATCAGTGATAATAAAGAATATTGGAAAGGTGTCCATTTCAGAGCTAGTTATGAGACAGCCAGGGTTATGGGGCTCTGGGGACTCTGTTAGGGGAAGGAAGGAGAGCGCTCACAGTTGGAGGCAAGGTATTGGTGGTGGAGGATTGGGGGGGGGTCCTAAGTGCTATGGAAGGCAGTGGTTGTGCTGTAACCTGCTACTAAACCTCATCTGCTCCAGCAAACACTACTACTTCATCAAAGCATCACGTCAAACGCACGTCACCCACGATGGAGTGGAATCTGCCTGGGAGGAATAAATAATGCACTGCTATCTGCTGCTACCGCTATCAAAGATAAATAGCACACAAGTACACAGCTTTACATATGTATTACACATAACTGACGACCATCATTACCGCTGGACCATAATTAGCTATACCCACATCCAACCAAGGCACACAAGATGACACGTCATACACACACACACACACACACACACACACGTCACCCCCTTCAATGCACTATAACCAACACTGTGATCAGCCACCAGCTTAATAAAGAGGATGAAGGATCATCTCACTGCTGATCAAATCAAAAATCACATTTTATTTGTCACATACATGTGTTTAGCAGATGTTATTGCGGATGTAGCGAAATGCTTGTGCTTCTAGTTCCGACAGTGTAGTAATATCTAACAAGTAATATCTAACATTTTTATAACAAATACCCAATACACACACATTTAAGTAAAATAATGGAATTAAGAATATATAAATATTTGGACGAATAATGTCAGGGAGGCATAGACTAAGATACAGTAGATAGTACTTATACATATATGAGATGAGTAATGCAAGATATGTAAACATTATCTTAGTGACTCGTGATCCATTTATTAAAGTGGCCTGTGTGTAGGCTGCAACCTCTCTGTGCTAGTGATGGCTATTTAACAGTCTGCTGGCCATGAGATAGCTGTTTTTCAGTCTCTCTGTCCCAGGGAATTGATAAAGTAAACTATTGGGATATATAATTTGACAAAATATTGCATCGTTTTGACAATATCACAAAATTATTTTTGCACTAGTTGGCTGTACCTGTTATCTATGGCCATTATAGTTTGTAGGCCAAACGGTTTGGATACTACAGACGTTTTCATGAGAAGACTGATTATCGGGGTGTCTCGTGGTCTGACAAACACAGCTGTAGCTCTGCCACCTTTCACCTCAGATGCGGTGGATTGGGACGCATCAAATGCAAAAAAACTTCAAGCTTAAACAGACAGTTATTTATGCTGAATTTTTATTATGCTACTTAAATATCCACGTGGCCGCAGACATTTACTCAAGAGGGTTATTCCATTTTTAATTCAGGCTGTACCACAGGGGTGTCAAACTCATTCCATGGAGGGCCTAGTGTCTGCAGGTTTTTGGTTTTCCCTTTCAATTAAGGCCTAGACAACAAGGTGAGGGGAGTTCTTCACCAATTAGTGACCTTAATTCATCAGTCAAGTACAAGGGAGGAGCGAAAATCCGCAGACACTCGGCCCTCCACGGAATGAGTTTGACAAGTGCTATAAGAAGAAAATGGGTGGTGTTTCTAAAGGCACTGTGTATGATCAGGACTATTTTCTAAGTAACAGAACAATAAAACGGTTGAGATTAAAGTCGTATTTACAGTTTTACTGCAAGATATGAATTGCCACAATGTTTGTTCTTCAAATGATGGACTTTATTAAAAACAGAAAAATGAAGTAAAAAGCCCACATTACCTTAAAATAAATTCAAGGTTTTGTTTTTCCAGCTTTCTGTTTTTGGTACAGATCTGGGGAAGGATACATTTTTTGGTACCCTTCCCCAGATCTGTGCCTCAATTTCTTTGACCTCATGGCTTGGTTTTTGCACTGTCAACTGTGGGACCTTATATAGACAGGTGTGTGTCTTACCAAATAATGGCCAATCAATTGAATTTACCACAGGAGGACTCCAATCAAGGTGTATAAACATCTCAAGGATGATCAACGTAAACAGGATGCACCGGAGCTCAATTTCAAAAGGCTGTAAAGTAACAAAATATGGAAGTTAAGGGGTACGAATACTTTCCGAATGCACTGTATGTACAAGTGTGTGTACGTGTGCGTAGGGACTCTGTCTTGCCAAATAATGGCCAATCAATTGAATTATATCCAAACACTATATAACTGTATGTACAAGTGTGTGTAAACAGGTGCGTAGGGACTCTCAACGGTGCCATAGTAACAAAATTATATTAAACACTATATAACTGTATGTACAAGTGTGTGTACGTGTGCGTAGGCACTCTACGGTGCCATAGTCGTCATTATATCCGAAACACTATATAACTGTATGTACAAGTGTGTGTACGTGTGCGTAGGGACTCTACGGTGCCATAGTCGTCATTATATCCGAAACACTATATAACAACGCTGGCAAGGGATACAGGAGATCCACTTTATTCAGTCAGTTTGACGCCTTTAAGGAACTAGGCACCACTTGCTGTTCAGTTGTCAAAAAATATACAAAATGTGTCAGAAAACAATAATTAGGCTATTGGATTTAGGCTCATCGTTACCACTCAATACTTGGAATGTGCAAATTCACGAGCATCATGCTAGCTCTCCCTAATGGTGAAGAAATTCGAATGTAACCAGAGGTCAGTATATAACGAGATGCTCATGTCTCGGCCCCAAAAATGGGAGTTGTTATCCCAAAGGCAGGCTTAGGTCCACAATAAGCCCATAGAAAATGCATTGGCCATATTTTGGACAGATTTTGGAGAGTGAAAACTCTCACTTCGCCTCTTCCTCTCTGTTGCGTTTCCATGTTATCACTCACTTTGCGGCTGAGCAGCAAAGACACTATCAATAGATCACTAGAAGATGCATATGGTTCATTCTAGCGGGAGAGGGCTCGACGGACGAGCGAATTGAAACTTTTAAATGAAAAGTAGCCTAGTTAATATAAAGTGGAAAATGTAGCCGTCTGAAAATTAGTGTGTAAACGGCTGATTAGCCAACCTAATGGAAAACACTGGTAATGCATATAGAATCGTGAGAAACGCAATACATTTCCTAATAATGTCGTATCGTGAGGTCCCTGGCGATTCCTAGTCCTATTGTTTACCCACTAAAGCCGCTGCAAATCTTATTCATGGCTTAATGATTATATCTGCCAATTAACGGTGCGACAGCAGAATCCCATTCAGCCCGGCTGGGGATGGTGTTGCTAATCCTATTGTCTGTCTTTTTCCTCTCCCTCGCTCCACTCTGCAGCCATACGGCACATACAGGGGGAGGTGGATGGGGACACGGGCAGCAGGTATTAGAGATTAGTAATGACTCAGGAGCAGGATTCTACCTGAGGCCCTCAGGGTGAATTACAGAAGCCTAATAAATCAGACCACACCATAGGCCAGGGGGAAGCAGATTTAAGATTTAATGCTCTCCCCTAATGGTATGACAGCCCTCTACTACTTAGCTTGAATCGAATGGCAAACATGGGAGAGTGAATGTTGGCTTAATTTGAATAACTAAGGCTAACCGTTATCTACGCCAGTGAGCAGCACTAGCATAGTCATGTACTGGCCACAGCAGAGAAGGGGGGTGGGGGGCATTTTTTCCTCTGCCCTTTGCATTCATTTCAGAATCCAGAAGCGGAGGCGGACAGAAGGTTCATGAGGTGACATCTATGAGCTGACAGCCAGGCACTCTTCCTCTCATGCTAATGCAGGCACAGAAATCATTACGCTCAGCTCCAATGAAAACCGCCAATGAGAAAAGTTCAGGCACAATGAGGGAAAATCCATTTGCAGTCTGTAAAACACACACACACACACACACAGAGCTGTAAATAAATATTGTGCATCGCTATCATTTTCTCCGTGGCAATTTCTAACAGTGTGATGAAGGGCACTATAGATCAGAGTGAAGTTGCAGCCAGAGCTAATGTCAGAGAGAGAAGGGATACAACACCAAAGCAAATTTAACATGATAAAACTGGTTAAAGTCCGAGGACATCTATTCTCTGATCCAGCCCTCACCAAGCAGAGAAGCAGACATTCTGTCCCAGTTTGCCCCTCGCTGCCACATTCTCCATCTATCTCATACGTAACTGTAACTGGCTGCTAAGCCTTCCAGTAGACAGGCTAATGCCCCAGCTTGCTACTTATGTGAACACACATGGTTTTCACAAGCACCTGTAGCCTCTCCTAACATCTTAGATTCCTAGCTCATTGCCTCAAGCATCTGTTCATATCAATGATGTATATAAACCATGGATTGCAGATGCTTTGTATTGGCCAATGAGAGTCTTTGAAGCCACCGGTCGGCCATATTGGCACTCCTCAGAAGAAGCAGTCCTCCATCGGAATTAATAGAATTCTACAGTATCTTAAATGTTTCAATGACAAAATTACATGTATTAAAGTTTTATTTTTATTGTAGTGGGCCCACTAACATTAGTACTCTCAGATAACCATATTTTAATGGCAATGTTATTTAAAATGTGTATTTTGTTTGTTTATCTTATAATATAAAAGTATGCATTAAGGTGTCTAATATAATTAAAGGGACAAAAACAAATGTAGACAAAACATACATGTATGTATGTATGTATGTATGTATGTATGTATGTATGTATGTATGTATGTATGTATGTATGTATGTATGTATATGTGTGTGTATGTATATGTGTATGTATGTATGTGTATGTGTGTGTATGTATGTATGTATATATATATAAATCATTAGTTCATACAGACACAGAAAGCCAGCGTGAGGCAACGGCAGTAAACTGCTCTCAATCCTGAACCACAACACATCACACCTTATAAAGGACGGAGTGTAAGCAAATTTCCTTTCAGACATGAATAGAGTAGACATGGGAGGTGCTGAGGGAGAGAGATAGAGGATTGAGAGCAGGGGGTGTGGAGAGGCAAGGGGTGAAGGCTAAGCTGCTGGATGCTGGCGTTCTGTGGGCTACACTACTGGGTCTGTGTGAGCTGAATGGCACGCAGCAGGTAGTTCTGGTCCCCTACCTCCATCTGCCCCCGTTCTCCACCCACTACCCCATCCCTCCACCACCAGGCAGGCAGGCAGAAAGGAGGCCACAAGGAGGGGAAGGGGGAAGCAGATAAACCAGGGTTGCAGCATTCAGTGGGAAAGAAAAAGTATGAGTTGTTTTATAAACAGAGGTAGCCTACTACCGAAGCTTGACCAATATGAAGGCACATTTATGTTTCCATATCAAAACCTTTGCTCTCGTTTTTACTGAGAGTCAGGGCCCTGAACCACGCAAGCAACCAGCCCACACAGACATAGCCAAATGCCCCACAAGGGCAACGGTCCTATCAATAAATCTGTAGGCTACTATAAATTGTGTGTAAGGTGAGACAAGAACATTTTCATTTCATGATAAAAACTACCTTGCCATAAAAAGCAGCATCCCATTTGCTGCCACAATCAGCTCATTTTCACAGAAACAATTGTCACACAGTGTGCAAGTTGGTTCAGGTCTGAAAAGTCACATTCATCACACAAGATGGATTTCAAGCCAAATATGTGATAAGACCCAAAGTGGGTTTGCAGCTTTTGCCGTAATAACGGTGCGAGATCATCGGGGATGATTGCTGCAGCCTCAAAAAGCAGCAGGGCAAGAAAATTTACTAGGATGTTTTGGTGACATCGACACTAAAACATGATGCCTTTGCTGGGCTTCTTCAGTTCATTGCCTCTACTTTAAGTACAACATCTAGGACAAATGTCTGAGACAAGATCTGTTTTTTCTGCTCCTACTACTGTATTATTTGATCATCTGCAAAGTTAATGCATAAGTCTCAAGTTTCTCTTGAGTTTTGATGTTAGTGCAGCAAGTTGTTATATTCAGACGATGAGGTCACAGAGAGAAAAGGACCAACCGGAACTGAGAGACAGCACGAAAATGTGGGGTTCGAAATTGACACCCTTGATAAAGATGAGCTGACTGTAATAAAGAAACACTACAATAAAACATTAAATGATATGACTGTATAAATGAAATGACTGTATAAAATAAATAATTAAATACAGAGATATACTGTATGATAATTTTGGGGGGGAAATTAAATACATTTTTAACTAGGGAAAAACTTTAACAATACTTTTTTTCTCAAAAAGGTAGGAGTCGGGCCTCCCAGGTGGCGCAGTGGTCTAGGGCACTGCATCGCAGCGTTAGCTGTACCACCAGAGACTCTGGGTTTGCACCCAGGCACTGTCGCAGCCGGCCGCGACCGGGAGGTCCGTGGGGCGACGCACAATTGGCCTAGCGTCATCCGGGTTAGGGAGGGTTTGGCTGGTAGGGATATCCTTGTCTTATCGCGCTCATACTAACAACTGGATACCACGAAATTGGGGAGAAAAGGGGGTAAAATGTATAAACATTTAAAAATAGGTAGGAGTCAAAAGTTAAATCCAGACAGAGATGGCCATTGCAAAATGTTGATTTTGTGGCCAATCTATTTATTTGTGGATTTGATGTGTGTTTGGGGTTATGGTCAGGTTTTCGGCAAAAATATCTTGGTTCTACGTGAAGTTCATGATGCCGTTGGACTTAACCCCAGGACATCGAAGATCCCAACAACAAGCCCCATAACATCGAAGATCCACCTCCATATTTTACAGTAGGTATGGGGATATTTTCTGCTCATGCGTTCTCGTTTTGACGCAAGATTCACCAGTTTTGTGCATGGTCAAAGAGAGCAATTTAAGTCATCTGACTAAAGCAAAGGTTCCAATCCAAGTGCCAATGCTGTTTAGCAAACTCCAGGCGTTCGCATTTTTTGGGTAACATGAAAATAGAGCTATTTGCCCATGCACACATCTGATGGGTTTGTTCACAAACTAGGTTGTTTTTCTATGTTTGACTTTCAACTGCTAGGGAATACAACGCTTCAACTAGTTAGACTCAATCTCACAGGTACAAACATGACAAGTCGCAAAATCACAGTAACATCCCACCCTTAACGGGGTGTCTCAACTGTGATATATATATTTATTTTTTTAAAGACCCAGGTCACAAAATATAAGTAAACAATATACCACAATACTTCGTACTAGTAATACATTTATTGCTTTAGAAAAAAAATAATAATAATCTGAGTCTGGTACACATATATATATATATATTTTTATCTACCTGCCCCTGTGGCTGGTGGACCAAAAAGTACATTTTATGCCCTGATTGTATAAAATAATATAATTTCCCCAAAAACATTAGCATACAATATAGCTCAGTAATTTTGATTATTTTATACAGTCCTTTTTGCTCATCTTTATCAAGGGTATCGTTCATTTTGTACCCCACTGTAGGTACCATTGACTTGCATTGGTGCCACAAATGCTAAAAAGTTAGCATTTGAAACACTGGTCAGGTAAACAAAACCAAAGCATGAGTTGCTGTCGTACCTTGTCCGTAAACTGCTTACAGGGTAAGGAAACCACCCGAAATACAAAAATATATTGAACTATCCCTTTTAACCTGGGTGGGCGATTCTTTAAAAACATCAAGCAATAGCAGGAACAGCACCATCTAGTGCAGTGATTCTCAACTGGTGGGGGAGGTTTTGAGTGGGTCGCAGGTATCTGAGTAAAAATACTTCAGTCTGAATTTAAACAACTTAAACGAGGTAGAAAGTGTGTAGAAATGATAGTGAACTTCATTTGATCATTTTTATATTTTTTTCTTCAAATCAGTCATTTCGATGTAGAGCTAATAAGCAGCACTCTTTTTGTTGATTTTGTGCTCTCAAGCCAGTGAGTTTACTGACATTCATAATCAAGAATATGGGAAAAATGTAATTATTGACAATGAGAGAGGTGGGAATGTTGTTCCCTTGTCATATAATTGATTCATTTACTATCAATATAGCATTAATAGCATTAAAAATAGTTTTCCAGATTGTATTTGGCAATTCTTCACGAGGTCAATATTGGTTCGCGATTGAGACATCCTGGTTCAATTTGGGTCCCGAGGCAAAACCAGTTGAGAACCACTGATCTAGTGGTCAGAACCTGGTCATATCAGGATGTAGGATGGGCCATGAGGATAACAACCTTCAATCACTAACTTCTCTGATCAGGGAAAAATAAAATACATCACCAAATTCAGAGAATACATCACATAGGATGAAGAAACACTCAAAGCCGCAGCTCCATACCACTTGTCAAACAGAGAACTGATCCTGTACCCTCGTGGTTTGGGTGGGAGGCTTTTAACCATTTCTTTGGATTCCTCATTCTTTAAAAAAAAAGACGTTTCGTCCAAATTGGATGTTAGGTACTATATTTATTGAATATTATATGAATCCGGTAAAAAAAAAAAAAAAAATGCCAATTTGGGTGCAATCAATTAGCTTAATTTCTCTGAGATCAAATAATATTTTAACAAAATAATGTTGCAGGAATGCTAATCTTATATTTCGAACTTCAGAAAAGGTTTTGGAACATTCTGAGATAGTGGGTGTCATGGCTTGCTGAAATGACATAGTCTGCTGAGGGTCGTTCTCTCTCTGTGTCGTATAGCATAACTCTGTAGACTCTGTCCGCTTACAAAATGTCAACCACCCTCAAAAGGGACACAGGAGACAGCAGCAGGAAGACAGCCCGCAGTTGTCATGGAAACCACAGCCAAATACACACACACTCAGAGCAAAGCACATTCACACCAAACAACAGGAACAGAAGAATAAATACAAAGTGTCATCCGGAAATTATAACATGGTAAAAGTGCAAAGCCCAGTGTTTTCTGTCAGGGATGGGACCAGCAAACAGTGTAAGATTTATGATTTGTGTGAGATAAAGGGCTGACAATTCTATTAGATGTAACAAGGATTAATACATGTAGCCCATCTCCCAGGGGCTACTGGGGACACAGAGGCCATCTCAATAGTACTGTATGGGAGGGGAGTGCTGGGCTCTGTTGTGGTGAATTGAGTACAAGTGCTGTGTAAACTGCAACTCCCACAGTTCTCCTGGGCAGACTACTACTCCCCAACAACCCACAAGGACTACTGAGATCTACTCTGCAGAGATCCACAGGTAAGGGGAGATGACGTTCAGTTAAAAAAAACGATAGAACAAATCAATTCAGTGCTCATAGTTATTGGCTTTCTGATTCTACTTCTGCCCACACTTTATTCTACAGACTGTAGCTTCAAAAACAAACATTTCAACATGCTGTTCCAAGGGCTACAGAACCTGGGTAGAATAGATCCACACACAGTAATTATTCATTTCTACAGCAACAGCACAAGATCTCTCCAAGTTGCAGGAGTTTATTTAAAGCAAACCAAAAGGTGGAAGAAAGTATAGCACTTCACAGGCACGCAGGCTTTTCAAACGGATGATTACATATGGATTCGTTGCTGTAAGGCTGAAATAGGGAATGATTGCGAGAGACATAAAGAAATCAGTAAGGTCGTAGAAAAGGGACTTTACTTTCTGCAGTAAGAAAATATTGGTCTATTATCCATTCAAGCCAAACACATGAGAGGTAGTGGAAAGACAGAGGGCAGACTACTGACAATGGACAGGTTCCGACTATGGACCAAATCAAAGCAGAACTAGACTGTTTGATGGAGCTTTACACGCAAACATAGCTTTCAATACAGGGCTGTGCGAATCTAACGTATGGCTAGTTTATTGAACACTCTACCACTTGAACATCATGTTACAATGCATAATCAGTTTCCCCCCAGACACTCAGTGACAAGCTATTGACTCACTTGTATAATAAAAAAAGGATAAATCTAGAAATGGATGAACGGCTGAAAGAACAAACAAACAACTTAAGAGGCAATAAGGAAACATTGGGCTGTGGGGCAGTGATGCAGCCAGGACCGGGGATCCGGCAGGAGAGTCCACAGCTGTGCCCCGCTGCTCCACAGGGATATCCACGGAAACCAACGGATTCAGGACTGATTTATGCCTCTATTAATGGGGGGGGGGGGGTTCGCAAACTATCAAACACACACAGACACACGCAGTGCAGCTTGATGGTGCTCAATTAGCTGCACATTATAAAACTGCTCCAGACGAACAATGCAATAAATACCAACGAGCCAACGCTAATGAGTCTCTGTACTTCTGCTCTCCCATTTCAAAGACAAATATGAACTGCTCCTCCTTGCTCCTGGTAAGAGGAAACAGAGAATGGAACGAGATGGGGAAGATGGCAGTTGGGGGGGGAAGGGGAGCGATAAAGGAAAGGGGTTCATGAGGAAACAGCCAGCAGAGGGATCTGCTTTTTTTTTTCTGGCGTAAAAAGAACGACGGAATTCAGTCCTTTCTTTTCCTTTCCATATATTTTTTTCTCAGACTATCCGCCAACGCACAAGCCTGTCTCTCGCCGTTATCGTTCACCCCCAGTGTACCCAGCCCCCCTCCCCCTCCCATTGTTCCAGTCCTATCTGCCACAGGAAATTAAAGTTCTATGTTTGGGCCTCGCAGAAAGCAGGCCCCTACTGTGCTTCACGCTTCAGAGGGGTAAGCACGGCGTGACAATTTGTCACGCACACAAACACACATGCATGCACATAGTACACACAGCTAGTCTTGGCCTAATAACAAACAGTTCATTTCCGCCTACTGACGCACACACACACACACACACACACACACACCTGAAACATTTAAGGGAATGGTAGAATGACAGGGCCTGAACATCACAGAGACAATCAGGGGAGAATTAAGCCATTGTGTATTTTCAAGGAACATTTATTTGAAGAGTTCTGAAGTGTAGAACTAGAAACTAAATGGGTAGGGCTGCATGTGAGAGTGCAGGAGGCAGTCTGGTATGGCCTTATAGCGTACCTTGGCAAACAAAGCCTAGCCAGGCAGAGGGAGAGATAACGGCAGGCAGAGCTGCAGACTCGCCACACAATGGGCCCTATCGCTAGCCCCGCTCCCTGCTTTCATGTCCTCATTAAGATAACGCTCCAGCAATTAAACTCTAAAGTATCATCCGAGGGCCTGCGAGAGAGAGAGGAGAGATAGAATGGAGGGTGAGAAATGTGGGAGAAAATTACTTTCAATTTGGGAAAGAATACAACATTTGGTTCGGCGAGGAAGTGGTGGAACATTTGTGAAAGTTTGAGTTTTCCAAGTTTCGAGGGAGGTGAAAATGACTACATGAAGCAAGAGGAGAGTGTACCAATTGGAGGTGGTGGTTGCCGTCTGAGGGAAAAATTAAACTGGACAAATTAGAGAAATACATTTCCCACAAGCCAAAGGGTCTCGGGTTCCAACTGGCATCTCATTATTTTGCTTTCCGGGCAGCAGGGACTCTATTAACACAACAGCTGGACTGAGACAGAGGGAGAGAGAGGGAGAAAACAGGAGGGACAGGAGGAGAGACGCAGAACTTTCCAGCATGAGCAGAGGAGAGAGTTGAACTGACAAAAAAGGGAAAGCTGTGTTGACTTGGGTTGAGTCATGGGGTTAAAAGTAGAGGAGGAAAGGGTGCACAACAACCTAAAAGCCCCCAGCGCTTTTCTGCCTTTCATAGTTTTATCCATTGACATGCCCCAACATCAAAAGCTGATCAGTTCCCTCCCCATCCCTATCTGGAGGAATATGATTGGCTATGGGCAGGAAGAGGAGCTCACAAAACACAGAAATGGAGGGCTGAAATCAATCACACTCCCATCGCTACCCCAGTGTGTCTGTCTACAGCGTGAAGGTATTCAAACACAATCACAAATACGGATTCATAATACACAAGATGACCCAAGCAGACAATCATAAGACTGCGGGCCCTTGTTCTCCAGTGTGGTTAATCGGCTTATTAGTTTGAGCAGATGATCACAGAAGGCTGAGATGCACACTCTGACATTCTGATTTAACTCCCAGACAACAAACACATAGCTACGACATACGATACAGTGAGGGCCCGGAGAAATGCATTGTTGGTTTGCCTTTGAAATGAATCCTTTCAAATTGGAGAGGAGAGATAGATATGTAGACTCTAGACTATTTGAATTCCATTTTCTTTCACACATGCATACATACACACATCCAGGCGTGAGAGTTTGAGCGCTGTGAAAGAAAGCAAAAGCTTTTCAAAACCACACAAAGACAGAGGCATCAGCGTGAAATCCACCCCATGAGATCTGAATTTTAATTTGTTGTGGAGGGGGGTGGGGTTATTCTCTTTAATAAGCAGTCAACAATAAAAACTGACAATGAATTTCCCAACTGTGCAGAGTAAGTAGAATGCTAAAGTCCTCAGGGAGGAGAAATGCAGAAGAGAAAACCCACACAGCTGAGCTTCTGCCAAGTACTCAAAATTCTGTGATTATCACAGCTGAGAGGGAGAGCGGGGAGAGATGGAGGCTGGCATCAGAAGCGCCAGGCACAAACAAGTGACACACACCCAGGCTACCTAGGAACTTCTCCAGAAGGCCGGAGGAGCCCAACTGAGCCTCATATACCGCTCTATGTAGTTCTAATTTTTTATTTTACCTTTATTTAACTAGGCAAGTCAGTTAAGAACAAATTCTTATTTTCAATGACGGCCTAGGAACAGTGGGTTAACTGCCTGTTCAGGGGCAGAACGACAGATTTTTACCATGTCAGCTCGGGGGTTTGAACTTGAAACCTTCCGGTTACTAGTCCAACACTCTAACCACTAGGCTACCCTGCCGCCCCAAGTACATTTGTGCGGCTGAATGTTTGGAACACAACACAAACGGACCTCCGCCGGCTCCATTTGCATAGACTGTGTAAAGCCCTTAAGACTACCACACACTCACACAGAGAAACCCAAATATTTATCCGCATTCTTCCACATCTTTATCTGGACGGGCCAGCTGCTGGGATCCATTGAGCGGTAATCAGGGCTTTGGCTCGCGACATGCTCACACAGGAAGTGCACCTCATCTGCCCTGTTTTTTTCCACTTGGCCTCAGAGCCACCAGGCATCTCCGCAGCAGATGGGGGAAATAAATCAGAACAAACCAGAGCAGGTAAACAACTTGTGCCCAAACACATGACATGGGAGCCACTGACGGCTAACGACAGTCTCACAAGGATGAGAATGGAGTGTGTGTGACATGCTGCAAAGAGTAGCAGCCAAATGGCTTTCAGGAGACCAAGCCAAGAAAGTTTGTGTGCGTGTCCTGCCTCTCCTTTCATTCCAAGCCTCTCTGAGGCGGTGCTTCAGAAGCGAGGGGGCTTTGATCACAGCGCCTTACAGATGGTTCTAATTTAATAATTAACTGATTAGACAAGTATGAATCATTCATTATTAGCTGTGTTAGCGTCGGCATGCAAACGTATCCTAAAACCAGGGGGTGGGCTGGCATGAATCACAGCGAGATGTGTTTACGAAGGCCGTCTGAGGCGACAATCTATACCTTTACCTGCCGCGGCCAGAATAACTCTCAGCCAGGAGGACACGATGCAAAACTCCCTTGTCTGCTTATTCCCCTCATTGATTCCTCCATTCCCCCCATTTCCTCTGCCTACTTCCCTACACCTCTACTGCGCACATCCCTCCATTTCTGTCATCTTCTCTACGGATCTCCCTTCCTCCCGCCGGGTTGCAGAGGAGCAGTCAGTGAGTGATCAGGGCCTGGCCAGAGCAGTGTGGCCAAGCTAGAGCCCTCCAGAGATGGGCGGTTTGGAGGAGGCTCCTCAGGATTGGAGAGCACTCGACTGCAGCAGCGAGGGGCGAAGCGTGGCAGACAGCTGCTACTGCCGCGCCAAATCCCCACCAAAGCACTGTGCATAGAGAGAGGGAAAGAAGGAGGAGAGGGAGAGCAAGACTGACAAGGGATGAGAGTGGGTGGATAGAGATTAGGGAGAAAAGGAGCGGAAAATTAAAAACCAAGAAAGAGAAGGTAAAGAAGCTCAATAGAAAGGCAGAGAAGACAGAACTGGAAGAGGAGGAGAAAGGGGTGCAGTGGAGTGAAAGTGGAGGTGCTGGGAGGGGTGATGAAGTTGGTGCAGCGAGGAGACATTTCTTGGCTGATCTGTGACTTTCCCCTCACTCAGTGAACAGAGTCTAAATTCATTCAGCAAGACAGAGGGAGATTTGAGAGCCTTTCCCATAGACCCCCTTCACACAGAGTGGGAGCAGGATGAGGCGGAGGTCAAAGCTAGCAAGAGCACCAAACAATGCATGATGGATAGCTGAGGGCCAAGGGAGGGTCCGCAAATGAGCAGCAAATAAAATCAAAGAGTTGGGACCATATACTCGACGAAGGCAGGCAGAATACTGTGAAAACCTTGTTCTGCCCCTTTTGCTTATGTTCTTTGATCTTGAACATTGAAGTAGAGGTCACATGGATATAAAGAGAGAGAGTGACTATGACGGAGAGTTCTCAATTGAAAACCTAGAACGCACTCATTCAGTGTGATGATGCATGAGATCATGAGGAAGGAAGCCTGAATCCAAGCAGTCATTGTGACAGTGGTGATGGAGCCGCACATCTGTAGTCATGGTGATTGGCGACAAAGTAGGCTCCAGCATTTATACATCTGATGCATAACCATATATGAACTGTAACCTAGGTTCTTCACGCCCTTGCCCTGATGGTGGTGTGTCAGCCAGGGGGAGTGTCTCTGGGTTGGAGCTGGAAAGGCTCTTTAGGGTTCTCAGAACGAGTCCACACAATATGTTGTCATCTCCACACAAAGCAGAGGCATTCAGAATCCTCACTCCCTATGCCAAGCAGCCCAACAGCTGGCATGGCTGGGAGCCAGCCGTTTTTCCTCCAACCTCCGGGTGGGAACCTCCACTACCGAGGAACAGAGATGAGCTGCACCATGGAGCAGGGCCAGGCAGAGGAAAGAGAGCACAGCGTGTCACGGATGCCAACTGGCTGGAAGACGACATGCTTCTGACCACAAACAGACAAACTGTGACTGGCCGGTTTCTAGTAAAACGCTTTAATGGATGTGGTGGGGAGAATAACTTTTTTTTTAAAGTAATAATAATAATAGACCAGCAACAATTTATGTTCCTGACAACAAGGACACAACAAAAGACAAACGACTTAGTCAGACTTCACCGTGACCAGGCTTTGCATGGTGTGAGAGATTCTTCACTGCAAGAGCTCTCTGGCGGCGGTCTCCAGGCAACCAACTGCCCACATCCCATCTCACCCCCCCCCCTCTCTGACAGTGTTCACTGGTTGCCGTGCTGGTTATGAAACGGTGTCAGCGTGCTCAAACATGCCGGGCAGTGGAATTCAACAAGCCAGCCTCCTATGCTCCGCCTGTACCCAAGCGGGGGCCTGTCGCCATGGCGACGAAAGGGGTCAGCGCCGGGTCGGCAGATTAAAAAACACCAAACCCCCACCACTTAGCTAACTGGATCACAACTTCCTTCCTAGTTTCCTCCTACAGTAGGAAACCAAAACTGGGTTGATTTGAAGAAAACCCACCTTGGTTGTAGTAAGTCGCTGTAGTAGTGAGCCGCTGCTACGTGACTATATAATGCGAGTGCTTCTACTCCGTTCCCAGAGATTCCACTGGGAGATGATTTTAGACACCAGTCGTTTCGTTGTCCGCTGCCTGCTTCCCCATTACGGTCTGAACAGCATCCCTGTCCAAGTCTGGTCAGGTCATTAATCTGCACCAAGCCTCAGACCGACAACACATAAAAGAGGGTCGTTCCACCTCAAGAAGCACAAGAAAGACAATCGACACCCACCACCTCAGATTATTCTGAAAATGTTTCTGTTAGAACCAAATGAAACAAGCATTTCTGCAACATTATTTTGTTGAAACACAATTTAATATCATAAATTAAGCTAATTGATTGCACCCAAATTGGCCATTTTAATATCTACGATTCATATAATATAGTAACTAACAATCGATTAGGAACAAACTGTTTTCTAACAATGAGTCTTACAAGTAGTATGAAGCTGCAGCTCAAAGGATTGGTTCTTCATGTAATGTGTTCCCAATGAATTTCGTGATGGTTTTTTTCCCTGTTCAGAAACAATAGTCAAGGAAATTGTTAGGTTTCTGTCCCATCCTACATCCTGATATTACCAAGTTCTGACCACAAGACGGTGCTGTTCCATTTTTCCCCCCTCTCGCTTTTTAGAATCCCCCCTCGCAATGTTAAAGGGATAGTTTACCCAAATGACAAAATGTGTACCCTTCCCCTTTTATCAGTCTATGGACAAGGGATGACAGCAATCCATGAGTATGTTTACATGCTCACTAATAATTAGATTATGTCAGAGTATGCCATTAGTCAAGTAAACACCTTACTTATATTATGACCTCATGCCGACGTAAGTATATGCCAATTAGAATAACTTGGTTTTCTGAGCAATCTTTTGAATTATTAGGACATGTAAAACATTATTTTGTAAATCTGCGTTCTAGCTGTATATTTTATCTGCACATGTGCCAGCACCAGTAGCGCAAGCCGCCTCCTTAAGAGTGAGTGGAGTGAGTGTGGAAAACCTGAAATACATCTTAGAAATACATTTCACATACGAATTGATTATGTCCGACCTCAGACTCAAATAGTTTTCGCAAAAACAACATGGTCACCGTGTTAAAACATATTTTGATTGGCGATTTCCTTCATCTATCAAAAGTTCCATCAGGTAACCTAATTTGAGACGTGTCAATGTTAACAGGATTATTAGGAAAATGTTAAAAGGAACAATTATATTAATGTGAATATCCACAAAAGTCTTATGTGCATGTAACCGTGCTCCATGCTTTGATTTTGTTGTCCACTGTTTGAAATGATAACTTTTTAGCAGTTGTGGCACAAATCCAATGCAAGTAAATTGTACCTACAGTGCCTTCAGAAAGCATTCATACCCCTCGACTTATTCCACATTGTGTTAGACGGAATTCAAAATGGATTAAATATATATTTTCTCACCCATCTACACACAATACCCCATAATGACAAAGTGAAAACATGTTTTTAGAAATGTTTCCAAACATATAGAACATTTTAGTTATAATCTCTCATTTACAAAGGTGCAGTCACACTGCATCTTCGCCTAGGGCTAAAATGATTCGGACTCCTGGGCTACAGGAGATTTTCGCCCGGGGCTAGGCAAGAGTTTAACACGTGGGTTCTGCGCGTTCTTTTGATAAGTAAATTCATACTATTGAATCCTTTCATCTGAGGACAAAAAACATCCATGCAATAACATTGGTTATTATGCCTAACAAAAATGGTGACTATGAAGGCTGGAAAATGTCTTCTCACTTAGCCAACTAAAGCTACAAACTCTAATGCTGGAACGGCAGCAAATGCTCAATTTTTCTCCGCTTTCATCGCTTTTTGACAGACATTTAATTGCATAAAACCATTATAATAATATTGTCACATGATTTCACCTGGATCAGAAAAGTTGAGGTCTCATTCATTCACAGCATTCTCTGTACAGGGGTGAGATCGAATTTCAAAAGTGGAACATTGTTTCCGATATTGGACAGGCAAGACAGCAAGGTTTATACAAACCATCACTGTTGGAAATTAAATGCTAGGCCAGAAGCAAGAGGACAGAATGTGTTAATAAATGTCTTGTTTATAACATTGGTCGCTTGTCAGAGATAGAATGTTTGTCGCGTGTCACATTTGTCTGGTAACCCAGGGCTTTGTTATACAAGTGCTAAAGCTTAGCCCCGGGTTAACAAATGCTTTTGTAAACACAGGCAAAACTAGCTCAGGGCTGTCTAGCCTGGGGCTAAGATAGCTCGGGATTAAGAACAATGCAGTGTGAAAAGGCGTCATAAGTATTCACACCCCAATGCCATGACACTACAAATTGACATCAGGTGCATCCAATTTCCTTGGATCATGCTCGAGATGTCACTACAACTTGATTGGAGTCCACCTGTGGACAATTCAATTGTTTGGACGTGATTTAGAAAGCAACATCTGTCTCTATAAAGTCCCACAGTTGACAGTGCATGTCAGAGCAGACACTATTCCATCAAGTCCAAGTAACTGTCGGTAGTTCTCCGAGACAGGATTATGATGAGGCATATATCTGGGGAAGGGTATACAACTATTTATAGAGTGTTTCCAAGAGCACAGTGGTCTCCATCAATGGGAAATGAAAAACTCCAGGGCTTGACAAACTTTTTTAGCCACATTTTCTTACTTGTCCGAAAGCTCAAGTCACTTCTCCACGAAAAAAAAGAACATAATACCATGGGCAGTGGTGTGAAGTACTTAACTTTTAAAGTACTACTTCACTCGTTTTTTGGGATAAATATATATATATATAAAATTGTTTTACTTTTACGTCATATCCAATTGGTAGTTACAGTCTTCACCACATCGCAGCAACTATCGTAAGGACTCGGGAGAGGCAAAAGTCGAGACCCATGCGTCCTCCGAAACACGGCCCTGCCACACTGCTTGCTTAACCTGGAAGCCAGCCGCACCGATGTATCAGAGGAAACAGCACAACTGGCAACTGGAGTCAGCTTGCAAGCACCTGGCCCTTCACAAGTCACTAGAGCACGATGGGACAAGGACATCCCGGCAGGCCAAATCCTCATTCAAGTTAAAAGTTAGAGTTAAAGTTAGTGAGGGAGATATGTCTCCAACTTCAGTGATTTTTGTCATTTGTTCCAGTCATTTGCAGCAGAGAACTGGAAGGAAATGAGACCAAAGGAGGTGTTGGCTTTGGGGATGACAAGTGAGATATACCTGCTGGAGGGCGTGCTACGGGTGGGTGTTGCTATGGTGACCAGTGAGCTGAGATAAGGCGGAGTTTTACATAGCAAAGACTTATAGATGACCCGGAGCCAGTAGGTTTGGCGATGAATACGTAGTGAGGGTCAGCCAACGGGAGCATACAGGTCGCAGTGGTGGGTAGTATATGGGGCTTTGGTGACAAAACAGATGGCACTGGGATAGCAAATTGGATGTAGTCTGAGTAGAGTGTTGGAGGCTGTTCTGTAAATGACATCGCCGAAGTCAAGGATCGGTAGGATAGTTTTTTTAGTTTTACGAGGGTATGTTTGGCAGCATGAGTGAAGGAGGCTTTGTTGCAAAATAGGAAGCCGAGTCTAGATTTAATTTTGGATTGGATATGCTTAATATGAGTCTGGAAGGAGAGTTTACAGTCACTACATTCCTAAAGAAAGTAATGTACTTTTTACTCCATATATTTTCCCTGACACCCAAAAGTACACATAACATTATGTAAGCTTAGCAGGACCGGAAAAATGTCCCAATTCACACACTTATCAAGAGAACATCCCTGGGCATCCCTACTGCGGGAAATTTCGCACGTTGAGTTGACTAAACTGCTTGGAGTAACCCTGGATTGTAAAATGTCATGGTCAAAACATATTGATACAACAGTAGCTAAGATGGGGAGAAGTCTGTCCATAATAAAGTGTCGTCCTGCCTTAACACCACTATCAACAAGTTTGATCCTAGACGCTCTAGTTTTGTCGCACCTGGACCATTGTTCAGTTGTGTGGTCAGGTGTTACAGACACGGACTTGTGAGAGCATTGTCTCAGAACAGGGCAGCACGGCTGGCCCTTAAATGTACATGGAGCGCTAACAATAATAATATGCTGGATCAAAGTGGAGGAGAGATTGAGTTCATCACCACTTGTTTTGTAAGAAGTGTTGACAAGCTTAATGTACCGAGCTGTCTGTTTAAACTACTAGCACACAGCTCAGACACCCATGCATACCCTACAAGACATGCCACCAGAGTAGAGGTCGGACGATTATGTTTTTTCAACGCCGATACCGATTATTGGAGGACCCAAAAAAAAGGCCGATACCGATTATTGGAGGACCAATAAAAGCCGATACTGATTAATCGGCCGATTTCTTCTTTTTTTTTTTGTAATTATGACAATTACAACAATACTGAATGAACACTTATTTTAACTTAATATAATACATAAATTAAATCAATTTAGCCTCAAATAATTAATGAAACATGTTCAATTTGGTTTAAATAATGCAAAACAAAGTGTTGGAGAAAAAAGTAAAAGTGCAATATGTGCCATGTAAGAAAGCTAACGTTTAAGTTCCTTGCTCAGAACATGAGAACATATGAAAGCTGGTGGTTCCTTTTAACATGAGTCTTCAATATTCCCAGGTAAGACATTTTAGGTTGTACTTATTATAGGAATTATAGGACTATTTCTCTCTATACTATTTGTATTTCATTAACCTTTGACTATTGGATGTTCTTATAGGCACTTTAGTATTGCCAGTGTAACAGTATAGCTTCCGTCCCTCTCCTCGCTCCTACCTGGGCTCGAACCAGGAACACAACGACAACAGCCACCTTCGAAGCAGCGTTACCCATCGCTCCACAAAAGCAGCGGCCCTTGCAGAGCAAGCGCGCACCCCGCTAACTAGCTAGCCATTACACATCGGTTACACAAGCCTAATCTCGGGAGTTGATAGGCTTGAAGTCATAAATAGCTGCTGGCAAACACAGGAAAGTGCTGTTTGAATGAATGCTTACGAGCCTGCTGGTGCCTACCACCGCTCAGTCAGACTGCTCTATCAAATCATAGACTTAGTTATAACATGATAACACACAGAAATATGAGCCTTTGGTCATTAATATGGTCGAATCCGGAAACTATCATCTCGAAAACAAGACGTTTATTCTTTCAATGAAATACGGAACCGTTCCGAATTTTATCTAAGGGGTGGCATCCATAAGTCTAAATATTCCTGTTACATTGCACAACCTTCAATGTTATGTCATAATTACGTATAATTCTGGCAAACTAGGCGGCCCAAACTGTTGCATATACACTGACTCTGCGTGCAATGAACACAAGAGAAGTGACAACATTTCACCTGGTTAATATTGCCTGCTAACCTGGATTTCTTTTAGCTAAATATGCAGGTGTAAAAATATATACTTCTGTGTATTGATTTTAAGAAAGGCATTGATGTTTATGGTTAGGTAAACATTGGAGCAACGATACGCACCACATCAAGTATGTGCAACGCAGGACACGCTAGTTAAACTAGTAATATCATCAACTAGTGATTATGATTGATTGATTGTTTTTTGGCTTACTGCATTCGCGTAACAGGCAGTCTCCTCGTGGAGTGCAATGAGAGGCAGGTGGTTAGAGCGTTGGACTAGTTAACTGTAAGGTTGCAAGATTGAATCCCCCGAGCTGACAAAGTAAAAATATGTCGTTCTGCCCCTGAAAGAGGCAGTTAACCCACCGTTCCTAGGCCGTCATTGAAAATAAGAATGTGTTCTTAACTGACTTAGAGGTGTTAAAAAGAAATAAATACATTTTTTTTTTTTTTCGGCCAAATCGGTGTCCAAAAATACCGATTTCCGATTGTTATGAAAACTTGAAATCAGCCCTAATTAATCGGTCGACCTCTACACCAGAAGATACTTCACAGTCCCCAAGTCCAAAACAGACTATGGGAGGTGCACAGTACTACATAGAGCCATGACTACATGAAACTCTATTCTGCATCAGGTAACTGATGCAAGCTGTAGAATCAGATTTAAAAATAAAATAAAAATTGGAACAGCGGGGACTGTGAAGAAACAAAGGTACAGACACATGCATACAAGCGCTAGCACACGCACTCTACACACACGTACATTGTAAAATTGTTGTATGGTGGTATTATGCATTAGGTATTGCAGATATAAAGTGGTTTAATAATGTTACATGATGTAAGTGCCTTAATGTGTTTGGTCACCAGGAAGAGTAGCTGCTGCCTTGGCAACAGCTAATGGGGATCCCTAATAAATACAAATACTGCCTCTGAGCTGGCGGATTATTAAACACAAATGGTTAAATTTGTAAATTTTCTGCGTGTAGTAGTGTGCCCCTGGCTATCAGTAAATTATATTTTTAAAATGTGCTGTCTGGTTTGTTAATATAAGCAATTTTAAATTATTTATACTCTAGTATATTTAATACCAAATACTTAGACTTTTACTCAAGTGGTATTTTACTGGGTGATTTTTACTTGAGTCATTTTCTATTAAGGTATCTTGACTTTTACTCAAGTATGACAATTGGGTACTTTTTCCACCACTGACCATGGGCCAAAAGGTGACTGAAAATTGTGTTGTATGATGCAAGGAACCACTTCCCAAAATAACATTCATTATTATCACTGGTATTGACAATGGAAGGCTGCTGGTCTCTGATCCCATGTGTTATATTATACAGCATTTCCTGCTGTTGTGGCCTTGAGCAAGAACCTTAACAACAACAACAACAACAACCCCCTCCTTTGCTGCTATAACAGCCTCCACCCTTCTGGGAAGGCTTTCCACTAGATGTCAGAACATTTCTGCAGGGACTTGCTTCCATTCAGCCAAAAGAGCATTAGTGAGGTCAGGCATTGATGTTGGGCGATTAGGCCTGGCTCGCAGATGGCATTCCAATTCATCCCAAAGGTGTTCTATAGGGTTGAGGTCAGGGCTCTGTGCAGGCCAGTCAAGTTCTTCCACACCGATCTCAACAAACATTCATTTGAATGTATGTGATATATCTCCCAGCCCTATGAGTCGTGTGTGTGTGTGTCTGAGCTCTCCCTACAGCCTGCTAGATGACTCATGCTTCTGGATCAGACTAGAGTGGTATATTACAAAGCAAGATCAAGGAATTAGCCAGCTAACTTGCCAGAATATTCTAAATAACTTTAGTTTTTTAGAAAGACAAGCTTGAAACGGGCCTGGTCTAATTGACTCAAAAACCAAACATGCAGTATCTACGTTTAGCTTTCTTGACGAACCAGAACATCAACTGTTATTTCTGGTTGTTTATCAAAGTTAGCTGGCTAACTCGTTGATCCTGCTTTGTAGTATATCTTTCAGGAGAAAGAACAGTCAGCATCCTCCACTGTGTTCTCTCACACACACAAAATCCCTGTACAAGCCCACCACCTGTTGCAGTCATCTCCACATACACTTTTGTCTCTCTCATCTTATGGAGTGCCAATTATCTCTAAACAGACTCGAGTTCAGTAGGTCGCATAAATCTCTAGAATTGTTTTCAACCGCTAATGAGCCATCCTCCATAACATTTAAGCTCTGCTCCATACATACTAGAGGTCGACCGATTAATCGGCATGGCCGATTTCAAATTTTCATAAATCGGTAATCGGCCGATTACATTGCACTCCACAAGGAGACTGCGTGGCAGGCTGACCACCTGTTACGTGATTGCAGTAAGGAGCTAGCATTAAACTGATCTTGTAAAAAAACTAATGAATCTTAACATAACTACACATGGTTGATGATATTACTAGTTTAACTAGCTTGTCTTGCGTTGCATATAATCAATGCGGTGCCTGTTAATTTATCATCAAATCACAGCCTACTTCGCCAAATGGGTGATAATTTAACAAGCGAATTCTCACTAAAAAGCACTGTCGTTGCTCCAATGTACGTAACCATAAATATCAATGCCTTTCTTAAAATCAATACAGGAGGTATATATTTTTAAACCTGTATATTTAGTTAAAAGAAATTCATGTTAGCAGGCAATATTAACTAGGGAAATTGTGTCACTTCTCTTGCGTTCAGTGCAAGCAGAGTCAGGGTATATGCAGCAGTTTGGGCCGCCTGGCTCGTTGCGAACTGTGTGAAGACCATTTCTTCCTAACAGAGACAGCAATTAATTTGCCAGATTTGTACATAATTATGACATAACATTGAAGGTTGTGCAATGTAACAGCAATATCTAGACTTAGGGATGCCACCTGTTCGATAAAATACAGAACGGTTCCTTCCGTATTTCACTGAAAGAATAAACGTTTATTTTTTTTAAATGATAGTTTCCGGATTTGACCATATTAATGACCTAAGGCTCGTATTTGTGTGTTTATTATATTATAATTTAGTCTATGATTTGATAGTGCAGTCTGAGCGGTTATAGGCAGCAGCAGGCACGTAAGCATTCATGCAAACAGCAGCTCTTAGCAATGCTGGGATGCACAGCGCTGTTTATGACTTCAAGCCTATCAATTCCCAAGATTAGGCTGACAATACTAAAGAGCCTATAAGAACATCCAATAGTCAAAGGTCTATGAAATACAAAATGGTATAGAGAGAAATAGTCCTATAATAACTACAACCTAAAACTTCTTACCTGGGAATATTGAAGACCACCAGCTTTCATATGTTCTCATGTTCTGAGCAAGGAACTTAAACGTTAGCTTTCTTACATGGCACATATTGCACTTTTACGTTCTTCTCCAACACTTTGTTTTGCATTATTTAAACCAAATTGAACATGTTTCATTAATTATTTGAGGCTAAATTGATTTAATTTGTATTATATTAAGTTAAACATTTTAAAAACTGTTCATTCAGTATTGTTGTAATTGTCATTATTACACATATATATATATATATATATATCTCTTTTTATAAATAATAAATAATATTTTAAATAAATGAATAAAAATTGTCCGATTAATCGGTATCGGCTTTTTTTGGTCCTCCAATAAATCGGTATCGGCGTTGAAAAATCATAATCGGTCGACCTCTAATACATACAGAGAACATATCTGACAGTGAGTCACAGCACTTAAAGCTGCAGTGTGTTCCACTGCTACAAAGAAATATAAGTAAAATCATGACAGCCAGAGAGTATGAATAAGGCGGCTCACACATGCAAAGTCAAGCCACTGCACTCTGGGAACACAGCACAGGCTCCATTGGTGCATGTTCTCTCTGTGTGACTCCCTGGTACCTGTGAGAGCGGAGAGGCTGCTGTAGTGGACTGCCTGCTGAGAGCAGGGCGAGGAGAATCACCACACTTAAATTAGAGCAGACGCTCTTCTCTGCCAAGGGGGCTGGCTGCGGACAATTAGCACAATGCAGAACGTCAATCAAATAATACTTTTTTCATAAGGCATTGGAGAGAGGGCAATGGTAGAGAGACATGGCCTGAGATTGGAGTTATTCCTGGCTGGAACAGGTTGCCAGAGCGCACTGCAGCACTGAGGGCCTTAGGAAAGTCTGGTCTCCATGGAATCCACCTGGACTGCAGAGTGTGTGTGTGTGTGTGTGTGTGTGTGTGTGTGAGACCACTCTCCTCTCAACTCTTAGGCAAGTAGATAAAAGGCATTAGATCGATAGCCACACACAAAAGACCAGTTCTGTGAGCTAGTGAAAGGCTTTGTCGCAGTGTCTGTCTGGTTTTTAGGGGAGAGCACTCCGAGCAGAACCAAAGACTTCCACTCTGAGACTTCTCCCAACTGTGGACCTCATCCAGCAGAGCAAAAAGACACAAGGAACCACTGGATGTTGAATCGCAGGGTGTAGGTCTATATATTTTAAAACACACGCAAAAAAAGGCAGCACCTCAGATGCCCTTTCCAAATGAGGCAACATCATTAAAAACAAATGTGTTTCACGGAGTGTTTGCGACATCCACCCGGGCAAACACTCCTCCGCCTCCCAGTTTCAAATCTTATCTGGCTACAGCAAGTAGGGCCCACTGCTGCCTCAATGTCATTCTATGATAATTGTATACACACACCCACAACTCAATCTACTGCTTCATGGACTTCCATGAATAAAGTGCAAGTAGAAGCAGGGGGGGAAAGACCTTCACCGTATGTATAGGAAAGAGAGATGTAGCCCGAATGCTCCTTCCTACATAGCAGAAAGCTTGATATACACCTTATACAGTGGCTGTGTAGTAGTGCTGAGCGATTAAGCAAAATGTTAGTTATTTTTTTAACCAATTGACCATGTCCGGTCAATTATTTGAATTTAATTTTGTTCTGGGTTTTTTCTGTGAGCTCAGCGTGCAGTTTCTCTAGAGAGAAATCAGATCAAGTCCGAACTGTGCGATATAGCAGGGAGTTGTAGTTCACAGCAGGCCAATATTCTACACAGTTTTGAGCAGAAAACGGCAAACCTGGTAATTAAGTACAATGACCATAATCCATTGTGCATCTACTTGTCCAGTCTGTGTGGGGCAGACGGAGAGGGGGAGAAGAGACCGAAGACTGGTGATCGAGAGGGATAGAGAGCAGTTGCTTCGCGAGGTATCTCTACCTGAAAATACATGATCTAAGTGATTGATAGCGGTGACAAAAGTATGCCTTATTTACTTTGAAAAACTACTAAAATAGTCATTGTCAGGCAGCATATGCAGCAGCTCTAGAGATGACTTGGAATCGAATGAAATAAAGTTGACAAACATAACAAATGCAATATACACAACTTAAGTAGTTTACTAAAGTCAAATAAATGGTTAAGTGATAAGCGGAAATGGGCAGTTATTACCATCATGGGACATAATTGTTTTATTCTGTGTTACAGCATTCAAACCAAAGAACCGTGCATTTGTCATTTTTTTCAAAATATTTAAAAACATATATAAAATTGAACCGAAACTACCTCAAAAAGCACTAAAATCGCTCAATACTAGTATCCTAGGCTACATATTATCACACGAGATGCTTCTATCTCTATGGAAATAAAAGCCTTTTTATAGATGTGTTCTAGATCGATTTCTCCCCTGCCGAGACAATTAAACACAGCATATTACGGCTGCTTTGATGGAGGGAGAACAAAGCCTTTGAATGGTTCACCATTATCTATTATCCAAATTCTGTTTTCGAAAAGCTATAAACAGATGACAAATTCAATTTGGATCCCAAATCATCACTCTGTGAGAGGGAAAACGTAGAATCCCTGTTCAGCAGGCAGTGGCTGCATCCGCAGCCGTCTGGGTAGTACTGCCATGCCTCCCATGGAGGGGGATGCTGCCAACACACAACCAACTGCAGTCTAATCCCAGGGTGGGGATGGAGGGGTGATGACAGCCCGCTCTGGCCTGCGCCCACTGTAATATAACTCACTCTCTAGTATAGATGGAAGAAACAGACTGGCTTCATCTAGGGAGACGACAGAATTACACTGGGAAGAGCAGAATACGCTGGGGAACCCAATACACTCACTGCTTCAATGCAAGGCTAAGCATGTGTGTGAAGCAGACAAAGTCCCATTTGTACTGGTGGGGCTTCAGGCAGAAAGAGACACTCTCCCACTGCTGCTCAGACAATGGAGGAGAGGTCCAGATGCCACAGGACAACAAGAGGATGTGAAATCAGTCAGCCGCAGATACACATTGAAATACAGTAGGCCTGTGTACAGACTACACAGACAGACACTCAGGAGTATAAGCCAAATGGGTTAGAGGTTCTTTCTGTGACACACACACACAAATTCAGCACGACAAAATTACAGATGTGAGTGAGCAGATGTGAGCACCCGAGAGCAAAATAAAAAAGTTTAACACAAGATGCTGAGCCAGGGCTGTGTGTGAAATGTGTGGCACTCAAGGGAGCTTGAATCAGCAGAACACACACAAACACATCTCTATCAGGAGTCCAGTTTAAATGAGCAGCTGGTCTGGGGCCTTAATGGAAAACTGAGTAGAGTGCCACGATGGGAATTCACCTGCAAGATGGATTCCTTCTCCTGGCCGTTTATAAACAGACTCCATTATGAACGTATGGTTCCAGCTAGTCAGGGGATCAGCATGGAGGGCCTGATTCCATTAATAAATATGATTAGACTACGATAACAGGATTCCAGAGAGCGAGGCAGAAGTACCAGGGGAGTGAGGTGGTGTACAACACTTGGAAATGACTAGCTAATATCGGATTACAGTGACAATTATTCAAAACATGGGTTTGGTGGATAAGCAATTAAATCTAGGGAAGTGCATCCAACATTTAAATGTATAACTACACATGTTTAGCAAACAAGCTAAGTCATATCAGTGGTCTTAAGAGTGAAGGGAGTCATGCAAGTGATAGCGGCCTACAAAGGAGCTGGTGATTTTCCAGTCGATTTCCATTCACCCCTCTGCGCTAGCCTAACCTAACGCAGGAGGAAAAATAAACGTTTTCCTACATACTGGCCTTTATCGAGAAGGGGGGGGGGGGGGGGAATGGTTGGGGGAGGTTCTCTTCTGCACTGTTCAACCAATCCAGTAAATGTGGAGGAGGAGCAAAGAAGAAGTGTTCCCTTGTTAACTTCTTTGGGAATGGGGGGCAGTATTGAGTAGATTGGATAAAAAGTTGCCCAGAGTAAACTGCCTGCTACTCAGGCCCAGAAGCTAAGATATGCATATTATTAGTAGATTTGGATAGAAAACACTGAAGTTTCTAAAACTGTTTGAATGATGTCTGTGGGTATAACAGAACTCATATGGCAGGCAAAAACCTGAGAAAAAAATCCAACCAGGAAATCTGAGGTTTGTAGTTTTTCAACTCTGCCTATCCAAGATAGTGGAAATTTGGTCAGATTACACTTCCTAAGGCTTCCACTAGATGTCAACAGTCTTTAGAGCCTTGTTTCAGGCTTCTACTATGAAGGGGGTGCAAATAAGAGCTGTTTGACTAAGAGGTTGGGCAGAATGCCATGAGCTAAGTCATGTGCATGGCCGTGAAAGACAAAGGAATTATATGGTTGAAACATTATTGAAGATTTATGTTAAAAACCATCCTAAAGATTGATTCTATAAATCATTTGACATGTTTCTACGAACTGCAATATAACATTTTTGACTTAAGTGCCTGCGCCTCGTGAATTTGGATTTGTGAACTAAACGTGGGAACAAAAAGGAGGTATTTGGACATAAATTATGGACTTTATTGAACAAAACCAACATTTATTGTGGAACTGGGATTCCTGGGAGTGCATTCCGATGAAGATCATCAAAGTTAAGTGAATATTTATAATGCTGTTTCAGACTTCTGTTGACTCCACAACATGGCGGATATCTGTAGGGCTTGTTATGGTGCCTGAGCGCTGTACTCAGATTATTGCATGGTGTACTTTTTCCGTAAAGCTTTTTTGAAATCTGACACAGAGGTTGCATTAAGGAGAAGTGTATCTTTAATTCCATGTATAACACTTGTATTTTCATCAACATTTATGAGTATTTCTGTAATTTGATGTGGCTCTCTGCACTTTCACTGGATGTTTGTTTGAGACAATGCATTTCTGAACATAACGTGCCAATGTAAATAGATTTTTGGATATAAATATGAACTTTATCGAACACAAAATTACATGTATTGTGTAACATGAAATCCTAGGAGTGCCATCTGATGAAGATCAACGGTTAGTGATTAATTTTATCTCCAATTCTGCTTTTTGTGACTCCTCTCTTTGGCTGGAAAAATGGCTGTGTTTTTCTGTGACTAGGCACTGACCTAACATAATCGCATGGTATGCTTTCGTCGTAAAGCCTTTTTGAAATCCGACACTGTGGTGGGATTAACAAGTTTATCTTTAAAATGGTGTATAATACTTGTATGTTTGAGGAATTTTAATTATGAAATTTCTGTTGTTTGAATTTGGCACCCTGCACTTCCACTGGCTGTTGTCAAATCGATCCCATTCATGGGATTTCAGCCGTAAGAAGTTCACTTCAGAACTGATATTGCACGGGAAACCCTGAGGAAAATCAAACCAGGAAGTGGCTTCTATTTTGAAAACTCCATGTTCCATAGCCTCCCTTTGCTCCATTTAAAGGGATATCAACCAGATTCCTTTTCCTATCGTTTCCTCAAGGTGTCAACCGTCTTCAGACATAGTTTCAGGCTTTTATTTTGAAAAATGAGCCAGAAAGATAACATCGCGTCGGGTGTTCGCATGAGTTTTGCTCGCATAACAGAGTTTGGGCTGCCATTGCCTTTCCCTCTCCTACTGATAAAGACATTTGCGGTTGATATATTATTGATTACATTTTTTTTTTTTTTTACCTGAGGATTGATTATAAAATACATTTGACATGTTTCTGTGGACATTACGGAAACTATTTGGAATTTGTCTGTGTTGTCGTGACCGCTCTTTCCTGTGGATTTCTGAACATAATGCGCCAAAAAAAACGAGGTATTTTGGATATAAAAATAATCTTTATGGAACAAAAGTAACATTTGTGTAACTGGGAGTCTCGTGAGTGAAAACATCCAAAGATCAAAGGTAAACGATTAATTTGATTGATTTTCTGATTTTCGTGACCAAGTTACTTGATGCTAAGTGTACATAATGTTTTGTCGAGCGATCGACAAACGCTTGGATTGCTTTTGCTGTAAAGCATATTTTCAAAATGACACGACAGGTGGATTAACAAAAGGCTATGCTGTGTTTTCCTATATTGCACTTGTGATTTCATGAATATAAATATTTTTTGTAATATTCATTGAATGTGGTGCTATGCAATTCAGCGGTTGTTGATGACAATTATTATTATGGATTGCAGCCATAACAAGTTAACATCCAAAAACAGAAGTCGCGTCACAGGCTCGTTTTCCATTTTCCCTGAAAACCGAAACATCCGATTGTTGGGGACATGTCAAAGGCTAGCGCTAGCCAAGTGATTTGACTTCCTATGAATAAAGCCAGACCACAAAGAAGTCAGTGACCCCAGGCACATAACCAGCACCTCCACAACTCCAGTCTGGGTAATGGGGAGAGAGTTCCAGAACTTTTTCATTGGCTGAGCCTCTAACAGAGGCAAAGGGAATCTAAATTGATGGCAGTTCTCCTCCCAGACATCTCTAGCCAGACTAAATTTACTTCCTCCCCTTTTGTCTTTAGCCAATAATGGAATTTTAAAATTCACCATAACCACCCATTCAACAGACAAGCATGAATTTCATGCTGAAAAGCAATTGCTTATAGGCTTGGTTCTCACTGAATATTACAGCGTTAATAAAATATTGACTGCGTATATAGGCTACACAGTGTACAAACAATAAAATAAGCAGTAATCTATGAATGTTTCTGATGTACACAAACAAATATACTTGCTTGCAAGGCTAGTAATTAAACGCCCACACAAACAGGACATTTCATTACCTGCTCATCTAATCTCAAAGAGATTCACAGGTGAACAAACTGTAAATGTTATTCATGCCAAAAAGGCTGATTTACCAAAATAATAAATGACAACATTAGGCCTACATCTAAATACACCGCTTCAGGAGGTACACACACAATACATGCACACACATGAAGTACTCTTGCATAGGCACAGGAAGAGTGCAAATCCCATTTGTTTACAAAGCCCTAATTAATGGAACAGATAGAGGAGCCAACAAGGCCTCTGTGCCTATGAAAGATGTCAGGGGACAGGGAATTAAACAAGGGAGATGACAAAGGTGTGTGTGTAGGGTTTGCACAAGACAAGATTCATTAACACACTCCTCATCCGTTAATAGTAGGTGACTTACATTCAATTTATGACCTCCCTTTTCCCAGCACAGTTTGGTCATTACACTGCTGATATCATACGATGCTATGGAAACACCATACGAGTCAATCTAGTATGGGTTAAAGAAGCCTCTGAAAATGTCAGACCACAGTAACTGAAGTGACGAAACAGACAAATGCACTGCAATCCTGACCAAATTAAAGGGATACTTCGGTACTTTGGCAAAGACGCCCTTTAATCTATGAAGGTTGTCAAAATGTAGAAGTATTCCTTTAACCAGACAGGATTTCCCCATTACTTAACTGTGGGGAAGGCAGAGCTACACTCCAGTGGTCACTGTGGGAAGCCAGAGACAGAGAAGCTCATCTTTAAAGAAACTCAAGTCTCTCTGTGCAAACAAAACATCTCTAGATCAGGCACAGGTATGCTCAGCTGAGCCCTGGAAGGGTTGGAGTCCAGTGAGGCTGCAGCCCATTAACGACAACAGACCTGGAGCTGACTGAGCTGCCAAGGCAACAGGACCTGGGCTCCGCAGTAATGCAGCAGGCCATTACAACCCAATCAATTAGTCATTAGGGTTTGTGCTCATGTAGGGTAATGAAGGCCCTGCTTCTTTCTCTGGCACCTATCACTCTCTACCCTCCTCAGCTTGGCCAGCCCAAGCAGCTGCTGAGGTCAGCCTACAAAGCACCTGGCTGTGTTAATTTTATGTGCCTGCAGGGGTGTGTATGTGTGTGCATATACATGCATTGTTGACTGATATAGAAAAGAGCTACTAGAAGACACGAGAGAAAGATGAAGACAGATACACTGCATGCATGTGTCAAAGAATGGGAAACCATATGTACAAGATAAAGGAATACAATGTCCTATCGGCTTGTATTTTTTAAAGGGTAGAAATTACTATGCAATGACTTCCGCCACTGTGCTGCACAGAGGGAGAGAGGCAGAGCAGAGCTCCATACCGTGCCCATTCACTGGAAAATGACAGGACGGACCACAGCCACCATGTGGAACCGAGAACGAGATTTTTTTTAATTATAAAGACCCCAAAGTGAGAGAAAGATGCAGAGAAAAGAGAGAATGATGGGTGGGTGTATGAATGCCACAAATTTCCCCACACAAAACAATTTCCCAGAGATTATAGGGGAGCACATTCATGATTACATTCCAATACCAGTCACTTCTTCCACAAGAGAGCCCAAAGGCTACAAAGCTGTTTTAGAGAGAAAGGTAATTAATTATACAGTAGAACAGTGCTCATCTTCACTCCTGGGGTTCTAGTCCAGCTGCTATTTGGGCTCCTCTCTTATGGGAGGTTAACCAAGGCTGGAGCAAGACAGGGCTGTGGAGAATAAGAGAGAGGGTGTCTTATCCAGGGAGCCTTTCAATCAAGCCACAGAGTTCCACAGGGACCGAACAGCTGCAAACCCTTCAACACCGCTAACTGTAAAATCACAGCATTCGCAGGGTCGGAAGCAGTGGATATAAAAAGCAAAGACACAACGTGACAAGAGCAGAGAAAAGTGTTGCTGTTACAATGGGAAAGAAAATAACACATTGATCGTCACATCGAGTCCCACTAGAATTGTTTGTCCTTGTTGTGTGAAAGAACGCCATGTGAAAGCTAACTTGACAAACAAAGCTGACGGTACGGAGTGTGTTGATGGTAGAACCAGACCGATGTATATGTTGAAAAATATTACCAGCCAATTTTAGACTATTTTTGGCATTTACCAACATATCATTCCAGTAATTATTCCACCAATATTATTTACATAGGATGAACAAAAAGGTTTGTTTTCAAATGTAAGAAATGAGCATTCAAAGCATCTTTGTAGAGCGGTTACTCAATTGTTACAGGAGTTTCGATCAACATTGCAAAACTTCTGTGAAAAGACTGATTCAGTGACAGACTGAATAGCCTAGACATGTCAACTGAAGAACATGACTCAAAGTTCTTGACACGTTTACAAAACCACGACTCATTATGGTGACGATGATTAGAACCGCCTTTTCTGCACCATGACAATGAGGTAACTAGCCTACCTACTGAGAAAAGAAAGCCCAGCGAATCATACAATAGTAACACTTCTATGTGGCAGGCATTTGAGAAGAGCTTCTCAACAACGTATGGCCATTATTACTGCTAAACTGAAACCAGCCATTAAACAACAAAATAAAAATGTTAGATTTTTTTAAAGTAGGATTTTTTTTTATCCAGTAAAAAGAAAAATGTATATCTTAGCATGACTCATCTAAGTACTCTGCATTTATATTTGGCTCCATGGCTTAATTTCCTCAAATCGAGGAAGAAAAAAATAAGGAAGATGAAGAGAACTTACCTCACGCCATGGGTGGTAATGGTAATGCACATTTTAAAAGGACATTCTGAAGCGTGACAGTTAATATGTGTTGACAATGTAGTCAGAGAGGATGTCATTCATGTTGGGTAAACAAAATTGCAGAAATAAATAGTCAGCTCCTCTGTGTGCTCCGCAGAAACAGGTCACCAAAATGGCTCCCTTTAAGTAGCGTCATCTTCAAAGAGCATGGGTAAAAATACAAATAAAGTGGCATTTGTCTGAGATCAAGCAGAAAAGACGCAGGGACTTAAAAGCGCCATGTTCCTAATGAGGGTCAGTGAAGCCCGACAGACCATTTCTCACGGAGCGGCAAACAGATGTAGATAGACGGGCTGTAAAGAAAGCCTCACGTAATCCACACATGCTTTACAGCTCTCCCACATGTTCTGTATGCAATTAACCATCCAAAATATCCAGCCATGAACAGCCAGTCTACAGAGGCAAGGAGGTGCCTCTCAAGCATTCAGGGCTCATTAAAGTAAGCCACCTGTTCTTACAGCATACCTTCCACTGAATTCAAACCTGGGGTTGTCTTTTTCATCCATTCAACATGCTATTCAAAAACTCTGTGCTGACCCTTACAGTTTCCCTACATTTTTCAGAATAATTACATGGTAAGGGAATTTCCTTTTTTGACTAATATTTCACAAAATGAAGCTCTATTTTCCATGAGCCATTACATGTTGACAAACCCAGTGAATTCCATTAGAATCTATTAAAAAATGGAAAGTCGATTAATAAATGTAAATGCTCTAAAATGTCTTTACCCAGAGAGCTATGTAGAACAAACATGGGTAGTCCTCAAAAACAAAATGAGGTCTTTGTTCCATGCAGAGGAACACAACAGGCTACTTACTTTCTCATCGGACACAGGACTGTGATTGCTCTGGTTGAGGGACCTCTGCACCACAAAGGCATGCAAGCACGATTCCCTACAACACGGTCAATTGCCATTTCATTGGAAAGGCACTCGTGTGAATTACGATCATTTGTATTGCTGTTTTCTTTTGTATTTTTCTGGACATGCAATTTGCAATTAGCTGCGGTTTCATCACCTAGGATTTGGGCTTGGTAGGCCCAAGGCGCACCACACACAGCAGGGCTCGACATTCAGTTAAATTTGCCAGTGGCACACTGGGCCAGTGCCAACTGAAAAGTTACTAGCCCGAATGAAAAATAAAATGATCTGACAGGAAAGCGGACGCCGCATCCTTTCAAAAGCATGTGATTTTATCTTTCATTTGTGGGCTGAGCAAGCATTCTATACAGGGTTCATACATGGGCAAGACAAATTCAATTACTTCTTTAAGTAATGTGACTGTGACTGGAATGAACTGCAAAAATCGCTGAAGTTGGAGACTTTTATCTCCCTCACCAACTTCAAACATCAGCTATCCGAGCAGCTAACCGATCGCTGCAGCTGTACATAGTCTATTGGTAAATAGCCCACCCATTTTCACCTACCTCATCCCCATACTGTTTTTATAATGTTTTTTTTTTTTAATGTATTTATTTATTTACTTTTCTGCTCTTTTGCACACCAATATCTCTACCTGTACATGACCATCTGATCTTTTATCACCCCAGTGTTAATCTGCAAAATTGTATTATTCGCCTACCTCCTCATGCCTTTTGCACACATTGTATATAGACTGCCCATTTTTTTTCTACTGTGTTATTGACTTGTTAATTGCTTACTCCATGTGTAACTCTGTGTTGTCTGTTCACACTGCTATGCTTTATCTTGGCCAGGTCGCAGTTGCAAATGAGAACTTGTTCTCAACTAGCCTACCTGGTTAAATAAAGGTGAAATAAAAAAAAAAAATAAGTACTTATTATAATTGAAGGACTTATATTTTATATTTAAAATTGCTGTAATAGTCTACAGAAGAAAAATACATCCTCCCCCAAAATGTATGCGAAAAAGTATGCATTACCTCGAGCGTTGGTCGGTATCCAGATTACCATACCTTGCCTGTCCTGTCCCGGGGTATACGATATTACTGTATAAAAGGCCACCATTTAATTTGTTTCATGAAAAGGCCCACAAAAAACAACACTAACCAGAATTCTAACAATTACTAAGGAATTCTCATAGCGGATGCTAGCTAAATGCTAACAAGCGCATGCTAACATTTCCGACTAGGACAGACAACCGGGGGATTGTATCTGCTGCCGGTCCCAAGAAGCTTGATCTAAACTAGACATCGGGCCGATGCCGATGTTGACATTTGTAGCTAATATTGGCAGATTCCGATATATCTTGCATCCCTAGCTTTCATTGGCTGCTTATATGCCCACTTTACTTATCCTACGGTTCTGACTTGGTGTACAGGGAGAACACTAAGAATGGCCCGTGTTCTGAATTGTCACTGTACATTACAAAGTGCTAAACAAATAGTTATGACTGCGTCCGTTCTAGCTCGCTCATTAATGTCTTAATCGAAATTACAGGTTACCTCTTATCCACTTGTCGTCCAATTATGCCAGTTTCTACCTCTCAATTGTCAGTAGAAACCACATTTGTTAAAGCAAGTCAACCATATCAGCTTTGCTTTTTTAAAGGCAGATATTAATGCTGAATTAACCGTTTAGCCTCCAGACAAGGCTCTGCTGATAGCCAGATGTAGCAGTGGTAAGCTGTAGGGACAGCTTTATGTAGGCCCTAGGGTTGCAAAGGGTCGGAAACTAAATTTTCCATGGGAAGTTAAGCCCTGGAATTTGGGGAATTTCGCTTAAGTTCATTAAAAAAAAGTTAGCTTTTAACAGAGAACCTTTTTTGTGGGCTACACAAAAAGCAATTCCAGGTATTGTTGCATATCTTGGTTAACTTCTTTGGGAATGGGGGCAGTATTGAGTAGCTTGGATAAAAAGGTGCCCAGAGTAAACTGCCTGCTATTCAGCCCCAAAAGCTAGAATATGCATATAATTAGTAGATTTGGATAGAAAACACTCTTAAGTTTCGAAAACTGTTTGAATGATGTCTGAGTGAGTATAACAGAACTCACATGGCAGGCAAAAACCTGAGAAAAAAACAACCAGGAAGTGGGAAATCTGAGGTTTGTAGTTTTTTAAGTCATTGCCTATCGAATATAGTGTCTATGGGGTCATATTGCACTTACTAAGACTTCCACTAGATGTCAACAGTCTTTAGAACCTTTGAGGCTTCTACTGTGAAGGAGGAGAGAATGAGAGCTGTTTGAGCCAGAGGTCTGGCAGAGTGGCATGAGCTGATCACGCGCCTGCCCGTGAGAGGTAGCTGCGTTCCATTGCATTTCTAAAAGACATCAAGGAATTCTCCGGTTGGAACATTATTGAAGATTTATGATGAAAACATCCTAAAGATTGATTCTATACATCGTTTGACATGTTTCTACGAACTGTAATATAACATTTGACTTAAGTGCCTTTTTACATTTCGTCTGAACAAGTGATTGCGCATTATGCATTTGGATTACTGGGATAAACGCGCAAAGAAAAAAGGGATGTATTTGGACATAAATGATGGACTTCATTGAACAAAACAAACATTTATTGTGGAACTGGGATTCCTGGGAGTGCATTCCGATCAAGATCATCAAAGTTAAGTGAATATTTATAACGCTATTTCTGACACCTCTTCTTCTTGGAAAATGGCTGGATGTTTTTCTGAGACTAGCGCTGACCTAACATCCTCGCAGGGTGTGCTTTTTCCATAGAGCCCTTTTGAAATCTGACAGCGGTTGCATTAAGGAGAAGTTTATCTGTATTTCCATGTATAACACGTATCTTTTATCAATGTTTATTATGAATATTTCTGTCATTTATTGTGGCTCTCTGCACTTTCACCGGATGTTAGTTTGAGACAATGCATTTCTGATCATAACACACCAATTTCAAATGAGGTTTTTGGACATAAAGATTAACTTTATCGAACAAAACACAAATGTATTGTGTAACATGAATTCCTGTGAGTGCCAGCTGATGAAGATCAAAAGATAGTGATTAATTTAAATCGCTATTTCTGATTTTTGTGAACCCTCTCCTTGGCTGGAAAATGGCTGTATGGATTTCTGTGACTAGGTGCTGACCTAACAATCGTTTGGTGTGCTTTTGCCCTAAAGCCTATTTGAAATTAGACACTGTGGCTGGATTTACAAGAGGTTTATCTTTAAAATGGTGTAAAATACTTGTATGTTTGAGGAATTTTAATTATGGGATTTCTGTTTTTGGCGCCCTGCAATTTCACTGGCTGTTGGCGAGGTGGGACGCTACCGTCCAACATATCCCAGAGAAGTTAAACTATCCCCAATTCAATGGAATTGCAACCCTCACAGTGCATTCTTCCATCACATGTGCAGCTGATTCTCAAGATCTTGCACACTAATGAGATGCTATTGAGCCCACACTATTATTCTGTCTGAACCAAGGACTGCATGCTCTCTGGTAAGTTTTGATAACAATACAGGCTGGGGTGAATATTTTACATGACATACACTATTTTTTGTTAACTAGTAAATAGTAGCCTACAGCAAAGTGTGTTTAAATCATTTCTAACTTGTTAACAATTTCTGCTAATTCATTTTTGCTACCATCTGGGTTTTAGCTTGCGTGAGCCTGCTAAAACATTTATCTTACAAAAGGAGTTGTTTAATCGAACTGCTTAAACTATATCTGTACATGGAATTGTATGTTTTTTTTACTCATTTCTTTCTAATCGTTACAAGAAAATGCTTGATGTGATGATATGTGGAGACATTTCACCACAACTAATGTTGAAGGAAACGCTGTGTACATTTGCAAATACTGTGCAAAATGTGCAGAATGCAACAAAGATGCAGAATCATCTGGCCAAGCACATAAAGTTCTCTCAGAGCTCACAGCAAGCAACCTCTGACAAAAGTCCCTCTACTTCTATTAGAGGTGAAAATGATGAATCAGACACCTTATCGATAGCAACAGCTTATGGTCCTCCTGGAATCAGAAGCTTTTTTGACTCAATGGAGGAACGTAGTCAGGGAAATGCTGATGAATGTCTTGCTCGAGCTGTGTATGCAACTAGTTCAACTCTGATGCTCACAGACAATGTTTATTGGAAGAGATTTCTGAATGTTCTTCACCCAGCATACACCCCTCCAACCAGACATGCTTTATCTACTCATTTGCAGAGTTCAACAGAGTTCATGTGAAGGTCAAGCAAATCATAAAGAAAGCAGACTGTATTGCAATCATCTCTGATGGGTGGTCGAATGATCGTGGGCAAGGAAATATTGACTACATCATCTACACCCCTCAACCAGTATTCTACAAGGTCTCACACCGGTCTCTACTAGAGGTCGACCGATTAATTGGAATGGCCGATTAATTAGGGACGATTTCAAGTTTTCATAACAAATCGGAAATCTGTATTTTTGGACGCCATTTTCCGATTATTTTTTTACATTTTTTTTATACTTTTTATTTAACTAGGCAACTCAGTTAAGAACACATTCTTATTTTCCATTACTGACTAGGAACTGTGGGTTAACTGCCTTGTTCAGGGGCTGAACGACAGATTTTCACCTTGTCAGCTCAGGGGTTTCAATCTTGCAACCGCAGTTAACTAGTCCAACGCTCTAACCATTGCACTCCACGAGTAGCCTGCCTGTTGCGTGAATGCAGTAGAAGCCAAGGTAAATTGCTAGCTAGCAATAAACTTCTTATAAAAAACAATCAATCATAATCACTACTAATTCAGTTTAGCAGGCAATATTAACCAGATGAAATTGTGTCGTTTCTCTTGCATTCATTGCACACAGAGTCAGGGTATATGCAACAGTCTGGGCTGCCTGGCTCTTTGCGAACTCATTTTCCAGAATTTTACGTAATTATGACATAACATTGAAGGTTGCGCAATGTAACAGGAATATTTAGACTTAGGGATGCCACCCGTTAGATAAAATACCGAACGGTTCCGTATTTCACTGAAATAATAAACGTTTTGTTTTCGAAATGATAGTTTCCGGATACGATCATATTAATGACCAAAGGCTCGTATTTCTGTGTGTTATTATGTTATAATTAAGTCTGATTTGATAGAGCAGTCTGACTGAGCAGCAGTAGGCCCGTAATCATTCATTCAAACAGCACTTTCGTGTGTTTTGCCAGCAGCTCTTCGCAAGCACAGCACTGTTTATGACTTCAAGCCTATCAGCCTAATGGCTGGTGTAACCAATGTGAAATGGCTAGCTAGTTAGCTGGGTGTGCGCTAATACTGTTTCAAACGTCACTCGCTTTTAGATTTGGATAAGTTATTCCCCTTGCGTTGTAGAGCGATGGGTAACGATTCTTCGAGTGTGGCTGTTGTCGATGTGTTCCTGGTTCGAGCCCAGGTAGGGGGTGAAGAGGGGGGTGGAAGCTATACTGTTACACTGGCAATACTATAGTGCCTATAAGAACATCCAATAGTCAAAGATCTATGAAATACAAATGGTGGAGAGAGAAATAGTCCTATAAATACTATATTAACTACAACCTAAAACCTCTTACCTTGGAATATTGAGGTCTCATGTTAAAAGGAACCACCAACTTTCATATGTTCTCATGTTCTGAGCAAGGAACTTAAACGTTAGCTTTTTTTACATGGCACATATTACTTTCTTCTCCAACACTTTGTTTTTGCATTATTTAAACCAAATTTAACATGTTTCATTATTTATTTGAGGCTAAATTGATTTTATTTATGTTTTATATTAAGTTAAAATAAGTGTGTATTCAGTATTGTTGTAATTGTCATGATTACAAATCTAAAATATATATATTACTATTTTTTTTATTTTTAAATCGTCCGATTAATCGGTATCGGCTTTTTTGGTCCTCCAATAATCGGTATCGGCGTTGAAAAATCATAATCGGTATCGGCTTTTTTGGTCCTCCAATAATCGGTATCGGCGTCGAAAAATCATAATCGGTATCGGCTTTTTTGGTCCTCCAATAATCGGTATCGGCGTTGAAAAATCATAATCGGTCGAACTCTAGTCTCTACATTGCAGATGAGCTGATGGCAGTCGTCAATGACCTTGGACAACAGAAGGTATTTGCACTGGTGACAGACAATGCTGCAAACATAAAGGCTGCTTGGTCTAAAGAGGAGGAGGAGTCCTACCCTCACATCACACCCATTAGATGTGCAGCTCATGCATTGAATCTGCTCCTCAAGGACATCATGGCACTGAAAACAATGGATACACTCTACAAGAGAAGGTAAGTGAAGGGTCATCAAGTTATAGTAGCAATCTACCTCACCAAGCAAAGTGAGAAGAATAAGAGCCCTGCATTGAAGCTGCCCAGCAACACCCGTTGGGGTGGTGTTGTCATCATGTTTGACAGTCTACTGGAGGGGAAGGAGTCTCTCCAAGAAATGACCATATCACAGTCTGCCGATATGGACAGCCCTATCAAGAGGATCCTCCTGGATGATGTATTTTGGGAGAGTGGTAGCAGCCTGAAACCTATAGCAGTAGCCATTGCACGGATTGAGACAATGTCATCCTGTCTGATGTTCAGACTGCTTGCAGATGTAAGAGAAGAAATCCGTACTGTCCTGCCTACTTCACTGTTGCTCCAAACAGAGGAAACTGCAGATCTGAAATACATCAAAAAGCGTGAAGACTTCTGCCTGAAGCCCATACACGCCGCAGCGTACATGTTGGACCCCAAGTATGCTGGCAAGACCATCCTGTATGGTGCAGAGATCAACAAGGCCTACGGTGTCATCACTACAGTGTCTCGCCACCTTGGCCTGGATGAGGGCAAGGTTCTTGGCAGTCTGGCAAAGTACACTTCCAAGCAAGGGCTTTGGGATGGAGATGCAATATGGCAGTGATGCCAACATATCTCTTCAGCCACCTGGTGGAAGGGACTTTGTGGATCTGAGGCTCTTTCCCCTGTTGCCTCCATTCTCCAAATCCCACCAACATCAGCCGCCTCTGAGCACAGCTGGTCCTTGTTTGGGAACACACACACACACACACGCACAACAGGCTGACCAATACAAGGGTTGAAAAGTTGGTGGCCATCTGGGAAAAACTGAGACTTTTTGAGCCTGACAAGTGAAGATGAGGCCTCAGAGTTTGATGTTCAAGAGGTGGACATTGACGAGGTCCAGGGAGAAGACATGGAAGCCTGAGAGGAAGATAGTTTCTAGACTAAAGCTTTGGCTATCATATTGCAGATGTATGTTAAAAACATTTTTGGGAGATGCGATGGCTCATTGGGGATAATTCAATATTCCCTTTTGTTGTTCAATGAAGAGTCAAATTAATTCATTAAAGTTCATAACTTAATTGTATATTTTTTTTCAATTGGAAGGATTTAATCATTTGTAATTATGTCTACTCATGATAAGGTAAAAATGTTTATGTTTCTGTCTCCATATGATATGGTAAATATATACATTACGAAAAACATCTACATTTAAATGGTATTAATATTAATTTGCATACATTTCCATTAATTCCCGCGGAAAATTTCCACCTCTGAATATTCCCCAGAATGTGCAACCCTAGTAGGCCTTAACAGTTTGTGGGCACTGTTTGTCAACGTTATAGTGCAATTCATGTATTGTTAAGTGTTCTGTTGTGTAGTGGCTTTGCTGGCAGGCATCCCACATTTTTTTGTTTGCCCCACCAATATTTACTGGACTGGACACGTGAACTGTATCTACACTGAACAAAAATATAAATGTAAAGTGTTGTTCCATGTTTCATGAGCTTAAATAAAATATCCCAGAAATGTACCATAAGCACAAAACGCTTCTCTAAAATTGTGCACAAATTTGTTTACATCCATATTAGAGAGCATTTCTCCTTTGCCAAGATAATCCATCCACCTGACAGGTGTGGCGTATCAAGAAGCTGACTAAATAGCATGATCATTACACAGGTGCATATTGTGCTGGGGACAATAAAAGGCCACTCTAAAATGTGAAGTTTTGTCACAACACAATGCCACAGATGTCTCAAGTTGCGGGAGCATGCAATTTGCATGCTGACTGCAGGAATGTTCACCAGAGCTGTTGCCAGAGAATTGAATGTTAATCTACCATAGGCCACCTCCAACGTCGTTTTAGAGAATTAGGAAATATATCCAACAAGCCTCACAACCGCAGACCACGTGTATGGTGTTGTGTGGGTCAACAACGTGAACAGAGTGGCCCATGCTGGCGGTGGGGTTATGGTACGGACAATGAACACAATTGCATTTTATCAATTGCAATTTGAATGCACAGAGATACTGTGATGAGATCCTGAGTCATGCAATTAAATCAGCCGCCATCACCTCATGTTTCAGCATATTAATACACGGTCCCATGTCGCAAGGATCTGTACACAATTCCTAGAAGCTGAAAATGTCACAATTTTTCCATGGCCTGCATACTCACCAGACATGTCACCCATTGAGCATGTTTGGGAAGCTTTGGATCGACGTGTACGACAGCGTGTTCCAGTTTCCGACAATATCCAGCAACTTCGCACAGCCATTGAAGAGGAGTGGGACAACATTCCACAATCAACATCCTGATCAACTATGTGGATGAGATGGAGATGTGGAACGCTGTATGAGACAAATGGTGGTCACATCAGATACGGACTGGTTCTGATCCAAGCCCCTACCTTAAGGTATCTGTGACCAGCAGATGCATCTCTGTATTCCCAGTCATGTGGTATCCATAGACAAGGGCCTAATTTATATATTTCTATTGACTAATTTCCTTCTATGAACTAACTCATTAAAATCTTTGAAATTGCTGCATGCTGCGTATATATATTTTTGTTCAGTGTAGAATCAAAAAGCACCCAATGTGAAAATCATTACTTGAAAGCCATGTCGTCAGCTCTTTTAAGCAGCAGCTCAGGGCGGAGCGAATCTCATTCCCTCCGATTGAGTTTCCCTGTCAGGAGGGAAGGGCTGGGAGTGCATTGTTTTCATTCATCTGTATGCAGGTACAGAAGTCCAGCGGTGGAAAATTCAAGAGGGGATATCCAGCCACAGCTGGCAACCGTGCTAACTGAAGTGAGAACCAAGTAGCTGGCAACCGTGCTAACTGAAGTGAGAACCAAGTAGCTGGCAACCGTGCTAACTGAAGTGAGAACCAAGTAGCTGGCAACCGTGCTATCTGAAGTGAGAACCAAGTAGCTGGCAACCGTGCAAACTGAGGTGAGTACCAAGTAGCTGGCAACCGTGCGAACTGAGGTGAGAACCAAGTAGCTGGCAACCGTGCTAACTGAAGTGAGAACCAAGTAGCTGGCAGGAGTAAAAACAAGGTGATTCCAAGCCAGTGGGAGCGGAAAATACTTTTGGTATCTGAGATTGTTCTGGTAACTCTCACAGAGTATCACAAACGTTTGAGAAAATCATATTGAGAGTGGCCATTTTAGGAGCTATACAAGACCTTATGATCTGTACACAACAACATCTTGGTGTCATTATACTAGGACTGGACAACTACCGTATAAGCAACAGTTACGGATGAAGACCTTCATGAAAATAAAATAACTGTAAAAAAAAGAATGTACTGAGGCCGTCAGTCTACCCATTATGCCATCATTAAGCTGAATGAGGATGCCTGTTCTCTTCATTCTATTTCTATGGCAGCACATTCAGTCAGGAGCACAGGAGAAAATGAAGCCCCACATTATACTCAAATTATTTTATTTAACTAGGCAAGTCAGTTAAGAACAAATTCTTATTTACCATGACGACCCACCCCGGCCAAACCCTAAGCCGGACGACGATTGTGCGCTGCCCTATGGGACTCCCAATCACAGCCAGTTGTGATGAGAACAGATGAGAACTCTAAAAGGACTTACCATGAGGTAATCTATATCAGGTGACCAAAAGCTTGAGATTACCTTCACACTTGAAGCAGCACACCAGTTGTTATTTATGAGGGGGGGACATGACATCCTATTGTTTTCTCCAAAGCCGCCATCCAATCCTGGCACTGCATGGAGAATCCACTGAGAACTACATGCATAGAGTCATTATCCTGCCACGTTTCAGTAAGGCATAATATTGCAGCTCTACACGCCTCTGATAGAAGACTCTCAAATGAAGCTCAACCATCTCATTCTCGAGTGACTGGACATTTGCCAATAGAACAGAGGGGAGCACCGTTCTGTTTTCTCTTTGCCTCAACTGCACTAGGACTTCACTTTGTCTCCCACGTTTATGCATGCAGCGTTTTGGTAGCCCATGGAACAAAGGAATAGGGTCATGTATGAACAGTGGAACAGCCGAGTCGTATTTAAAGTTGAAATCAAGGTTAGTAACTGACGATCTGATGTCCAGAGGTGCTTGGCGGTCATATGTGATAATAGTACGACCTTTCTGTACAAAAAAAGCAAGCGAGATTAAGTCACTAAAACAGCAGTTGGGTTGGAACTCCTAGGATGTCACCCTTCAGCGCCATCTTTCCTATTTGCAGTTTACTAATTATGTTCTGGGCCCCTGACCATCAACCTACGGCTGATCATGTGCGGTTCACAGATCATAAGGTCTTAAAGGAGGCATGTATAGGTCTAAAACGGGGATCTCCAAACTTTTCTAGCATAAGAGCTACTTAACAAAATGTAACATGGTCATGAGCTACAATTGTATAGCTTTCAAATTGGCTATTTTTTGTCCTCTACCCTGCGCCAGGTCCTTGGTGTACAATAGATGGGATCTGTCAATATACCTGGCAAAATAAACAACCAAGGAGGAACCATAAAATTATCTTCAGTATTTTCTTTAATTCAGTTGTTTTATTTTCCCAGCTTATGTTTTTTACTCTCAGAGAAACAACGAAAATGGATGTTCTGAGTCCAAGTCGATGCTTAAAATAGCAGAAGACCAATTTTGAGGAGTAATTCCCCTTTAAAGAGAAGAATGTGTAGGTCTAGCTATGTTTTCTGTTAGGCCTACTGCTGCAGCACATGCAATGGAGTTTGCAAAACAATAGCCACCCAATTGATAAAAATAATAAATGATACATGTCAGGTAAGCCTACTTAAAATTGAATTGAGAAATTTGGGGGGAATGTCTGTAGGTCTACCCACAAGACAGTTACCATTAGCCTACTAGCGTCGCTAATTGGCTATATATGGAGTGATAAGACAATTGGGCGCCAAAGACAGACAAAGGCAATATTGAAATGAATTGGCAGATATTGTGTTGCTTTATAAACCAATAGTGGCTAACCAGGGGTGGAATGTCAACGTGGCTATGATTGGATAGTAGCGGGTAGCTTTATGTTCATGACAGCCCCATACACTACCCACCATTGTGACCTGTATGTGCTCGTTGGTTGGCCCTCGCTTCATTCTCGTCACCAAACCCACGGACTACAGGTTATCTACAAGTCTCTGCTAGGTAAAGCACCGCCCTATCTCAGCTCGCTGGTCACCACAGCAGCACCCACTCGTAGCACACGCTCCAGCAGGTATATCTCACTGGTCACCCCCAAAGCCAATTTCTCCTTTGGTCGTCTTTCCTTCCAGTTCTCTGCTGCCAATGACTGGAACAAACTGCAAAAATCTCTGAAGCTGGAGACTCATATCTCCCTCACTAGCTTTAAGCACCAGCTGTCAGAGCAGCTCACAGATCACTGCACCTGTACATAGCCCATCTGTAAACAGCCCATCTATCTACCTACCTCATGCCCATACAGTATTTATTTATCATCTTGCCCCTTTGCACCCCAGTATCTACTTGCACATTCATCTTCTGCACATCTACCATTCCAGTGTTTAATTGCTATATTGTAATTACTTCGCCACCATGGCCTATTTATTGCCTTAACTCCCTTATCTTACCTCATTTGCACTCACTGTACACAGACTTTTTGTTTTCTTTTGTTCTACTGTATTATTGACTATGTTTTGTTTATTCCATGTGTAACTCTGTTGTTGTATGTGTCAAATTGCTATGCTTTATCTTGGCCAGGTCGCAGTTGCAAATGATAACTTGTTCTCAACTAGCCTACCTGGTTAAATAAAGGTGAAATAAAAAAATAAAAAGTTAGATTGACTTTCAGAATTGTTTGACGAGCTACTCATAGCTGGACTGCGAGCTTCTGGTAGCCTGCGAACTGTTGGAGACCATTGGTCTAAAAAGTTGTGATACATTTTTCACAAAACAATTGATGCAGTTACATATCACAATATTATTTTGTGACAATATTTTGATATGACTTCAAGTACTGACTTGTAAAAAAAAGAAGCTAGTCGGATGTACTTGTGCCAAAACGCCGTATTTTCCTCCTATAGCTTGTTCTCCGTCTTTTAAAACAGTGAGCCAACATTTCAGTACTTGTAAATCCCTGATCTAAACTCGTTTTCTCATGCCCTCTCATCTCTCTGTAGCAGACATATAAAATTAAATATGTTTAGAACATCAAATTGCAATGAAATCCCAGTATCGAATCGCAATATACAGCTCTGGGAAAAATGAAGAGATGACTGCAAAATGATCCTTTTGTCTGGTTTTACTATTTATAGGTATGTGTTTGGGTCAAATTAACATTTTTGTTTTATTCTATAAAACTGACAACATTTCTCCTAAATTCGAAATAAAAATATTGTCATTTAGAGCATTTATTTGCAGAAAATGACAACTGGTCAGAATAACTAAAAATATGCAGTGTTGGTCAGACCTCGAATAATGCAAAGAAAATAAGTTCATATTCATTTTTAAACAAATGTTTTAACTTACAAAGAGTTCAAAAATCAATATTTGGTGGAATAACCCTGATTTTCAATCACAGCTTTCATGTGTCTTGGCATGCTCTCCACCAGTCTTTCACATTGATGTTGGGTGACTGTATGCCACTCCTGGTGCAAAATTTCAGGCAGCTCTGTTTTTCTGGAGGACTTGTGACCATCTTCCCCTTGATCACATTCCAGAGGTTTTCAATGGGGTTCAGGTCTGGAGATTGGGCTGGCCATGACAGGGTCTTGATCTGGTGGTCCTCCATCCACACCTTGATTGACCTGGCTGCATGCAGCATTGTCCTGCTGGAAAAACCAATCTTCAGAGTTGGGGAACATTGTCAGAGCAGAAGGAAGCAAGTTTTGTTCCAGGACAATCTTGTACGTGGCTTGATTCATGCATCATTCACAAAGACAAATCTGCCCGATTCCAGCTTTGCTGAAGCACACCCAGATCATCACCGATCCTCCACCAAATTTCACAGTGGGTGCATGACACTGTGGCTTGTAGGCCTCTCCAGGTGTACATTTGGTGGAGGATCGGTGATCTCTTGAAGGTAGACAGAACTGAGGAGATTATTAGTTTCTCTAATCTGGTACTGCTGCTTCAAAAACAGTTTTTTTTAACTCCCTTTGATCTCTCATTTACAGCTAATTGAATCAACCTTCCAGTTCTTTAACCTAAAGGCAACAGCATCCTATTGCCCCGCTCCCCTCCTCCTCAAGCCCTCTCCAACGCTGGTACACTGATTAACTCTGGTCTGCAGAGTGCCTTGCTTTCATTAAAACATGCCTGTTCAGCTCGGCTGCGTGACACAGCTTACAAAGAGCGGAGGAGCGTGAAGCTTGTAATAACTATTTACTCATCAGTAGTAGTTCATCAGAGGGGATGTGTGGGGCGGGGGGAATTACCACCAACAATGTTCTCGAAACGGTTTTGGGCAGTTGAGCTGTCAAGTGGGAATACTACTCATTCCATACTATTATCTCAGGCAAATTATGAAACAGCTCAGCCATTTCGGAGGCACGTCACCTCCTCTTGGCACACAAAAGACTGGAGTGCAACTCCCTCCCCTCTGGCTCCCGTGCACTGACTGCACAAAGTAACCTCTTGGTGTTTGGCAAGGCGCTCACACCTTTGAGAGCTCTACAAGCACTTATATATGGAGAGTTGCCATCCATGGCTGCCACAATCAGAGCGTGAGACAGTGGTTTCTCATCCTGAACCTTGCCACCATTGCTGCCTGTCAACAGGTTTTCCAGGTTAACCTCTCTAGGATATGTGGGATGCTAGCGTCCCATCTGGCCAACATCCAGTGAGATTGCAGAGCGCCAAATTCAAATACAGAAATGCTCATTATAAAAATTCAGAAAACAAACATATTTTACATAGTTTTAAAGATTAACTTCTTGTTAATCTAACCACAGTGTCAGATTTATAAAATGCTTTTCGGCGAAAGCATACCTAGCCCAGAACATACCTAGCCCAGAACATAGCCCAGTTGACAAATTATTACAAACAGTAACCAGCCAAGCAGAAGCATTACAAAACTCAGAAATAGAGATAAAATGAATCGCTTACCTTTGATGATCTTCATATGGTGGCACTCGGAAGACATTAATTTCCTCAATAAATGTTCCTTTTGTTCGATAAAGTCTCTTTAAATCCAAAAACCTCTTTTGTTTGTGCGTTTTCTTCAGTAATCCACAGGCTGAAACGCAAGTCCAAACAGGCAGACAAAATCCAAATTGTATCCGTAAAGTTCATAGAAACATGTCAAACGATGTTTATATTCCATCCTCAGGTTGTTTTTAGCCTAAATGATATATAATATTTCAACCGAACAATAACGTCGTCAATATAAAAGGTAAACAAGAAATGCACTCTCTCGGGATTGCGCATGAAAAAGCTCTGCGACACAGTAGGGTCCACTCATTCAGACTGGTCTTACTCCCTCATTTATAAGAATACAAGCCTGAAACCATTTCTAAAGACTGTTGACATCTAGTGGAAGGCATAGGAACTGCAAATGGAGTCCTAAATCAATGGATACTATAATGGCATTGAATTTTAAAAAACTACAAAACCCACAAAAAAAACTTCCTGAATGGATTTCTCAGGTTTTCGCCTGCCAAATCAGTTTTGTTATACTCAGACACTATTCTAACAGTTTTGGAAACTTTAGAGTGTTCTCTATCGAAATCTACCTATTTGCATATCATATCTTCTGGGCCCAAGTAGCAGGCCGTTTAATTTGGGCATGCTTTTCATCCAAAATTCCGAATGCTGCCCCCTACCCTAGAGAGGTTAAAAGCAACATTAAGGCCTATGGATCTCCATCTTCATGGAAATTAATTCACTACAGTATGCGTCAGTATCAAGAGGCAGTTCACTTTAATTTAGCCTACGGAGAATGTGTCCGTCTCCCCACGTTGTCGATCAAGAAGCTGACTATGATCATTATACAAGTGCACCTTGTGCTGGGGACAATAAAAGGCCACCAAAATGTGCAGTTGTGTCACAACACAATGCCACAGATGTTTCAAGTTGAGGGAGTGTGCAAATGGAATGCTGACTGCAGGAATGTCCACCAGAGCCGTTGACAGAGAACTGAATGATAGAAATGATCCCAAGCCACCTCCAATGTAATTTTAGAGAATATGGCAGTACGCCCAACCGGCCTCACAACCGCAGACCATGTGTAACCACGCCAGCCCACGACCTGCACATCTGGCTTCTTCACCTGCGGGATTGTCGGAGACCAGCCATCCGGACAGCTGATGAAACTGTATTAGGGGCGGCAGGTAGCCTAGTGGTTAGAGCGTTGGATCAGTAACAGAAAGGTTGCTAGATCGACTCCCCGAGCTGACAAGGTAAAATCTGTCATTCTGCCCCTGATCAAGGTAGTTGTTCCTAGCCCAATATTGTAAATAAGAATTTGTTCTTAACTGACTTGCCTAGTTAAATAAAAAAATAATTTGTCTAATAAAGCCCTTTTGTGGGAAAACCTCATTGTTATTGGCTGGGCCTGGCTCCCCAGTGGGTGGGCCCATGCCCTCCCAGGCCCATCCATGGCTACGTCCCTGCCCAGTCATAGGAAATCCATAGATTAGGGCCTATTGAATTTATTTCAATCGATTTCCTTATATGAACTGTAACTCAGTCAAATTGTTGCATGCTGTGTTTATATTTTTGCTCAGTATACATTTTTAAAAAGTCTAAAAAATAAATTTAATATAACCTACACCACCACAATAAATCCATGATTTAGTTTATGCAGGTCTAAAGAAAACATTATGATATGAAGAAAATGTTTCCATATCAGAATAGCGTATGCCATATGGCTACACAAGTTAATTTAGCAGACGAGGTTTGCTTATCTTTCCCGTTGCATTATTTTAATAATAAGAATACAATTGAACATATCTGAAGAGAAAATATATTTTTCCCCAAATTATTTCAGAGTGAGGGCGAACATGTGTTGAGCAGTTAACAAAGTAATAATTTGAAACAGGTCTTCCTATATGCTTAATTTAGAGTTATTTATGCAACATTCATTGTAATACAAACATTAGGCTATATGTTTCATTTCTAATATATTGTAAGGCATGCGCTCTGATCCGTTTCTTGCATAGGCTGCACACACTTCATCAATCTCTCATTCACAATTTGACAAGCACATGACAATTCTCTCACCCATCAGACTATTCTCAAGTAATCTGGTCTTAACATATAGCCTAGTAATAATTTAAATGCACACACGTTCAAAAGTTTGGGGTCACTTAGAAATGTCCTCGTTTTTGAAAGAAAAGCACATTTTGCCCATTAAAATAACATCAAATTGATCAGGAATACAGTGTAGACATTATTCATGTTGTAAATGACTATTGTAGCTGGAAACGGCAGATTTTTTAATGGAATATCTACATAGGCGTACAGAGGCCCATTATCAGCAACCATCACGCCTGTGTTCCAATGGCACATTGTGTTAGCTAATCCAAGTTTATAATTTAAAAAAGGCTAATTGATCATTAGAAAATCCTTTTGCAATTATGTTAGCACAGCTGAAAACTGTTCTCATTAAAGACGCAACAAAACTGGCCTTCTTTGGACTAGTTGAGTATCTGGGGAATCAGCATTTGTGGGTTCGATTACGGGCTCAAATTGGCCAGAAACATAACTTTCTTCGGAAAATCATCAGACTATTCTTGTTCTGAGAAATAAAGGCGAGAAATTGCCAAGAAACTGAAGATCTCGTACAGCGCTGTGTACTACTCCCTTCATAGAACAGTGCAAACTGGCTCTAACCACAATAGAAAGAGTGGGAGGCCCCAATGCACAACTGAGCAAGAGAACAAGTACATTAGTGTCTAGTTTGAGAAACAGATGCCTCACAAGTCCTCAACTGGCAGCTTCATTAAATAATACCCACAAAACACCAGTCTCAACATCAACAGTGAAGAGGCGACTCCGGGATACTGGCCTTCTAGACAGAGTTGCAAAGAAAAAGCCCATCTCTCAGACCGGCCAAAAACATAAAAGATTAATAATGGGAAAAAGAACAGACACAGAGGAACTCTGCCTAGAAGGCCAGCATCCTAGTTGCCCTATATGCCTATAGGTTACGCTTAGAGTAATTTGGCCACTTTAGTTGTGAAACAAACCCTATCAAAACATATAGGCCTATGGGCTAGGCTTCATGATGCATGCGAGACTATGATTTGAAAAAAATCTATTTAAAAATTGCATGTGCCATTTCTTGCCCAATTGGACACGCTGGGCATCATTCACAGGTGATATTCTCACCCATCAGACTATTCTTAATTTAAACTTGTCTTCTTTACATTGCCTAAATAACCTGTGAAATTAGTTTTGATTTAGAATGGGCCACTGTCGGAACGGGGGGGGGCGTCATCCGCATGCACTTGAATTGCGAATGGAGGACCCTTTTCATGCCAGCCAGGTAGACTACTCCGATTACGTCGCTTTACAGTGTTCATAATATCAGGAAAGCTTCAGGGAACACATTTAATTCCATCCATCAACCACCCTTGAGAAGCTGGCTCTTGCTTCACAACAGGTGATACTATTCCACTCAAACTCAATGCGCTCTCATGAAATGTTTGATTTGTAATTGCATTTGCACTGATGTCAGAGTGATTAAGGGGGACAATGGCGTGCTGAGTACCAGCCCATTAGCGATGGCTGTTACTAAGTTTGGCAGGCTACTAATGACCATCAGCAGCATCAGAGCGCAGTTTTGAAGAAGCGTCAAAACCATGACTGAACGGTTACATGAAATCTGACAGCCCTACTCATACATTCTTCCCCTGCCTTGACTGTGCGAAACCATTGTGATGAGCTAAGGCCAAGCATACCGTTACGCAACGCCCTGATCCAAAGTAAGTAGGTACCTTTGGGCAGATGAGACCTTTAAAGTTTTAGTGGTGATCGTGTCGGTCACTCTTCTCATTTCAGCCCAGGTTAATAACCTGACCAGCTCATGAATACCATCTGATCACCATCTGTAAATGCCACAAGGCTGTCCATGTATACTTAAAATGTCAGTTTTATTATGGAAGCAAATAAATAAAATTAACATGTTGTAAAAGGCTCGAACAATATAACCGTGCATACAGCCTAGTAGTGCTGGAGCAGAAAAACAGGCATCATGGCTCTAGGACCAGGAGCATTGCTGTACACTGAACATTTACTGTTAGGAATGTGTATCTTTCAAAATGATTAGATCCCGTTTGATATGGTTCTTTTGGTCCAATACGGATTCAAATGTTTTGGGGGACTAAACTTACCAATACATCTGCAGAGAGTATACTGTATTACAGCGGGGAAATTTAAGTGTCATTTTTCCATACTGAATACTCGTAAATTGCCATTCAAAAGATTAATTGTCCAATAACTATGCTTCAAATTATTGCATACATTGTGACAATAATGGCAGCATGAGAATGGCTGCAAGTGTTCAGAAACAAGAGAATCCATTTTTTCAATCTATTTATTGAATATTGGTTGAGTTATCGGCTGATATGGGCTCCGGTACGATGTAGTTTTAAATGATTTGGTGCAATTCGGTTTAATTAGAGAACGAATTGATGCGATTCCTGTTCTGGCGTGGTTACACATGGTCTGCGGTTGACATTTGTATTTGTAATGGTCAGGTCAGCAGCTACTCTACCTAGGGGTCAGTTATACAGGCAGTTATACAGTTTCAAAACATGACAATACATTCATAACAGATTTCACAGCATATTATGTGTGCACCCTCAGCCCTCTACTACCACATATCTATAACACAAAATCCATGTGTACGTCTGTATATTGGGTATGTTACCATGTTACCATTGTGTTGTGTGACAAAACTGCACATTTTAGAGTGGCCTTTTGTCCCCAGCACAAGATGCACCTGTGTAATGTGTGCCGTTTAAATCAGCTTCTTGATATGCCACACCCGTCAGGTGGATGGATTGGCAAATGAGAGAGGCTCACTAACAGGGGTGTAAACAAATTTGTGCACAAATTGAGAGAAATAAGCTTTTTGTGTATGGTGTTGGGTTTATATATTTTTTCAGCACGTAGGCACCTGAGCCATAAGAGAGACTAGGTATATACCACTCCTATCAGACTATCAGGGGACAATGTAGCCTATTTTCTGCCCCTCCCCCCAACCCACACTTTCATTCTGAAATCACCATCACCCACTAATTACTCAATATTTGTTCACAAATGAGCTATGACATAGCCAATGACTGTACAGCACAACTTTGGATTCATGCTACATTTGGATCGGTTTATGGTCCGTGGACCAATTCAGTGAATCGGGGACCGATGTATATCTGTGAATCGTTACATCCCTAACAGTGGAAAAATTACATTTCAGGAAGGAATTGAGGTGATCATGTTGAATTTTTTTTTTTTTTAATGTCAAATCAAGCATTCTGCTGCTCTCCAGCCCTTCTGTGTCAGCAGCGAGGAAATGCTGGGGTTTATTCCATAGATAGCATAGGGAAGTTGGGGCAGAGCTGCAAGGGAATGAGCTTGCAAGTTAGGCATTTCACTGCACTTGTGCATGTGACAAAACTTGAATGTAATTAGTCACACCCACTCTTATCCTACATGCTGCTCAGAGGAAGCTAAAGCTGAGAAAACACCTGGGCCGCCCGCCATTCTTAAAAACGCAAACCAAGGACAAAACAATGGGGATTCAAAACACACTAATGGGCAGTCACGCTATTAACGCCTTTCTCAAAGTGTATGAGAGGGAGTCGCAATTAAACTGATGGTAAGTCATGCAAGAACACTCAATGCCTTCATGGGTCTTTCTGAGCAGGAGTCCTATTTTACTACTGGAGGAATACAGAGGTCCCCAAGACTCTGAGGCACTGCCGAGGTAACATGTCCATAAAAACAACCTGCTACTTGTGTGTTTTAATACACACCTCGACGACAGCCTAAAGGAACATCATATAAAATCTCCTGGTCCCTCCTTCTCAACCACACTTCAATGACTGGGAGACAGGAATGTGGGATACAGGCCTAGCACATTATAACATAACCTATTTGGAACTAACAGACTCTAAAAAGCTCTCAAAAACACTAAGTCTCACTTTGAACCACAATTCATACATTTGCAAGGAAAGAAATGATATGTTAAAGAAATTCCAGCCAGTGTGTATCAGATGCAGCTAATTAAGGCCCCACAGTGGAGAGATCCTCCCCCTACCGCGCTCTGACTGCAGCCCAAAGCCCTCTTGGTAGCCCTGATATTTAAACACTGCAGCATCATTCATTCAACCTATTAACCCTGGCTGCTGTGTGATCCCTGCGGCATATTCATCTCACAGTGTATATTATTAATAAACAGAAGCTGTTAAGGTAAGCACATATTGATCCTGGCTGTGATTAAGATAGAGGAGGGGGTCAGGGACTGTTCAATCTTGCCTTCTAATGGGGTGACTTCACCGGGCTCCTCCTCCCTGCCCACCCGGGTTTCTCTGATCGGCCATGTTTGAAAAGTGTTTGTTCCCTGACCTGATAAATGACACAGGGCTGACAGGAGGATGTCTGGAAAAGGACTCTGGTTTTCCGCCCCGACACACACACCATTCTCATTGCACTTCCTCAGTGAGCGGTCAGCGAAATCAAGATGTGCAGCTACTCACTTGACCACCCTTAAAATCAAAGTAATCTAAACTGGGCATGCATCTCTGGCTGACGTCTTCAAGGTCCTTCATGCCACAAACAAGCTCTAAGCTAAAGATATAATATCCCTATGACCTAGAAAATACCAATTTTCATTGAGTTTCCAAAACACACACAATGGGGATACTCTTCATTGCACTGCCTGATTCTGAACTACAAAGTTATACATTGGATGTTTGCTCAGAATAGATATATAGTATTGACCCATTGAACAACCATCTGACCCTCTGAAAATGACCAAGTAAGGACAGTCAATTTAGGAAGCAAAATGAAATTCCAATTCCAATACCAATTCCAATGTTCATAATTTAAAAGCAATTGGAATGGAATTGACCCCAACCCTGGTGACTTATTGTAGTTGTTTCAAGAGAGAAGACTTGCGAAAAGAAATGTCTGCCCAAATCTAAGCCGGACATTGAGCGCAGCCTCAAGCAGACAAACCATTAGGATTTCCTCCCTCTGACTTGCTGCGATTGCGTTTAGGAATTCAACCCCTGCCAACATCATTCTCCCATTTTCCAGGGAAGAAACAGGATTTGATTCAGTGTCCTGAGATCTGCACAAAATCCTGTGTCTCAGAATCTGAACCCTTCAGTTCCTAAATGTCAACGCAACCCTGCATCAATCTCAAGGCCCAATTTCCAAGTAGGCTGGTATAAATGTTATTAATGTACTTTATTCCATCGTAACCACCACAAATCATGAAGTCAGCAGAGAACCTCACAGGGTTGAATGAGGCAATTAAATGCCAGCTCCACATCATTTCTTGTGGCTTATGCCTTTACTCTAGGGACCAATTGCAGAATGACAAAGTATGAATATAAAATTCCAGCAAGAAGCATAAACATCAGGTGCACTTCACTTGTTGGACTAAAACTCCAGCAGAGGAAGAAATGTCTGCGCTCAAACTTATTTATATGAAACTATTTCAATTAGGCAGCTAATTAATAGAAGACAATCTAAATCAGGGATGGACAACTGGAGACACGTGGCCACCCTTTTGAATGTCCTCGGATAAGCCCACTCTATTGTGAGTCAATTAGCTCATGTCCGCTAAAATGTTTTAGATTACTAAATTATCTAAACTTGTTATCATGGTCAAATTACCGGCCGGAGGGGCCCCCAATGATTGTGTTAATCTCCATCAGATATATTAAAACCTGCAAACATTCCTCTCCACTCCATGGAAGAATCTGTAGAATTGCAGAAACATGCTTTAAAACTGCCACATTCTCTCTACACCCAATGGCAGAATGTGTATAATCGCACACAATTAACAAAAATAATAAATAAGGGCAGCCTCTCATGATCCGTTCAGAATTATTTTCAGGTGGTCCCCACCCCCATCAAAGTTGCCCATCCCTGATCTAAATGCTTGCTGATTCCAGAAAAGCAATCATAATATTCTATAAAATGGGTAAAAATAAGTAAAATGACGAAAAAATGACGAAAACAAAACTAGTTTTGCACAGTCCATTTGAAACTTGTGCTGTGTGAGATGGGGTTTGTCCAGTGCCACATTAAAAAGGGAAAGCTAGACCTTTTCCACTTTTCAAATGCCTAGTTTAATACCCTTCATGCAGAAACCAGAGCCACCCCCAGGTCTTAGTCTTAATTATAAAGTGGTTCTTAGTAGGGTTGGGCAATATTTGGGGAGACCCCTTCTACGATATGCTACTCCAAATATCACCATATCCAATATATTCATTTTGAGCTGTTAATGTCTAGATAATTCCAGACTGCAATGATTTGTAAAGATCAAATAAGAGTATGATCTTGCACATCATGACAGATCAATGTCAAATATTATGATATGTTCGATTGAATCATACATCGGCCCAGCCCTGGTTCTCAGACATCAGTAATGTGATCAGAGGACAGAATTTGGCTTGATCCCACAGCTCAACACTAATTGGGCTTTCTACTCAAAAATAAAATGAAACAAGTTGAAGCGGCTCATGAAACAAGGACTCAGCTTATTGTACCAGTCTTTCAAAATACAGCTTTTAAAAAGACTTCATGAGGAGCAAAATTTAGATGCGTGTGATAGTGAATGTAGGCTACTGTTTCATTGTGAAAGTGCACATTGGGAAAAGATATTCATTCACTAGCATTTTGGGATGTTACTGGTGAAATGTTAATCGGTTAGCCACTGAAAATATACTTTACAAAAATAAGTGTAATATGTAAAATGTTGGTCCCAAGTTAAATTTTCCAAATTCACAAAGAGCCCTTATACTTTGTGCACACTTTTGTATTATATCACTGTTAATGAGGATTTCTCCTTTGCCAGGAAAATCCATGCACCTGACAGGTGTGGCATATCAAGAAGCTGATTAAACCGCATGATCATTACACAGGTACACCTTGTGCTGGGGACAAAAGGCCACTCAAATTAGCAGTTTTGTCACAACACAATGCCACCGATGTCTCAAGTTGAGGGAGCATGCAATTGACATGCTGACTGCAGGAATGTCCACCAGACATTCATTTCTAACGTTCATTTCTCTGCCATAAGCCACCAACAATGTTTTAGAGAATTTGGCCTTACAACCACGTGTAACCATACCAGCCCAGGACCTCCACATTCGGTTTCTTCACCTGCAGGATCGTCTGAGACCAGCCACCCAGACAGCTGATGAAACTGAGAAGTATTTGTCTGTAATAAAGCCATTGTGTGTGGAAAAACATTCTGATTGGCTAGGCCTGGCTCCCCAGTGGGTGGGCCTATGGCTGCGGCCCCTGCCAAGTCATGTGAAATCCATAGATTTGGGTATATTTTATTTCCTTATGAACTGTAATTTTAACATTTAACAAATCGGAGCTATTTTTATTTCCCAATCTCAACTCGTAAAGCGCGCCTCCCATTCGGATGTATAGGCCTACCGTTGACTATCAACACATCACCCACAACTTTGCAATGTGAGCTTGAGGCGGTACAATTGCTTGAAACCTGAATGTTTTACTTTACTTCAAATAATGAGGCATGTTTTACCTGGCTTCAAAGTAGCTATGCGAAAAACCACCCCTAGAAACGTGAAGACAATTATTCTAACAAAGTCATGCCATTAACCAGCATTTATCTCCTGTTCTATTGGTTTCCATATAAACTTTCGTTGTCGAGAAGCCAAAGGGACAATCCTAGTCATATTAGCAAACCCATCATAGAGGGGGAATCTAATAGCAACTACTTTCTAAATCTCTCGCATATGGAACTGCTCAGCTTAGAACGGTTTTCAATTAATTGCATTTGGGCAAATGTTTGAAAATTACGTTTTATTAGTTGCTTCATTACAGGAGTTACATGTTCAATAATAGTCTATAGTCTTTTGACTAAGATAATAGGCTTGCTATTGTTGCATGTTTCCATTAAGCTGTTAATTAATAATGTCCGGTCCTTTTATGCATGCATGGTATCAGAGAGGATGAGGTGAAGCGAGAGGTTTCCGTCTCGCCAAAATCAGTCCAAAACGTATACGGACTTATTTTGGGCCTACGCTTGTCGCCTGCCTTCACGCCTTGGGACGACTCCCATTGTTAAGGTGGAAACATAAGCGTCTCTTCATTATATACAGATATCTGATAGTACTTTGTTGGTCACGTCATTTCACTGTTTGGATGTTGTTTTTTTACCGTTTCTTGACCGCTTAATGAGGGTCAGTTAGTCGGCAGCCAAATTGATCGAAATGTTAACCCCTACTAGCATTACATGACATTTCAGGACATATTCCAAGCAATGGTTTCGAGCCTATCAAGTTAACACTGCTTATCAGAGCAAACATAACTTAACACCAGGGTTACTGTGGCTCCTTCTGCCACGGTGTCCACATCTAAACCAATCAATGGCGACCACTTCAATCTACTAACTTTCATTCAATAACCAGAGATCGTGTGGTTCCTTGTGCAATTAATCATTTGTCCCTGTCCTGGCAAAACCTCTTCCACCGCCTCCACAATGTTACCAGAGTCAAAATATCTGGAATACCGTGCAATGATTTGGCTAGTTGAGTGTTAACATGGCGTAAATATGGCAAACCAAACCTTTCCATATTATCTAATACCTAAGGAGCCATTTTATTCTGGTTTATTAATGTCAAATGTTAACCACAGAAGGTAACCAACACTGAACTGGGAAATCAGATTAACCAAAACAGCAAACTGACGTAGGAACACTAAACAAGAAATCCATTGCCTTCGGCCAGTGCCTGAAACACCAGGTCAGGAGACATGTACTGTACGCATTAGTTAATAACACTATAAGAAACATCTGATGATGCATAACGTTAAGCTAACAGTACAAAGGTCATGACAAGTTAACGTTTGTTAACGCGTCAGAACAATGAGCCAGATCTCGCGCCAGATAAACAAAAAAACGCGTCAATGTAAAACAAAAAAAAACACCTTTCAAATGTATTTAAGAGATTACAGAATTGGATACAAAAACAATGTCATACATTCGTCAAACTATAGTTAACTACTGTTACATTACATAACAATGATAGCTACTAATGTTAGCTAGATTACTGGTTATGGAAAAACTTTTGCATGCAACACAGTCCGTCATATGATTCACCACTAACTAGCTAGCCGCTTAATATAAGCTAAGCAAAGAATTTCAGCATCTCTTTAGACCGACTAGAACCAACAAACACATGCTGCTGGAATTGAACAAATGGTATGTTTTCTTCATATAGTTAAAACGTTACTGACACGAATACAGATGTCCACGTCGTTCGCATAAAATTCAAACAAAATCAACAGGAAAATCCTCAATCCCAACTGGCACTGAAATATAGGTAGCTAGCTTGCGAGGTTAGCCTACCGGCTAACTAGTGTTGCAAACATTCAATGGGCTTCAAGTTAGAGGACAGGCAAAATATTCCAAGTTAATGTTTTTTTAACTTACCAATGTACGTCTTTGGAAGACAGCTATCCACATGAAATGCACCATGACAGAAAATATGCAAATGCTTAAGTTTCAAGTCTAGTTGACAGCATCGCTCGTGAATCCGCCATCTTCATTCAGCAATCGATGTATTCTGCCGAAACTCCGGAATGAACCATACATAGCGAGCAAAAGGGAGATTTCGTAACAGTGGACATCCAAACGTTAATCTTGGGAAATGACTCTGATCGCAGGAAAATCATTGAAATGACCCAATTTGAAACATAATTATGTTGGTATTCTTAATGTTAATACGATTATAATGCTTGGTTTTTAACCCCCATAACACATATGTTTGATGATACCCTTGTCCGGACAGAGAACACCCCTGAGCCTCTTTCAGGTTTACCTTTCAGCTTCACAGGTGGGGCTATATATACACACAATAAACACAACTATAAACGCAACATGTAAAGTGTTGGTTTCATGAGCTGAAGTACAAGACACCAGGAATTTTCCATATGCACAAAAAAACTGTTCTTTCAAATTGTGTTCTTTCACATTTGTTTACATCTGTCAGTGAGTTTTTATTTTTTATTTTTTACTTTGCCAAGATAATCCATCCACCTGACAGATGTGGCATATCATGAAGCTGATTAAACAGCATGATCATTATACAGGTACACCTTGTGCTGGGGACAATAAAAGGCCACTCTAAAATATGCAGTTTTGTCACATAACACATTGCCACAGATCTCTCAAATTGAGAAAGTGTGCAATTGGCATGCTGACTGCAGGAATGTCAACCAGTGTTGTTGCCAAATGATTGAATGTTAATTTCTCTACCATAAGCCACCTCCATTGTTTTTAGAGAATTTGCCAGTACGTCCAACCGGCCTCACAACCACAGAACAAGTGGAACAATGCTAGCCAAGAACCTCCACATTAGGTTTCTTCACCTGCGGGATCATCTGACCAGTCACTTGGTCGGCTGATAAAACAGGAGTATTTCTGTCTGTAATAAAACCCTTTTGTTGATAAAAAACTAAGTCTGATTGGCTGGGCCTAGCTCCCAAGTGGGTGGGCCTTTGCCCTCCCAGGCCCACTCATAGCTTCACCCTTACCCAGTTATGTGAAATCCATAGATTAGGGCCTGATTGATTGATTTCCTTCTATGAACTGTAACTCAGTCAAATCTTTGAAATTGTTGCATGTTGCGTTGATATTTGTGTTTAGTATTTGATAAGCTGCACATTATAAAATTCTGTAATTAATACGGAACCATGACATACATTTTTCTCCAACGCAGAGTACTGAGCCATGCTACTCCTTTTACTTGGGTCACTAGAGGACAAAAATCTTGATAAAATGCTAACTTTGGTGTATGAGCAGGTAGCAAGTGTAGCAATTGTAAAACATTGCAAATGTGTCTTCCCATGTAAACTGCATTGTCTTATGAACCACCATCATTTGGGAACCATTCCATGAAAGCCACTTTGAACTAAATTTTGGGAATTAAAGATTAACTATAATAGTGTCGAAATGAACTCAGATTAGCCAGACTACTGGAACCCGATCATAAATTGCCCTATGGTTCCCTCTCCTGGTCATACTGTGACAGACCAAAGAATGAATTTTATGTCATACCTTTTCATTTTGCCAGTCAAACCCATTGGAGTTTCAGTGGTCAGAGGATTTAAAATAAATAAGACTATTTCTGATTTACATTAATAGGTGGTTCAAGTGTCAATTTTTGTACTCACTTGCACTTTCGACCCACGTAAAATAAAATTACAGCAAATTAGTGTTTTGAATGACCTTTATTAAGTCAACTCTACATGTCAGTATTGCTTTATCCATTTTTTTTTATTATTCTAAAATTACAACTTCTTGCAATCAGCAAAATGTTTAATTTTTTTTTTTTTTCAATTAAGCTACACTTCGAGGAATACAAAAATATCACAGTACATTTTCTACTAAGTCACTCTTCACCCCGTGAGCTCCAGAGCAAGGTTGGAGGTGTGGATTTGGAACACAGGGATCTGGCAACGCCGCCTATAAAACATCAATGGACATGAATTCCACAGTAACAGCTGATGGATGTATCCTGGAAACCCAGTCTGCATATAAGCCTTTATGAACATAGCACTTTTATGATTCTACATGTGCAGGGCATATGTAAATGTCATGTCCACTCATCCTTTATGTGATCCTGATATTTGATTGGATGATTGTACTTGAGATTCTCAGGGGCCGTACACTTGCACTCTTGAACCACTACAAAAGGGCCAATGATGAGTTTGGTCCAGCCAGACTCCTGTGTTTCCAGACCCAAAACCTCAAACCGCTAAATTGGAAAAGGTAACCCACACAAAACTCATGTTAACACTCGCTCATTCTCAAAGTCCTCTCTGCATACACGTTATTCTATACAAAATATCAAAAACAAAAGATTAAACAAAACACTAAAAATAATCCTCACCCGTACTCAGATAATTTTCATATTACATTTTTTTTCAATTATTTCAACAAACTGTTTTTTGTCTTGCTTTTTTCTTTCTTGTTTAAACACTGTCAGAATACCTAAAATTCAGATCCGTAGTGACTGGTGGAGGCTCACTCCCCCAGGACAGAGGAATGTTGCAGTATGAATCTGATTTACTCAGTTGTTTCAATAAAAGAACCAACTAACATCAACAACAAAATAAATGACAACTTATACACCCCAAGCAACCATAAAGCATCCTTCGTGACAGCTTCTGGTAGGAAAGTTGGGAGGATGAACATGAGTTGGGAATATACGTTACAGGAAGTTACAAAGAGACATGAACCATGATAAATGGGAGCTGCAATTCAGTCACAAACAGATATAGAAAACTACATAAACTGATCTCCATTCAGCTTACCTCAAACTCTGTGTCTCACACACCTATGACATCTAAAAGGAAATGGGGGTTGATTGTGCTGCCTGTGTGCTGTGTAGGGTGTGTACATCAGGGTACACAAGGAGATGGGTGAGGTGAGCGAGAGGCCTGAGAGGCGAATGGAGAGAGCGTTCGATGCAGGGCTACGGGTCGATGGAAAGAGACAGAGATCGACAGGGCTGTGGGTTTGTGGGGTGGGAGCGTCGTTCCTCTCCCACTCCACTGCCCTCATAGTCATGGGGAGAAGGTGGCCATCTCCAGAGAGATGCGCTGCCACAGCTCCTTGGTCTGCTTGCCCCTCTTCAGGTTTTGCAGCACGTCGTTGAACTGCATCATGCCCACAGGTGTCAGGCAGAAAGCCCCACGGGCGCTGCGGATGATGTTGACAAAGTCGTCGTAGTCGGCCGGGGTCAGGTGGATCAGCCGGTGGTGGATGTACTGCAGTGGGAATGGAGAGGGGGACAGAGAATCAGATGGACTAAGTCAAATAGGGCACCAAAGGGTCATCTACTTTACTACTTATGTCAAAGTTAGGCTCAGAGATAGGGCACCCATGGGTCAAAGGGGCATCAAGGGATCATCTCTTTACTCAAATCCAAACCCTACCCACAATGAACAGAGGAAATTGGTCTGATACAAGGATGGTAATAGCTCCACTTTGTCCTCTGAGAGACTCTGGGGAATCTTCGCCACATTGTGAATATCAATCCATTCAGTCCTACACAAGTATATCGGGGCTAGGGGGGTAGACATGGATTGGTCAACAGTGTTTGGTGGGATACAGATATCCTTATGTGGTCCACTATCTTAATAGTATACCTTGATACGGACACCTTTAACTAGGTGGTTTAAATTATATTTCTGCTTCTGGACAATGTATTTCATACTAAGACGCGCTAGCAGGCGGAGTTTAAATGGGTTAATTTAATCACATCCCTCCATCTCAGGGTTAGCCCTTTGTTAGGGCATTGATGAAGTGATGAGAATTCAGTCTTTTCACTCCCAGCTTTGAGCAGGTGCTTCATTTTTTACCTCTCAGGACAGATTCTGCATCATAATGAGGTTAAATTGCTAAATTATTAATGGGAAACAGAGAGCGTTTCAGTTTGCTCACAATGGTGCTGTTTAATGAAGTATGACTCAAAAGGGTAGACACTAACCTCTGGTACTGCTGCAATTTCAGACTGTCATTTCAATAGAAGAACCACAAAAGTTACTCTTTTGACCTCATTTACCCGAGTTTAATATGAACAGGATGTGTTCTAAGGGGGAGTGGAGAACCAATTCCAGAGAAAGACATCACAAGACATCCAGCATATGGAATTCATTCCCTTTCAGTGACTGAGGAAATGATTCATTGTCAGTCATGGTACATTTCCTCTTGAGTACAACCCCCAGATACCTCATCTCATTAACTGCCTGATGAGAAAGAGTGGAGAGCCTGTGTCGCGCTGATATTGTCAGCGGACATCAACAAATGTGCCAGCACACACACACACACACACGTGTGTGAGAGTGTGTGTACAAGTTTGTGTAGAAATAACACATCATTCAGATAAGAGAAAGTGAGCTGACACTGGGTCAAATAGGAAGAGGTGTGTGTTACACTTTACAAAGTGAGAATTTGAACATTCACCTTTAAAGCCAACACAGCGGTTTTATCTAGCCTCGTTTAAAGTAGAAGGACAGTGACTCAAACCGCAGCAAGGAAGCAAGGAATTCAGTGTGCACATGCATGTGCATGTGAGCAAGTACAGAATCTCCAGGGGGCAACATGCCTTTCAGCTTCGCAACTGTCACAGCCGGTTAGCCGCTTCCCCATCAGAGCAGGCTATCCAGTGGATGCACTCATGAGTCTCCCTTCTCCACGGTGTGTAGCACTCTGACTTCATCAACTATTTATGTAAGCTGTGAGAAACGCTCACTCTCCTTCTCCTCCCCAAGATAATACTCCCCCTGCCCTGCCAATACACAGAATAGACCCACTCTGATCAGTTTCTAACCTAGTATCCTGATATAAAAATGTGGTTGTGTTATACACTTTTAACCAAGGGGACAGTCAACATGTACGCTCAGGATATGAGGTCCATGGTGTTTACCAAAGAGCTTTGTGGCTGCTGTATTTGTATGTACTGGTGAGATGTGAGCCCCTTAGCTGTTTACAGATCTGAAATAACTTGATAGGGGATATTTTTGCCATATTGCCCACACCTAAGTCTTGGAAGACTAGGTGAAGCCATCACCATTCACCACATAGCTTATACATACCTGGCCAAATGGCTAGGGGTTGTTTGCGGCCTAGGCTCTGGTGTTACCTGTCAATAGGCCTGTTGAAGGGGCTAAGGGAAGGATCTAGAGGGTAGTTTGCAGCCTGGACCCTGGTGTTACCTGTAGGTAGGCCTGCTGGCAGCGCTGCACCAGTTGGTGGAAGGCAGGCGTGCGGAGGTGGGCATGGATGTGGGCGGGGTTCAGTCTCTGGAGAGCCTCCATGATGATCTCCTGAAGGACAAAGGGGCTGAGCACGCCCTTAGCCGCACCCACACAGAACTGGTACACGTAGTTCACCCCTGGAGAGGATGGGAGAACCGGGAACATTTAGTATTTAATGACATAAAAGTCTATGGCTAACATATGTTCTACTTTGAATTCTGGCAGAGTACCCTGTCATTTCAGTAAAATCCTCTCAACATACACAGAAAATGCAGTGCTCCGATATCGATATTTCTGATTATGTGTCTTACTTAGCATTCAACTGTAGTCCTCACCTTCGTAAACCACCAGATACCATTATGCTGGTGTATCAATAATTCAAATCTATAATTCCCAAAACACCGTAATAGATCAAACAACCACTAGAATCAAAGATGCCTGCAGAATGCCCTCTTCACCCCTGCCCTTTCTCACCTAGCCGTGCAGCCAGGCCCAGGAGCCACTTGACGTCCTCTGTGTATGGGGGGCTGCGGGAGAAGTTATTGGGGTGGTCGTTGTGAGCCCTCCTGCCCAGCATCTCCAATGCTACCATGCCTATCAAAGAGTCAGGGTCAAATATCACAGTTATCAACACCACCAATTAGTTTGAATAAAAAGCTTAACCATAGAAAATGATTAAACTGATATTCCCAGTGCTTATACCATCTAGATATGTTTATCATGGACACTTAAAAGAATGGTTGTTCCTCACCAACTCTGTATGCTGAGTGCAGGTAGTGAAGGCCCTGCTGGCTGATTGGCTGGCTATGCTGCTCGTCTTCAGATGGGAAGGGGGCGCTGACCAATGAGACAGGCTGAGAAGACATTCCAGGAAGAGATGAACCCTGAATGGCCTGGATTGTGGCGCCTGAATGGACGCCACCTACTGGATAGAAAGGGGAAAAAGATGCGGCTCCTGAGAGTGCCATAGAGAGTCCATTATAAAACATCCAAGTTCAAACTTCTTTTTTTAACAACTTCTGCTATCAAACGTGAACCATCCACTATACACACACTTACATGGGCTAAATAGATTATTATTTTACATCTATAGACATACAAGGGACAAAGACGTGCATGCACACACCCACAGCAGAGGTCTCTGCTCACCTGCTACAGTGGTGCTAAGAGGCAGGCCGGTCTCGGTGTGATAGGGGTGGACGGCGATCTGGGTCATGGACGGCACGGGAACACCGGGGAAGGTGACCGCTGTCGCTGCCATGGGCGGATGGGGGCCAGTGGCCACTGAGAACGGGTACTGGGCACCGATAAAGGCCGGGTGCATTCCCTGAGAGGGCACACAGACACACTTAAAATTAGTTAGATGCTATTCTCTGTTGCAGTCCTGGGACACTGTCCTATGCCAGATATTGTGACATTCGTCTGCACTGAGGGACGAGCAACACGGAGTGACGAAAGACAATGGTCATGGGCTTAAAGGCACAGTGCAGTCAAAAATTTGATTTTTCTGTGTTTTATATACATTTTCAAACTATGAAGTTGGAATAGTAGTATGAAATTGGTGACAATTCCCTTTTAGTGTAAGAGCTGTTTGAAAAGACTGCCTGGAATTTCAGCCTGTTGTGGTGGCATGGAGTTTTGCCTGGTGACAATATTAAAGAGAGTTCCAAACCTTTATTCCAATAACAGCTAGTTTTCAGTGTTCCCCTCCCCACTCAGACCACTCCCAAACAGCCCTAGCAAAATTATTGCTTGAGAAATTGCTATTTTTGAAGTCAAACACTATGGGTACACCGGTGCATACTGATCACTTGGCAGTGGTCCAGTTGTCTAGTTGAGTCGCCTTGAAACTCAGTGTCAATGTTGTCGGTACATCTTTCTGCCCCCCCCATCTCAATTTTATACTGTAAAAAACTGTCACAAGTTTTTAATGAAACCAAAAAGTTCATAAAATACAATATACAGAAACAGGTGTATGAAATCAAAGTTGTAATAAAAAATACCAATAATAGAAATTAAATAAAGGGAATGCAAAACTGTGCGTTAGTCTCCAGATTCACCGTCTCATTTTCAAATGGATCTTGTGAGTTCCAAACGGGGTGGAGCAGTCTCTACCATCTGATATTCTCTGTGATGTTCTAGGGACTGAGAGAAGGCTTGCATCTAGTGTGAAGCAAAGTTGATGGAAGCTACTTAAGAAGTAGATGGAAGCTACTTAAGAAGTAACAACTATCAGCACAGTGTTTCACTGGAAGTCATAGTAATGATTCTCAACCAGCCTATTTCTGAGTTTATTTGTGATAGTAAGTACCAAGTGGCGCAGCGGTCTCAGGCACTGCATCTCAGTGCAACAGGCATCACTACAGACCCTGGTTTTATCCCGGGCTGTATCACAACCGGCCATGATCGGGAGTCCCATAGAGTGGCACACAATTGTCCCAGCGTCGTCCGGGTTAGGGGAGGGTTTGGCCGGCATTGTAAATTAAGAATTTAACTGACTTACCTAGTTAAATATTTTTGTTGTTATTTCAATTTGACTCTTATTGCCATCTCCATGTCCATCTCTTATCGAATTCTTCTCCCCTACTATCTCTCCCTCAGCCCATCTTATCAGTATCTCCTTGTCTTCCTGCCCTCCCTCCCTCCAGACAGTCCTCTTACCTGTGGGTAGGCACCCCCTGACACGGGGAATACAGTGGGGCGGGGGACATGCTGCAGTGGGTGCCCCAGGTACTGGGGGGTGCAGACTGTGGGTAGGTGGGCCTGGATGGTGGTGTAGGGGTGCAGGCCCTGGGTGTGGGGGTGGGCCATGGCCGAGCCGGGAAGGGCGTGTGATTGGTAGATGGTGGAGCCCACAGAGATGACGGGCACCACAGCCGCTGCTGTCACTGAGGCCGTCACCGTGGCGACGCCGGAGGAATCCATGTTGCCAATGTTGTCCATTACACCATGGCCCATTTCTGGGGGCCTCCTTCCAGCTCCACCGTTGGCCCCACAGCGTCCCGGGCCTTCACGCTGGGCCCCTGACCCCCCGCCTACTGTCTGCTCATAGAGCCAGTACCACTGGTGGGCCACCTCAAACAGAACCTCAGGGTACACACCACCCCCCTTGGCTGCCTCCTCTACAGCCATACAGGCTTTCTCTAGCATCACGTTGTCCTGCAGAGAGAGAGGCGGGGAGGAGGTGAAGAAAAGAGAGAGAGAAGAAAGGATGAGGAGATTTAGGGGGAAAAGTGCATTTTAGAGAGAAAATGGATAAAAGGGTAAAAGAATAAAAGGATGCCCAGCCTACATGAGTAGTCCGATGTGTCTTCTGCAGAACTGAAGAGTACCGGACATGTACCTGTTCCTTGCACTGCACCAGGGCCCTCTGGATCTCATTGGGGTTGAGGGCGTGTGCATGGGGCAGGCAGCTTAGGGCCAGCTCAGCCGCAGCGCGAACCATGTTGGGGTCCCGCGCCCGTGATGCTCTGTCGGCCAGTGATGCCACCTCGGGAGGGGTAAGGTGCCCGTCCCAGCATTCCACCAGGATGTTGAGGGCAGCACTGCCGATCTCCATGGCCTGGCCTGGAGGGGAAGAGGGAGAGACATTCATTATAGCTACTACTGTCTCATGGACTATGAAAGAAAAAACTTCGCTTTTGGGGTGACCTATCCCGATGAGAAAGGAGAGAGAAAAATAAAGCTCCTCACCTGTGATCCAGGAGACGTGGGAGGAGTAGGTCCTGGAGAGCCAGTTAGGTGAGACAAAGTTGTGCAGGCCTAGGGCGTACAGGCCGATCTCAAAGGCACAGAGGTGCAAATTGCGGTGGGGCCCCTGGTGGCCTCCACTGGCTGAGGGCTGGGTGAAGATGGAGGTGGAGCTGTTGCCCCCGGCCTTGATCAGCACGGTCTTGGCCAGCTCGAAATAGAAGTGGGCCGCCGCCTCCGACGGTTGGTTGGGCACATGTGGTGCATGGCACTCGGGACGACGCCCTTTATATCTAAGAGTGGGGCGAGAAGAGGAATGTTCAATTAGCATATTTTTGTGAATACCTTAGTTGAGTTCTCCAATAATCAGATGGCATCAACACGTGTATAGAATATGTAGACGTCACTCACCTGCTGGTGTCTGTGCTCTTTGCCCTAGCTCCGCCTCCAGCCCTGCGAGAGCCACTGGATGAGGAGGAGCCTAACGAATCAGAAGAGGAGCTGCTGATGCTGTCACTGTCTTGGCCCCTCCCCCAGGAAGCTGCAGCCCAGCCCCCTCTGAGCGGGCGTCGACTAAGGGTGGGGGAGCTGTCTGAGGTGGTCTCAGGAGCACTGCTGTCGATACTCGCCATGCCTGGGACAAAACACTTAAAACTCAAACTTCTATCTAGTCAGCCACGTGTCAATACTACCTCTAGATGGCCATTCGAGCCATACAATACACCCTGTTCAAATGCAGTGCACACTATACAGTATAGGCTGTTATTTGAGAGACAGACAGTGTCTTAATCTGAGGTTTAGGTGGGGTTGTCATGGTTACCTGTGTGTTTCTTCTTCTGGCGGACAGGAGAGCCCCAGCAGCGCCCGCTGTATGCCCCCCGTCCTCCCAGCGCCAAGCGGCTCGGCACTGTGCCCTCTGGCTTGAATGGGACAGCCTCACTCGGCTGGTCACATGACGCAGGCTGGACGCCATCTGCTAAGACAATAAGTTAAGTACTGAATAAGTTTTACATCTAAACAGTAGCAACAGAGTTGGATTAAAACAATTCCTTCCATTTTCAACAAATCTGTTTCGCATAGGTAGGGTAACACCTGTCGTCTGTGCCTCACCTTGCTCTCTGGCCTCACTGACACACTCTCCGGCTGTGGAATTGTTCTGCACCCCACTGCCCGCCAGACCTGCCTGCTGTCCTGCCGCCCCCCCAGCAGCCACCGCTTGCAAGGAGGAGGAGGAGGACCCGGCTGCAGCTGTGGCGTTGGGGGCATGTTTGGACACCCCTCCTGTGGCACCTCCGTGTCCGTGAGCAGTGTGGGCAGTGTGCTTGGACGGGCTCCTTTGGCTGCTGGCAGCTGGCTTGCTGGAGTAGAAAGAGCTCAGGGTCTGGGGCTTGTGGGTCTGGCTCTCTCTGTTCAGCAGCTTGTCCAGGATCTGGAAGGTCAGAGAGTGAGGGAGAGTCATCCACAAGCCATACAATACATTCAAAAAAATGCATTAATATGTTTATTGGTAACTAGTTATTCTACTGGCCACAGTGCAGAAGGTCTACCTTTTTCAGCTTGCTCTGGTCATCCTTGTATGTGATCATGAGGGCCAGAGCCAAGTCTCCTTTCTCTCTCCTGGTCCCCTCACACAGCAGAGGATGCTCTGCCTCGCTCACTGTGGTCTTCATACCTACACCAGGGGGTTAGAAAGATGAAGACCGAAGCAAAAGAGTTCATCTGTTTCTAAGCCAAACTAGCACCGGGACGTTTTCCTATTTAAGTATCACTAACCTCAACACGGAACCACTAAATGGCACCTACCTCTTTCTGAAGGTGTAAATGCAAAAAACCTTGTGGTTGAACTTACCCAGTGCTGCTACAGCCGCCTCAAAGCCCAGCTCCTCATCTCCAGGCATCTCGTTGTTCCGGTTACGGCTAGGCGGACGGGAACCTGTGGGGGACACAACTGTACAAACAAGATAGAGAGGGGGACTAGGTGAAATATAAATGACTGGAAGTCTCACTTGTGTGATGACTGCATGATGTGTAATTCAGATCAATTATCAAGTAAACGTTATATATCTGTGTATGTAGTGTGTGAGCTCAAACAGAATCTCAATGTGGAAGGAAAAAACATGGCGAATTAAAAATGTGTAGCAAGATTCACCTGGGGTACACAGCACATCAAATATGAAGCTGGCCAGCATGAGGGGCAGGACAGGCCTGTAGTCACAGAAGTTCCCATCTCGGAGCTGCTCGGCCCTGTCCCGTATGGACGTCATCTCCACCAGGCCCAGAGGGATTTTCTTCAGCAGAGCCACCACCTCTGACTCCTGGTAAGCAAGCTTGACCTCCAGGGCCTTGGTGGAGGCTGGGGGCCTCTGCAGCTCAAGAGAGAACATACCCGTGCTGAAGGCCAGGTTGTGGAGCTCCAGCCTCTCGCTCAGCACCGTCAGCAGGAAGGAGGTCTTAACCAACGTGTTAGTGGCCACCTGGGTCTGCCTGCTGGTGGACACCTTGCTCTTCTTGCCCTTGGTCTGGGGCTGCTCTACCTTCAGGTCTGGAGGGTTGGCCAGCAGGTCTCCGGCCAGCTCCACTGCCAGTCTGCAGGCATCGTTGCTGTAGCCGTGAGCGTGGAGGGCCTCTGCACACGCAAACAACACCTCCATCTGGCCCTCCTGCTCCAGTGGCTTGATCCCAGCAAAGATGTCTGGTTCCTCCTCATTGTTGTTCTCCGACACTCTCTCTGCCCCCTCCTCATTAGCTGAATTCAGAAAGTAGGCCTGGTAGTCATCCTCTCCTACAGGGTCTCCTGCTGCTCCCTCTGGGGCCTGATTGGGCAGTGCTACGGCTCCAGTGCCAGGTTCTCGGCGGCCATCATGCGGTGACTTGGTGGCAGCTGCAGTCACGGTAACAACCGAGGTAGAAGGCCGAGCATCTCCAGCGATGGCCACCTCCTCATTTCCATTCATCTCCGCCTCCACATTCACCACGGCAATGGCTGCTTCCACGATGACAGCAGCGTTCTCTTTGGTGGGGAAGGCGGGCTGGGATTCAGTGGCAGGCAGGGTGGCAGCAAGGGTGGCCCGTTTGCCCTCGAAGGCACGCTCCTTGGGCGTGTTTCCAGCCCCTTTCCCTCCCCCACTGTATTTGTGTGGCTCTCTGAGTAGCGGGCTTGGTGAGGGCAGCATCTCGGGCGGTGGGGGCGTGAAGTCAAAGGTGTTGCTGGCCTCAGCACCCAGTGCCAGACTGGAGCCATCATCCAGGTTCAGCTCGGCCATGTCAGGCTCGAGGGAGCTGTCCTCACTACTGGTGCGCCGCTTGGCCGCTTGGTGTTTTCCCCTACCACTCCTGATCCCCCAGAGGACGACTTGCCCCCCTGGGCTATCTTAGCCTTGCTCCCAGTGGACGAGGAGGAACCTGCGCCTTTGTACATCCCCTTACTACTGCCCTCCTCTAGAGAGAGAGACACACTGCCCCCTAGCCGCACTAGGACCCCTCCTCCGCCCCCAGCCGACAACCCCTTCCTCTTGCTCACGATGGTCTCTTTGGGCCTGACCGCCACTTCTTGTTGGGGACTTCTGCCCTTGTAGTCTCCCCCACCTCCCTCAGAGCTGCCAGATCTCCCTCCTCCAGGTTCAGGGGGGTCTCCAGCCAGGCCAGCCTTGGCCCCTCTCTGCTGCTGCACTGCCCTGGCCCAGCAGAAGGAAGCGCTCTTCTTGTCTGCACTGCAGTAGGTGATGCCTGGCAGTGGGTAGGCCACCTCCCAGTTGAAGTAGCAGGACTCCACGGCTGGCTTGAAGCCCTGGAACAGTTTGTCCAGGGACTTGCGGTGTTGTCCTCGCTTCACGATCTCAATCACTTTCAGATGCCACTGCTTGAGCTGGGCAGCCAGCTCCAAACGCCTATGGGATGGTGTAAAAAGAAACGTAGACACACATTGTTATAGTCAGTCCAGGAAACAAGGGCCACAGAGCAGAGACGATAGTAACAAACAAGCACACACACCATTATTCTCATAATTGCCACTAACTGAAAGACACACACACAAAGAGCTTTCTGCAAGAAACTGACACTGTTGTTCCTTATTTCGCTTTCTGTCATTGCGTCTCAAAGAGCTAATTTAACACAGTGTCGAGTGAGCCCACATAGCACTCTAAAAGCCAAGCAGCAATCAGGGCACAGTGAATCAGGAGGATGCCCTGGTCTAATACACTCAATGTCCCAAACACTTACTGCTCTAACCAGATGAACTTAACAGAGCCTCAAAAGAGTGTATATCAACCCAACGCAGACAGATATAGACCTGGGATGGGTTGTGAAAGTGAGAATTTAATTGAAGGTAAGAGAGACAGGAGGAGTGCTGTGTTGTCAGTATTAGACACTATTCTAGTTGATCCAATGCTAAGTAAGTGTTAGACAGAAAGGGAAGTGACCTCACCTATGAGGGCTCATGGTGGGGTCTAGGACAGCCAGCCTCCACAGGACGACCATCTCATCACACATGCTGGCGCAGGCGTGGGCTGCCACCTCTGACTGCCCGTTGCTGCGCCCCGTGTGCCCGCTGGCACTGCTGTGGGATGCCGAAGTACGCACACTGTACCACCAGCCAATGATCTGCGGAGAGAACAGTCACCTCTGTCCTATCATGTGTGAATAAGTATGTATGTAATGTGTGGGTTACCTGTTCATAAGTGAGACACTGCTCAGTGAGGATCTCTAGTAGGGGTGCAGCGTTGCTGTCTCTCCTCTTGAGCATCTCCCTGACGATGGAAAGGAGGTTCCAGATCCCCTCGGGCTCCCGCCCCCTCAGCGGCCTCAGCAGACATGCCCACTCTGCCGCCGCCGGAGGCTCCGTGGATGACAGGTACATGGAGTTGACGTCACTGCACCGGGAGAGAGGGAGCACACACACAGGTTAGCAAGTATACTTCCACACATTACCTGCGTCCTCTCCTTAATATACCTGTTGCCTTTGACTATGCCAGTCTCTGTCTTACCTGAAGACAACAGGAGAGGGGCCACAGAACTTGTGCAGAGTCTTCTTGATGTTGTCACTGAGCGTAGACTCATCTAGATACCAGGTGCTCTGATCAGAGGCTGAGGGGCCAGCAGTGGGGTCTGTACACAGGAGACAGGGAGTAAACACAAAGCCAGAGAAATGCAATACAACAAACATACAGGAAATGTCAAGATGCTGATTTAAGCTGATAATTGGGAAACATGTCATGTGAGGGCCATCTGAACCACTTTATAGCATGCTCAAACCACACATATATACAAATGAGCAAAACGCCCTCAGGCATCTCTCTACCATTTGCACTATCTACAGTTGTGGGTGTGGGACGCAACCCCTATCTCATATTGGTGGCGGATGTGGTGAGTTACACCCCATACAATACACAGCACTTTGACTCATTATCATTGTCTCCGATCACATTATGAACCCTTGTGAGAGATAAGTAGAGACTGCCCCCTGCAGGAGGCAAACAGAAGTGCAGGCTGGCAGGGCGTACCGGGAGCCCCACACACTGTGTTGATGGCTGTGGACTGGGAGGACAGGAGCTCATCCAGAAGCCTCTGGGCTGTGGGCAAAATCTGGAGGAGAAAAATAACAGATCAGTTTTAATGAGTATGATAGAATCTGTTTCAGATCCATTAATGATAGGTTATGACAATGGGTTTCGCCATTGTTTCAGGGTTGGGGCATAGCTTCTCATGGCTACTTGTTAAATCCTACGTTTTGAACACAAGGCTCTAATTACAGCTAAGAAATACAGTTGGCCTTAGAGCTGAGTAACATTACACTGACCAACACTGCACTATTGACTGTAATACATAAGGAGACAATGCAACTACTGTGTGTTCTTTATCCCAGTAGCACAGGGGGCAGACAAAGGGAGTATTGAGACTGGGCATGTTAGAGGCGGAGCATAGCTACCTCTACAGACCTAGCCACTGGGAGGTAGGACAACATTGTTCACACATTCAACTGAATGTATTTTTGCAACTATTGGTGATCTTCAGTAGATAAACAACATTATCTAAATGTTTTTGAAGAGCCTAAAGGGATTGAGAAATGTGTCAAGGATTCGATGCACAATATATGGCTTTGCTAATACAATTTACACATTTGAATGTAACTTTCAGTGGTTGGAACTTGCCTCCTAGTTATGATGACCCTCCACATTGAGATACCTAGCAAACCCATTATTCCTGAAGTGAAGCTAGCAGATAATCTAACCAGTTAGTGTGGTGCGACAGTCTGACCTGTTGGGGAAGCTCACTGATGAGGTACTGGGCAAACTTCTGCAGCTGGTCCCTCTGCAGCCGGGACAGGGACTCTGACACGGGGGCTCGCAAGCACACTGCAGACGCCTGGCAGACAAACAAAGGAGTGACAGGTATTAGTGTACATTTAGTATCTCACCTTGCTCGGTTTCCTGTTCACACACTGAGTTTAAATGCAGAGAATTAAAATATAAACTGAAATGTAGGTGTGCAACAAACTTCAAGTTCGGGGGTCATACAGTACAAGACACCACTACAACAGAAAGTGGTTATAATATACCTCACATTAAAATAAGACTAGAGAGACGGGAAAGAGAGAGAGAGGTGGTCTGCTACTACTGTGTGGTGAGCAGAAACACTTGGGATTCCTGGCCCGGGATGGAGACAAGAGAAAGGAACAGAGGGGATGATATAATGATGATGGGCCGAGTATGTTTTAGGGTAAATAGCACAAACAGCAAGATAGGGAGGGACAGCGGCATGCTTGTGCTCTAATAGCCTGCTAAAGAACATTTCATGGGGAGAGGCTATACGGACATGCCTGGTGCCTAAATGGATGAAGTGTGTCGCACAGCTGAGAGTCGAGAGTCGTTCTGATATGCCCTTCGTTTATGCTGGCAACAGCATGGTGCTAGTTAAAACTTATGAAAGGAAGTGATGTGTATTTTGAAGGGCGAGGGAGAAATAACCTTTAGTATTGGTCACCATCTCCAATTTGTTCCATCCCACTTCATTTTATTTTGAGTAGGATAGCAGCCTACATGAGAAATAACGTATTGGTAGTAACCATCTGGATGTCACAGTGATACAGCCTATTCTGCTCAATGGGGAGATTTGCGCTGAAAACCGGCAACACGGGGCACAGTGTCCTTCGCTCCCGCTTGCCACAGTAAGGAGAGGGAAGTAGCTAGATAGTTTAGCCAATATACGGCCAGGGTGACAGCTAAAGCGCAACATTTGTCGTGATTTTCACCTGAAAATGTACAACTACGGAATTAATGTCTAACGTTATATTCAAATAATAAAAAAATAAACATAACAATTACTCCAATAAAAACAGAATGATTCTAAACACTCCCAAGTCCCAATTTCGACAGACAAGTTCCAAATTCTCGCCGAAGTTCCTAGCCACAAAAATAAACTAGCTAGCTTGCTGAGAAGGGATTATCGGGACGACTGGCTAAACTGAACTGAGTCCGTTCATCTCCACTCGACTCTTGCTTGGCAGACAAACGTCATCCATTTGGGCACCAGACGTATAGCCTCTCCCCATTCCAAACTCATTAATAGGATTATACATCAGCAGCAGATATGCCCATTGCCAACACACTCCCCCTAACCCCCAACCTTTCGGTGACGATCTTCTGCTGATCTCTGACCAAAACATTTCAGAATAAAATACTTTGAGATCGTCAGAGGTTATAACAGATGGATCAGTTCTTTAGGGGTGTTAATGTGCATTGCTTTACACACTTAACAGTCAAGAGTTCTGTGCTGAGGTGTGTGTGTGCTTGGTATTTATCGCGTGGTTCTGCTGGAGTGGTTTCATAATGTGCAACTAATTGAGCACACTCAAGTTGAACTGTGTGCGTGCGTATGTGTGTGTGCGTGCCTGTATGTGTGTGTGCGTGCCTGTATATGTGATCAAGCGCCCTTGAGAGGAACAGGAAGACACAGACCTGTGGGTTCAGTCTGTGGATGTATGTCTGAGAAGATACACATTTAGACAACTTCTTGTTGAAAGCACAGTGCCTATATTCTGACACACCGTGTGATCATGCTCTCAGGAGACACGGAATTTCAGGAAATAAAAAAAAATGGTTATTAATAATGTATTATTTCAAAGCTACACCCTACGGTTCCCCCTTTTAACACAACCCCCCCCCCAAAAAACTGCACTAGTGGGTCTGTATTTCTCACAATACCTGTAGCAGCATTCCTTTGAAGACCTCTCATGATTTGATGTCCAACCCATGAGAGGGACGTGGCAACTGTTGCATTCCCTGCTGAGTATTTGGAGTGATTAAATCTGTTTTGACTACTGCATCGCTCTTTTGTCATAACAAAATGTCACCTCTTATGGCAAGTAAGTGGACTGAATAACTGGAAAGGTCTAAGCATAACATAGCCCCCATGGCTTTGCGAGAATGGCGTCACCTAGGGCGACAGGTTTTCAATATCCACTTTCACAGAGAGGGTGAAAAGGCCGGCCTCCCATCTGGGCCTGAGAGATGTTAATTACTTTACAGCTATTCAATTCCATTCAATACAATAATGGTTAATGAGGGTCCATGTGCGCCTGATAAAAGGTCACAAGAAAGCTATGGAGGTGTGTGTGTGTGCGTGCCACAGCCACAGAACAGCTGACAGTCGGAAGTGGGAGAAGACCTACACAGCAGGGAGTGGGGGTATGGCTATGGGAGACTAGGCTCTCTCCAGGACAGATAATTACATAGAATGAGACAGAAAGAGAGAGATCGGGTTGTTCCCCAGTGGAAAACAAATATGAGGATTTGCAGAGTTTAAGATCAATGTAATTTTTTGATTCTTCAAAGGGGGAGACACCCTGGACCCAAACTGCTATAGACCTATATCCATCCTGCCCTGCCTATCTAAGGTCTTCGAAAGCCAAGTCAACAAACAGGTCACTGACCATCTCGAATCCCACCGTACCTTCTCCGCTGTGCAATCTGGTTTCCGAGCCGGTCACGGGTGCACCTCAGCCACGCTCAAGGTACTAAACGATATCATTACCGCCATCGATAAAAGACAGTACTGTGCAGCCGTCTTCATCGACCTCGCCAAGGCTTTCGACTCTGTCAATCACCATATTCTTATCGGCAGACTCAATAGCCTCGGTTTCTCGGATGACTGCCTTGCCTGGTTCACCAATTACTTTGCAGACAGAGTTCAGTGTGTCAAATCGGAGGGCATGCTGTCCGGTCCTCTGGCAGTCTCTATGGGGGTGCCACAGGGTTCAATTCTCGGGCCGACTCTTTTCTCTGTATATATCAATGATGTTGCTCTTGCTGCGGGCGATTCCCTGATCCACCTCTACGCAGACGACACCATTCTATATACTTTCGGCCCGTCATTGGACACTGTGCTATCTAACCTCCAAACGAGCTTCAATGCCATACAGCACTCCTTCCGTGGCCTCCAACTGCTCTTAAACGCGAGTAAAACCAAATGCATGCTTTTCAACCGATCGCTGCCTGCACCCGCATGCCCGACTAGCATCACCACCCTGGATGGTTCCGACCTTGAATATGTGGACATCTATAAGTACCTAGGTGTCTGGCTAGACTGCAAACTCTCCTTCCAGACTCACATCAAACATCTCCAATCGAAAATCAAATCAAGAGTCGGCTTTCTATTCCGCAACAAAGCCTCCTTCACTCACGCCGCCAAGCTTACCCTAGTAAAACTGACTATCCTACCGATCCTCGATTTCGGCGATGTCATCTACAAAATGGCTTCCAACACTCTACTCAGCAAACTGGATGCAGTCTATCATAGTGCCATCCGTTTTGTCACCAAAGCACCTTATACCACCCACCACTGCGACTTGTATGCGCTAGTCGGCTGGCCCTCGCTACATATTCGTCGCCAGACCCACTGGCTCCAGGTCATCTACAAGTCCATGCTAGGTAAAGCTCCGCCTTATCTCAGTTCACTGGTCACGATGGCAACACCCATCCGTAGCACACGCTCCAGCAGGTGTATCTCACTGATCATCCCTAAAGCCAACACCTCATTTGGCCGCCTTTCGTTCCAGTACTCTGCTGCCTGTGACTGGAACGAACTGCAAAAATCGCTGAAGTTGGAGACTTTTATCTCCCTCACCAACTTCAAACATCAGCTATCCGAGCAGCTAACCGATCGCTGCAGCTGTACATAGTCTATTGGTAAATAGCCCACCCATTTTCACCTACCTCATCCCCATACTGTTTTTTTTTTTTTTTTTTTTTTTTTTACTTTTCTGCTCTTTTGCACACCAATATCTCTACCTGTACATGACCATCTGATCATTTATCACCCCAGTGTTAATCTGCAAAATTGTATTATTCGCCTACCTCCTCATGCCTTTTGCACACATTGTATATAGACTGCCCATTTTTTTTCTACTGTGTTATTGACTTGTTAATTGTTTATTCCATGTGTAACTCTGTGTTGTCTGTTCACACTGCTATGCTTTATCTTGGCCAGGTCGCAGTTGCAAATGAGAACTTGTTCTCAACTAGCCTACCTGGTTAAATAAAGGTGAAATAAAAAATAAAAATAAAAATTCTGATCATATGGCATAATTCGTTTTTAGTGCCATGGGATCATATGATCTCAGAACATCTGAACATAACGTCAAAGGCTGAACTGAGCCCACACACTCGTTCATGCCAACACACACACTCAGACCTTGCAAGACCCACCTACAATGTGATATCAGTAGAGAACAGACAGTCCTCCACCCAAAGACATCAGAGCCTCCCACACATACACACTCATAGTGCCTCAGCACTCTCTTACACCCTTTGAGTCACAGATAGACAATTCCGTACATATATACAGCAAATCTGTAGGCTATTTGAATACATACAATGTATTCGAACAGTAATGTGTTATATAGACGGTAGGGATGTTTACCAACAAAACCGATATAAGTGCAACCACGACTTAAAAACAGACAGGGTTGGCTTACAATCAAAGGATTATTACTACTACACGTAAATAAGTTATATTTCGTCTGCAAATGTTTTGGAAAAAACAAATACATTTGCCCAAGAAGCACTTGTTGGTTGTACAAATACATTGTTACAGTTGTTGGTTAGCTGTCTAGCTAACCCTAGCCATATTAGCATAGTAGTGACAAGCATCAAAACACCTCAAAGCAAGACATGGTATTAAGAACAAATACAACCAGCTGAAACAAGTCATCTACAATTCACCAAACAACAGCTTCTAGTCATTGTTGCTAGCAATCTATGACAACAACACAGAGCCTTTGAACTCGGAGTTGCACACAAATAATTGTTGTGACGTTGTCAACCCATCTATAGGCTATGGCTTGTGTCTGTACCAGGGTTGGAGTAAAGGTTCCTAAATTGAAATGGAATTTACCGTTATCACAGTACTACACTAACTCACATGTATACTGTACTATAATTGCAGCACAAAGGTGTATAGGTGTTTTCATGTGGTAATGCGGTGTAATTCATGTTGTGTCTGTACTCTAAACTCACGTTGTGGATCCTGAAGAGGCAGAGGGCCACCACATGGGCACACCACTTGGCCCCGGCTCCACAGGTGCAACTGCAGGAAGTGATGCGGCAGCGGTCGAACATGACAGCCACATTGTACGCCCCTTTTGATTGGCCAGCCTGGGGCGACACCACGGTGGCACTGAGGTGGAAACCTTTGAGAGAGAAAGAGAGGGAGCAAAAGAAAGAGAGAGGGGATAATATCTGCTCTGTAACATCCATCTATTTGTCTGTGTCGGACAATGAGACTTGAGCAATGGAATGAGAAATACAGTGTTATGATAAAGTGGGGCAGGAACTCTTAGGGTGATGGCCGACACTGTGCAGTAGCAGTGCTGTAATGCGTCCTGAGCCTGGGCTGCCAGACAGGAAATGAAAGGCAGTTATTTCCATGCACATGGAAAGACTAGGAGATAGGAGGAAAAAGAGGGAGAGGGGGACATTGCCCAAAAGCTTTTACCCAATGGACAGCAGCCAGCATTCTCCTGGTGAGCCCGAGCCGGCACAGAGGAGGAGGGGAGGGTAGAAGAGATGGGGGAGTAGAGGAACGGCTCAGAGTAACTGTTCCAGATTCAACATAACAGGACCCCTTCAGTCAGCCGAGCCAGCCTGCTCCAGTTTCTCTGCTCCTACCTGGCAGTCTCCAACTCCTCCTCCACCTCTAACCTACTTCCTTTCCCCTCCTACTTCCACTGGGAGACATGGTTTCCATTACCTCACAATTAACTCTAATGTGTTTAACCTAATACAGCACTGACATGCCCTGGGCTCGCAGGAAAACAATGAGGCGCACACTGCAGATAAAGAGAAAGCGCTTGCTTTCAAAATGGTTGTAAACATTTGAATCAGACCCCTTGGTTCATTATGCATGTATTTGAAAAAGCTAATATATGCCCCTCCAAGATTTAATACAGTGGGAAAGGTTATATCTCTAGATATCGGCTTTCAGCTACCCAGAATTGCCTTTAACATAACTTACAAGCATTAATCACCAAGCCGACTGTTGAGCAGTGGAAAAAGGGGCATTTCACTGCAATACTTTCTGATCCTAGCTGGCATCTCAGTGATGTTGAGTGTAATGGATGAGTCACACAATCATTATGTAGAATGCTCAGTGGATTTCAGGCAGGCTGCTTGGCCTGTAGTTAATCCTAGGTGCTGTGCCCATTGAAGTGGTCCATGTAATAGCAGGTCTATGCACTATATTTCACCTCTGTGGTTTCATTCATTGACCTAAGAAATGTCCTAAATGGCACAGTACAACAGCAACATTCCTACACGATTACGCTCCATCAAGTTCTCTTTCTAGTAACGAACAGAGGGTTGGCAAACTCAATGGCGAGTGATCAGTGTATGGCCACATACCCTGACCGGTAAAAAACCCTGGTTCCTAGTGGTAGCCTATCACCACCAGAGTAGTGGAGTAGTGGAGGTTGTCAGAGGTTGTTGTGTCACAGGGTCAGGAAAACTCTAAGCCCTAGTGATGAGCGGTGAGAGTGGCATGGCGCGGACTGAGCTCTATCTGTTAGAACTGGTGAGTGAGGCTCCGTTTGGACCATTTAGGGCCATTAAAGCACATGTAATCCCCACACATCCTGCCTGCCTCCCTGGCCGGCTGCTCTAATCCAGTCATCTGGGATGAGCAGAGATATGCAGAGGCTCCACCCGGATTCCGACACAACAGAGGTGAAAACAGCATCCGACCTGGGATAAATGTTCAACTAGATAAATGCACAACTAGTTTTTGAAGCCCAAAGCACAGAGTGAGTGTGGGGCTGTGGAACAAGCCTAGCCAATATGTGACCAGGACAACTTTATGGAGGTTTGTTGGATGTTTGGAGAGTTCAGCCTTCCGTGCTGCTGTTGTCTTAGAGCTGTGGGTGAATTAGGTGAAGGACACTGCTCAGAGCTCACCTATCTGCAGAGGGTCTTTGACAGCCCTCATCCTGTACAGCTGCTCCCCTCGCTGGAACTCATCAGGGCTGCCGTTAGCCAGACACGAGTACAGCCTGCAGAGGGAGAACCGCAGAGAGAGGGGATGAGATCAGAGAAAAATTAAGATACACTAACTTCTCCAAATACTATGTCCCCTCTGAAGAAGTGCTAGCTATTTGTATAATGTGTGAGTGGTCCCCAGTATTTGGCATGAGTGAATGTTCTGAGTGATTTCGTAAATGTAAATGAGTGGGTGTGTGATAAGCTGAAATGGAATGGGATTCCAAAACAGAGAGAGTACGATGTACAATAAGCCTCATGCCATTTCATTTCCTTGTCATCCTTTAAAGGCCCAGTGTAGTCCAAAATGTTATTTTATGTTTTATACATATTTCCACACTATGAGGTTGGAATAATATCTGTGAAAAATAAGATAATGCCCTTTTAGTGTAAGAGCTGTTTGAAAAGACTGGCTGAAATTTCAGCCTGTTTTCGTGGGATAGTTTTGGCCTTCCATGTTGACATCACCATGCGGTAAATTAGTTAATAGACAAATAAGAAAGAGTTCCAAACCTCTGCCAATAACTTATTTTCACTTTTCCCCTCCTCATTTAGACTACTCACAGACAGTCCTAGCAAAATTCTTACTTGAGAATTGCCCTGTGCTAAAAAGCTTTTTCATGTGGACAATTTTAATTGAAAACAATCACAGTAGATACTTAATTGTTACCCAGAAATCATTTGATATTGAGATTTTAAAAAACAGTTGCATTGGACCTTTAACAACAATCCCACAAAGATCAGTGTGTCTCCAGATATCTCTGAACATATGGAAATCCGAGACGATCTCAGATAGACTTCAGAGCGAGTGTACAGTTTGGTTTTAATATCCTTGTGGGTAACAGAAGTCCTCACAAGGATAGTAAAACAAGTAAAAGTTTGACAAGTAGGTACATTTCACCAGTCCCCACAAAGAAAATGCTATTTTAGACTTCAGGGTTACAATTGGGGTTAGGTTTAGGAAATAGGGGTTAAGGAAAATAGGATTTTGAATGGGAATAAATGTTATGGTCCCCACAAGGATAGGAAAACAAACGTGTGCGTGTGTATCCAGCCTCACCGGATGTCCTCCTCATTCTCTGGGAAGCTCCAGTAGGCGATGCGGAGCTGCAGCTGCTCGGGGACAGGAGGGTAGACCTTCTCCACCACCTCAAACGGGATGTGGAATGCAACCTGCTTGGCTGATAGCTCCACCAGAGGGATGACCTGACCATCTAACAGAGAGACAGAGAGAGACAGAGAGAGAGAGACAGAGACAGAGAGACAGAGACAGAGAGAGAGAGACAGAGAGAGAGAGACAGAGAGAGAGAGACAGAGAGAGAGAGAGAGACAGAGAGAGAGAGACAGAGAGACAGAGAGAGAGAGACAGAGAGAGAGAGACAGAGAGAGAGAGACAGAGACCCAAACATTGAGTGAGTGAGAGAAAGTGTGCCAGAGGGAATATGTGTTAAAATGCATGTAAGACAGAATAAAACAGAACAGAAATCTACTGTGTGCCTCCATGTTACAATGGTAATTCCTTTTGAGCTCTGCTCCCAAGGGTTCACCCAAACACACCACACGGATAGAAGGAAGGTGAATAAGAAAAAGGGTCCTGGTGTGTGTGTGTGTGTAACAGTAGGGATCCACTATTAGCGTGAAATTTGGATAGCCACGCTAGCTTCACCCTCATGTGGAGGCATCAACAGTCAATCCAGTAGTGGCTGGAAGCTATAGTGAGCTTCGATTGGTCAAGCTCAGCTGCGATATCGCAATGTATTTTCATAAAGTTCAACTTTCCACAACTTAGGTCCTGCCCTGTTAACGCTCCCTCGCCAAGCTTGCATTGCCCAACCACCCACTTCGCTTCCACCCATCCATCGAAAATGAATGGGGCTCTGTTGTTTCATCGCCCTAACATGCTCTATGGTTCTCGGCCGTAAGTGTGTGTGTTGTGTATAAGACAGAAAGAGAGACACTACAGAGAAACTGGGAAGTGTGTATGCTTTGTAAAGTGTAGAGTTAGCAATCTACCGAACTCGTATGAAGGACAATGAGGGCTGCCATGAAAAATATGGGTCTCTAACTTTACAAACACAGACCTGTTTCCAGGCTCACTTGTCCTGCCATCAACAATATGAGGAAAGAAAGCAGTCTGAATAATGTCAACAACTGTGATGGCTGTGGTTCACATGGTCAGAAGCCATGGTCAACCTATCAAGGATGGGGAGGGTTGTAGTCAACTATTTTGACCGGTTGACAAAAACATTGCCTTGGTGCAAGTCTCCACAGTTGACACAAACCAGGAAAAACCATCAGCCTTAGTTGGGAGAAAAAAAATGTTGGGGTTCCCTGTTACAAGTCATGTCACGTGGTCAGGAAAACCTACTGGACCTACTTAGGACTTTAAAGCTCCCTTGGTCTCCGTCATCAGAGAGCAGGACAGCTGCCAAACCTGCAGCCCCTCCTGTATAGCCTGATGGCGCACACTAAATGATTCCGCTGCTGTCGTTCACTACATACTTTAGGTCTGAGACTGCAATCATTGAAGTTGTTTGTGGAGACGAGGGGCACTGTACATCAGCAATTGGATCGTCTCTAACCAATCAGAGTATCAAAGCCAATGATACATTTTTAAACCACCGCTTTACCCACGTGTCTCAGCATCTACCCATCGGTTTCTGGACCAATCAGGCGGCCCCAAATGTGTTCGCATTCGGTGAACGTTCAGGGAGGTACTCAGATCCAGACACATTGTGGAGAAGAAACTTACATCTGTGGGCGTGGCGTAGCGTTTGGCCCGAAGCAAGGAGTCTGGGTAGCCAGGTAATGTCCTGTCAGCCAAGGAAGAGTCTAGGTTTCCTGGGGGGTCCTGAACCCACACCACCCCTTCTCCAGATACAGCATGCTTCAACAGCTACAACGAGTCGCTAAAAATAAAACGCACTAGAAACATATATAGTACCAGTCAAAAGTTTGGACACGCCTACACATTCAAGGGTTTTTCATTATTTTTACAATGTTCTACATTGTATAATAATAGTGAAGACATCAAAACTATGAAATAACACATATGGAATCATGTAGTAACCAAAAAAAAAGTGTTAAACAAATTTGAGATTCTTCAAAGTAGCCACCCATTGCACACTCTTGGCATTCTCTCAACCAACTTCATGAGGTAGTCACCTGGAATGCATTTCAATTAACAGGTGTGCCTTGTTAAAAGTGAATGTGGAATTTCTTTCCTTCTTAATGCGTTGAGCCAATCAGTTGTACTGTGACAAGGGTGATATACAGAAGATGGTATTTTACCAAAAAGGTTCATATTATGGCAAGAACAGCTCAAAAGAGCAAAGACGTTCCTTCATTACTTTAAGACATGAAAGTCGGTCAATCCGGAAAATTTCTAGAATTTTGAAAGTTTCAAGTGCAGTCGAAAAACCATCAAGCGCTACGAGGACCGCCACAGGAAAGGAAGACCAGGAGTTACCTCTGCTGCAGAGGATAAATTCATTAGAATTACCAGCCTCAGATTGCAGCCCAAATAAATGCTTCACAGAGTTCAAGTAATAGACATCTCAACATCAACTGTTCAGAAGAGACTACGTGAATCAGGCCTACATGGACGAATTGCTGCAAAGAAACCACTACTAAAAGGACATCAATAAGAAGAAGACTTGATTGGGCAAAGAAACATGAGCAATGGACATTAGACTGGTGGAAATCTGTCATTTGGTCTGATGAGTCCAAATTTGAGATTTTTGGTTCTAAGCGCTGTGTCTTTGTGAGACGCAGAGTAGGTAAACGGATGATCTCCACATGAGTGATTCCTATCGTTAAGCATGGTGGATGTGGTGTGGGGATGCTTTGCTGGTGACACCGTCAGTGATTTATTTAGAATTCAAGGCACACTTAACCAGCATGGCTACCACAGCATTCTGCAGCGATACGCCATCCCATCTGGTTTGCGCTTAGTGGGAATAGAATTTGTTTTTCAACAGGACAATGACCAAAACACACCTCCAGGCTGTGTAAGGGTTATTTGAGCAAGAATGAGAGTGATGGAGTGCTGCATCAGATGACCTGGCCTCCGCAATCACCTGACCTCAACCCAATTGAGATGGTTTGGAATGAGTTGGACCACAGAGTGAAGGAAAAGCAGCCAACTAGTGCTCAGCATATGTGGGAACTCCTTCAAGACTGTTGGAAAAGCATCCCAGGTGAAACTGGTTGAGAGAATGCCAAGACTGTGCAAAGCTGTCATCAAGGCAAAGGGTGGCTACTTTGAAGAATGTAAAACATAAATATAAACATGATTCCATATGTGTTATTTCATAGTATTGTGTAGAAAATAGTAAAAATAAAGAAAAACCCATGAATGAGCATGTGTCCAAACTTTTGACTGGTACTGTAGGCCTACCCAGAAACAGCGCCATTTCCAGTTGGCTAGGACTGCAGAGCTGACAATAAAAAATAAAATAAAACAAGCACAGCCAATTTCCATAAAATGTGCAAATACTGTGTAAATCTTCATCAGTAATAACTGAATTGCCATTGCAGCCTTGCAATCTAATTCATCAGGGAGACGTATGCTAATGAAACCTCATGAGGCAACGGCACTGCAATCCATCCAACAATCTTAATCCTACCTCTTGTATTTCAGGCGCCGACATCAGACATGCAAACACAATGGCCTGACAGGTAGTTTAGTCACAGAATAATTAGCCATGCGCATGTCCCACCCACCTGAGGATGTCTTTTTTAGCCATCTAGTTCATGTGTTTGAGGGGTGCAAAAATCCACTTGTCACTTAAATCTCACTGGATTGATTGCTTTCATATTCTTGCTTGTGCCTCTCATTTTTACCTGTTAGCATTACGACCATGGAAATGTTTGTAATGACCTGTCAAAAACACCCGGAACTTGGCTGAAATGGGCTATAATGGAATACATTGTCTTTCCACTGAATGTATAAGAACACTAAAGCTTCATCTGAAAAGTGTCTCAACACTTACAGTTGAAGTCAAAAGTTTACATACACCTTAGCCAAATACATTTAAACTCAGTTTTTCACAATTCCTGACATTTAATCCAAGTAAAAACTCCCTGTCTTAGGTCAGTTAGGATCACCACTTTATAACAGTAGAGAGAATGATTAATTTCAGCTTTTATTTCTTTCATCACATTCCCAGTGGGTCAGAAGTTTACATACACTCAATTAGTATTTGGTAGCATTGACTTTAAATTGTTTAATTTGGGTCAAACGTTTCAGATAACCTTCCACAAGCTTCCCACAATAAGTTTGGGTGAATTTTGGCCCATTCCGCCTGACAGAGCTGGTGTAAACCTGAGTCAGGTTTGTAGGCCTCCTTGCTCACACACACTTTTTCAGTTCTACCCACACATTTTCTATGGGATTGAGGTCAGGGCTTTGTGATGGCCACGCCAATACATTGGCTTTGTTGTCCTTAAGACATTTTGCTGCAACTTTGGAAGTATGCTTGGGGTCATTGTCCATTTGGATGAACAATCTGGCCTTAAATGGCCATGTAATCTCCACCCGGCACAGCCAGAAGAGGACTGGCCACCCCTCAGAGCCTGGATCCTCTCTAGGTTTCTTCCTAGCTTCCTGCCTTCCTAGGGAGTTTTTCCTAGCCACCCTGCTTCTAACATCTGCATTACTTGCTGTTTGGGGTTTTAGGCTGACTTTCTGTATAGCACTGTGTGACATCTGCAGATGTAAAAATGGCTTTATAAATACATTTGATTGATAGGTGAAAGAGCCAACCATGTTAACTTTTAATCCGAGGGTATCCTGCTTTTGGCACACTTGTTGAATTATGCAAGAGAACATGACAACCGTAATTAATGAGGCAGTCTAGACAGCGCATGTGAGTGCAGGTAGGTTAGACAGAGCAAGTGTTTGGTGGTTGCAGCCCTATTCCACCCATTTATGTTCTTTTTTTAATTTTTTATATATATATATATATATGCAAATACACCCATTGTATTTATGCAAACCAACCCACAAAGGTTTTATTTTAACACAAAACGTCACAAAAATACCCGATACTAGGGTTGGGCAGCATCCAGATTTTCATGTCTCTGATGTAACCAACATCTAGCAAGTTAGCAAACCAAATGTATAGCTTGGAGCCCTGAGCTAGATAATTTATGACATCTTAGGTTTCTTATAGTTAGTTATACATTACTTCGTTATACGCAGTGGCGTAGCACGCACCCCCACATGCGGTATTGAATATCATATTGTCGGTATTTCGAAATACCCCGGTATACGGTATACACAATGCCTGAACTCCATTGATTACTTGTCCTTGCCAGTAAAATGTTTTATATGCTGTAATTCAGTTAATTCCTGTCGAACTAGAAAAATAAAACGTTTGGAGAATCTTCATCCATTGTCCAACTGTTGCATTTATTTGAATTTTTAAAACCTTAACAATTCCGATGACCGTTGCAAGAATAGTAATAGTGTAGACTTAGTCCAAGAACAAAAATATATTGTTACATCTGACAAATACATTTCAGATTTTTTTTGTTGAAAGAAAGGAATTTGTCAGGCTAGGTATGCACTCTACACAATATAACAAAACAAGTTTTGGCAGGATATGACTCCTCTTTGTCAGGATGATGCAGAACATTTTTTATTGTCCCTCAAACAATTGAAGAAAACATTAGTGATGACCCTCTCTTCAGATTAGAAAATAAATTGAGGCCCAGCACAGGCCGAGCACACCACCACTAGACACCCAAGACAAATCCCTGACCCTCAGCTGACACTCCGTCCTCATTTCCTCTCCTAACATAGCAGTGTATGGGGGCAACACCTTGGTTTTATTTTCGCCACATACCACAAACTCCTGAGGTACCTTATTGCCATTATAAACTGGTTACCAACATAAATAGAACAGTAAACAAGTAGTTGACTCATACTGTGGTATGTTGTCTGATATACAGTGCCTTCAGAAAGTATTCCTTCGACTTGACTTATACCACATTTTGTTATGTTACAGCCAAATTCAAAATGGATTAACAATATTTTCTCTCACCCATCCACGCACACAATACCCCATAACAACAAAAAATATTTCAAATGAAATGCAGATAAAAATGTAATTCACACAAGAATTCACACCCTTGAGTCAATACATGTTAGAATAACCTTTGGCAGCGATTACAGCTGTGAGTATTTCTAGGTAAGTCTCTAAAAGCTTTGCACACCTGGATTTTACAATATTTGGCCATTATTTTTTTCAAGAATTCTTCAAGCTCTGTCAAATTAGTTGTTGATCATTGCTAGACAAACATTTATGTCTTGCCATAGATTTTCAAGCCGATTTAAGTCGAGTGAAAACTGAAACTTGGCCACTCAAACATTCAGTCTTTTTGGTAAGCAACTCCGGTGTAGCTTTGGCCTTGTGTTTTTGGTTATTGTCCTGCTAAAAGTTGAATTCACCTTTCAGTGTCTGGTGGTAAGCAGATTGAACCGGGGTTTCATCTAGAATTTTGCCTGTGTTTAGCACAACTTTATTTTTTAATCATAAAAACTCACCAGTCATTAAAGATAACAAACATACATATAACATGATGTAACCACCACCATGCTTGAAAATATGGAGCGTGGTACTCAGTAATCTGTTGTATTGGATTTGGCCCAAACCAAACACTTTGCATTCAGGACAAAAAGACATTTGCTTTGCAAAAAAAAAATCTGCATTATTTAGTGCCTTGTTGCAAACAGGATGCATGTTTTCAAATATTTTTGTTCTGTCAGGTTTCCTTCTTTTCACTCTGTCAATTAGGTTAGTATTGTGGAGTAACTACAATGTTGTCGATCCATCCTCAGTTCTCTCCCATCACAGCCATTCAACTCTGTTTTAAAGTCACTATTGGCCCCACGGTGAAGTACCTGAGTGTTTTTCTTCCTCTCCGGCAACGGAGTTAGGAAGGATGCCTGTATATTTGTAGTGACAGGGTGTATTGATACAGCACCCAAAGTTTAATTAATAACTTTACCATTCTCAAAGGGATATTCAATGTCTGCTTTTTTATTTTATCCATTTCCAATACGTGCCCTTCTGAGGCGTTGGAAAATCTCCCTGCTGGGTCTTTTGGGTTAAATCTGTGTTTGAAATTCACTGCTCGACTAAGAGACCTTACAGATAATTCTATGTGCGGGGTACAGAGATAAGGTAGTCATTCAAAAATCATGGTACACTATTATTGCACACAGAATGAGTCCATGCAACTTCTTATGTGACTTGTTAAGCACATTTTTTACTCCTGAATGTATTTTAGCTTGCCATAACAAAGGGTTTGAATACTTTTTGCTGTGTTCTAGTGTACTATGGAATATATTGCTGTCTTATTCTTGACACTTCTCCCAGGCATATTTAAGGTTAGAACTACCTTTCTAAGTGTCCTGATACTTCTAGCTTGGAGTTGTATTTTTATAACATAGCCTCAGTATTTCACTTTTTAATGTGTATAGTATTGCTTACTAGGTGTGTCCAATCTATTTTGTAACCACTCCCTCTTCTAATTAGGGCGAATTGGAAAAGCTGTTCAAAAGAGGACATTGTATTATTTTTTTGTACTCCCTGACGAAGGCCATGCAGCCGAAACGCGTCAGATTTATTAAAAACGTTGTTTCTATTGAACATGCCATACTAATAAAGGCATTTTAATTAATTATATGAAGAGTGCCTTGGTCCTCCTTTCTTGTTGAATACTTATTGACTCAAGACATTTCAGCTTTTCATTTTTTATTCATTAAAAAATGTAAATAAAAACTCACTTTGACATTGTGGTATTGTGTAGAGGCCAGTGACAAAAAAAAACTAAATGTAATCAATTTTAAATGCAGGCTGTAACAACAAAATGTGGAAAAATTCAAGGGGTGTGAATACTTTCTGAAAGCACTGAACACATGGCTGGAATGCAGTTTCAGCTAATCAGCATCCAGGACCCAAACTGCCAGGTTTTTATTACTTTTTAGGGCATTTCAGTGATATTCGACTCCAAATATTGATTTGTAAAAACAAAAACAATTCGTTACTGTACCTATAGCGCTAGTCGGGCAGTACCTGCAACAAAAATAGTGAGCCAACATGTTTTCAGCACTTTTATTTCCCTGACTGATAAAAACTTTTTTTCTCATGCGCTCTTGTCTCTGCAGCAGACATAGTGAGCAATATGTTTGGAACATCAAATCGCAATAATAGTAACGAACCGCAATACATATCGTATCGGCACCTAAGTATCATGATAATATCGTATCTTGAGGTCCCTGGCAATTCCCAGCCGTAGTATTTCAATTACTTTCAAAGACATTTGGAAGTAAGTATTTAAATATTTTTTATTTGAAAAGAAAAGTTGTTGAATATTGGAATAAATTTGGAAATACACTTGGAAAATATTTGAAAATACATAGACAAACAGACTACCATAAAGTTATTTTAAAATAGTATTTGAAATAAGAATTTGAAAATACTTTCAAATAGTAGGCTATTTAATAGAAATTATTTTGAAAACACTTTCAAATACTTTCGGGTTTGGGACACATTATTTGAAAATATTCAAATACACAGAAAATAAGTAGTGTATTTCAATAACAAATACATATGTACTTGAACCCAGGTCTGGTAGGTATTGTATTGCCACCACAGCTATTCCACCCACACTGCCATCTTCTCACCTCATGAAATCACCCACCACAAGAGCAGTGTTAGCAACTGTTTTAGTTTGAGTTATAGGAACCTGTAACAGAAAAACTAAACAGAAATCATATTGCTGAACAATAAATATGTATCCAGGCTAGTTGGATTGAGCTACTGGTGTTATTGTGTTACAAATAGTGGGAAAATAAAAGGTATGGTTTTTTTGGCTTAAGCCCAAGGCAGTTGTGTGAATTCTATGGCATTAGATGCTAGGCTTGAGCTTTTCATGCTCGACAAATAGGGAAAACCCCATGGAGGGAGCAGACCCAAGTGATTTACATCTCTATTAACACTTGCTCCCCAGTCCCCACCTGTCCCTTGGAGGCTACAAATAGGAAGGATAGAGGGAGAGAGGGATAGAGAGAAAGAGTAGGAGGATGGCAGTAACAGCAGCGAATGGGCAGTAAGAGGGTCCCGGCCACTGCCAGTTACACAGTGACTAACCAATCGGGAGAGAGCGGGACAGGGGGGCACACTCAAACAGCTGTTCCATCATAGAGCGGTGTAAAAGTGAAGGACTGCTACACACACACAAGTCTGTGGTTATGGAAGAAAGATCAGAGACAACAGATGCATAGGGCCTAACCAAAACCCTAACCTTTAACATGCCCTACATTTTGAGCAATGGAGATGGAGAGATATGGGCTAGCCTTCAAGGGGGGAAATTACAGTAAAATCTATTTTACTGATTTTACTTTTGGGGGGATTTGACTGACTTTAGATGGGAAGGTTTTGAGGTTTGGCAGCTCTTTTGTGCAAGATCAGCAGCAATATGTAGATTCATAAAATGTGGGTTTGTATTGCTAAACCACAATCCCCAGCTCTGAAGTAAATGACCTGCACAAGACAAAGCCCTCTATACAGTCCACAGCTGACTCCACTCAGCCCTTCCCCCACCACTCCATAAACCCAAACAAACATGCCTGACCGCACACACACCCTCCCCCCAAACTCCAAGAGATGAGACTTCTAATAAATAGGTTCTCCCACACCGGTTCCTCACTTGCTTGTACAACCCACACGGGTTGGCGTTCTGTTTGTCCCTTCCCAGCTGCCCTCCAATAGGCCGACTCAGAGCTTTCAGCTGAGTGAGCTACTCCACCCACTTTTGAGGCCAGTATTGATTTGTTTGCAATACCGTGTTGGTAATAAGCAATAATTTGTTCGGTTAAATGGGAAAACAACTGCGTAAGCTTTTGAAATAAGAGCAGGATCTAAAATATTAGCTAGGTAGTCCAACATTTCCCTGTCATGCAGCCATCCCAGAGGCAGGAGATAAATTATTGTGGGCCTGCTGCTGCTGCCAGCCAGCCACAGTCCAATCAGTTGCACCTGATTCATCCTTGTCAGAATACAGAATAATAGTCAAGCAATTTGTAAACCTCTATGACAGTTTGGAGACTGGAGGTAGGCAGTCTCCCTAATACATTGACTTTTGCTTGCAGTATGACAAAGTCACTCACAAATAGCTTTGTTACAGATGCTTTTAGCAACTTCTAGGGAAGCTAGCACCAATGCAACCAGCCTAAAAACAATGATCAGAAATTGCAGTCATTCTCAATATTTAGGAATCCATGTGACTATTAGGAAGCAACTTGTTGTACTCCTATTGAAATCAAACTTCAGATCATGGAAATAAGACAACGAACTAAACAAGATAGCCAGCTACATAACCCTGTTGCCCACCAAACTAGCAAATCATTGTGATATATGAAATATGAATGATAGTGTTACCACTAAGTTAAAAAAAATGTATGTATGTGACGTGCAGTCATATCAAAATCCTAATTAGTCAAATCGTCTTATTTGACGGATCAAAGTGTTATTTCAAGCGTCAAATAGTATTATTTGACACATGAAAATAACGAGACGTCTACTGACTCAAATGGTGTTCGATACTCCAATGCCACTATCCTCAATGAAAACAAAGTTACACCTAGCCTTTATAACATTATCTGCTTTGGTAGAGAAAGCATAAAATCAATAATAGGCTATGGGGATAATGTAGACCTGAGGTTGATGGGAGGGGGGTGTAGAAACAAGTGACATGATGCAAGTATTATGGAAACTATTCTGCAAAAAATAATAATAAGGGGTTATCACATCAATGACATCACAGCCAATAAATTAAATGAGGAATCAATGACATTGTCAGCCAGCACCTACTCTCCTATTTGCATAGTGTCCCATAGAGATGCGTTCAGAGCCCTTTGAGGACTCTTCAGAGAATGGGAAGCTGAGCAATATGGACTGTTGTGCAGTGTCAACAAATTGGCTTAATTCTTGAGAGAACAAGCTTGCTAGGCCTATATGCTGGGGGAAATGTAACATATACTTAGTTGATAGACTAAATTATCAAATGCGCAAATGACGTGGACAGGACAATCAACCTGAAATTAGGACGTAATTATTTCAAACTAGGCTACACTGGTCAAAGCTGTTTACAGGCCTACAGCGTTACTCAAATTTACAATTAGTGACGATAATGTGCAGGCCTAGCAATTTTCTGAAAGTAGGCTAATGTATGAGTGTATTGTAAAATGTTTACAGGAAAACACTGACTTCAATGACGAACAACAAATTCAGGTTCAAGACAAGCCTTCAGATGCTTTGGATCCATCATCATAGACACTTTAGGTAATGAGATAAGGGAGAACCCATGCTGGCTACTACACAATGATATTTGGCAACAAGCATCAAGTTGTTTTAAGTGGTAAAAGGTCAATATGGGAATGAGGACAAAAAGTGTAATGAGGATGTGAGTACAAATAATACAATGGAAGGTGAAGTGCGTGTTTACCTTTAATCTTCACTGTAGGAGAATTTGGTCCAGCAGACTGTTTTCTCCATCCCCTCCAGTTCTGACACAGACTCTCAGCCTCTGATATGAAGGAGCAGAGCGAGTCCTCCTCGAACCGGTCAGAATCTTCGAAGGAGAACCTCTCTCCGTCTTCCCACTCGGCGAACATTAGTTCCATTACATCCACTGTAGGATATATAACTCTGGATTCAAGTGGACTGTACAATAGCCAAGGCCTTCCGTCAAAGGCAGGGGGGGAAAAACGGGTGAGAGCTGCCCACCACTGAAAGAGAGCAGAAGCAATGAACACTTCCACAAGTCTCCAGCAAAAATTGGGGGAGGGGTGAGCAAAACAACCAAAACACTGCTGAGAGCTCACTGTAGTCTTGCAGGCGTACTACACAGTAAAACAATAATATCCATTATCAATTGTAGGGGGAAAAATACTTCCATCACAAATTGTACCAAATTAGTACTCAGTATTTGGAAAATAGAGGCAAATCTTGGGAACACAATGACTTAACTTTATTACCAAGGGCCATGCCATTTAGGGCAATAACTTCTGAGACACCTTATATCCATGTCGTTTGAGAAAGTTGATCCCAGTTCGGTAACAATTTAGTTTCTGTCCCCTATCACTCCCCAGTTTCGAGTTGGACTGTTTCTGCTTGACTGTCTAAATTGAGCAGTGCTTCGAGGGAGACGACCCCCACTCACAAGTCACACACACAGGCATTTGTATAGGGTTCTAGCCATCTAACTACTTTTAATGAAACAATTACCTAAGATTAACCCAACTCATAAACATAAATATTTACGTCAGTTACTGTACTTAAAATGAAATATACACAAACTTAACTTGTTTTCCACCATTTCCTACCTCTCCATCTTGACGAATCAGCTGTGCTGCATTCACTACCCGTCTCGAGACAGCAGTACAAAATGTTCCAAACACTTGCAAGGCCTTTTTTATTTAAAATAAAACAACGTTGGTAAGTATAATCTCGCTAACGTATGTCATTCTTTCTTTGACAGAGATTCACTACTCAAGCTTGAAGATCTGCTAGCTAGCTAGCTTAGCTGGCTAGCTTAGCTGGCTAAGCTAACACTGCCTGGTCAATCAGACTCAGTAGCTTGCTAAAATAACTAGCTAGCTTAAAAAATAAAAAGACTCAATTGTCATCATTCGCAAACGTCGTAAGATGTATAATTTAAGGGAAACCTTGAAAGAATAATCGTTTTACGAACACATTATCTCTCTGACAGGTTACCGTTGGTCATAATCCGAGTCTCAAAGCCCCACTACTAGTACAGTACACACCACCCGCTTCAACAAGGGCTTTGGTGTTTGTTTACATTGACACCTTTGAAAAACTACACAACCGTCAAACTTGACCGACTACTTACTGTTTTAGATCAACTGTCTCCGGTAATGATGCACGGTCAGTTTTATATTTGTTCGATTGCAAACCTACGCTATTAGCTAATACCTTGACTCGAATCTCTTTTCCCTTTGCTTTGTATTTTGAAAAAAGCTTCCTCGCTCGAGCCCGCCACTGCACTGGTTCCCAATGACTCCTAGTCCGGAAACTGTAGAAAAGCCCCTTTCATTTTCCCCGACCGACACCGGTAGTCATACCGTCCCCAGGTTGTGTCTTTGAGGCTTCTAACAACACCGGGGTCCCTCAAAATTGTCTCAACAATCTCCCATCTCTTTCACTCTCTCCGGTCGGGAAGATGGCTCTTCTTTTTCTTCTTCTTCTACTACAATGGTATATTGGTGTTCGAACAATTTTACTCTCCATGCCGCCATCTACTGTGCGGGATAGAAACAGGACTCCCCAAAAACGGAACAGATGTGGGGGATATATCCATACAAACTACCTAAAATAAATAAAACAAACTACACTACATGACCAAAAGTATGTGGACACCTGCTCGCTGAACATCTCATTGCAAAATCATGGGCATTAATATGGAGTTGGTCCCCCCCATTACTGCTATAACAGCCTCCACCCTTCTGGGAAGGCTTTCCACTAGATGTCAGAACATTGCTGTGGGGACTTGCTTCCATTCAGCCACAAGGGCATTAATGATGTTGGGCACTGATGTTGGCCGATTAGGCCTGGCTCGCAGTCGGTGTTCCAATTCGTCCCAAAGGTGTTCGATGGGGTTGAGGTCAGGGTTCTGTGCAGGCCAGTCAAGTTCTTCCACACCGATCTCGACAAACCATTTCTGTATGGACCTTGCTTTGTGCACAGGGGCATTGTCATGCTGAAACAGGAAAGGGCCTCCCCCTTGACCCAAACTGCTACAGACCTATATCTATCCTACCATGCCTTTCTAAGGTCTTCGAAAGCCAAGTCAACAAACAGATTACCGACCATTTCGAATCTCACCATACCTTCTCTGCTATGCAATCTGGTTTCAGAGCTGGTCATGGGTGCACCTCAGCCACGCTCAAGGTCCTAAACGATATCTTAACCGCCATCGATAAGAAACATTACTGTGCAGCCGTATTCATTGATCTGGCCAAGGCTTTCGACTCTGTCAACCACCACATCCTTATCGGCAGACTCGACAGCCTTGGTTTCTCAAATGATTGCCTCGCCTGGTTCACCAACTACTTCTCTGATAGAGTTCAGTGTGTCAAATCGGAGGGTCTGCTGTCCGGACCTCTGGCAGTCTCTATGGGGGTGCCATAGGGTTCAATTCTTGGACCGACTCTCTTCTCTGTATACATCAATGAGGTCGCTCTTGCTGCTGGTGAGTCTCTGATCCACCTCTACGCAGACGACACCATTCTGTATACTTCCGGCCCTTCTTTGGACACTGTGTTAACAACCCTCCAGGCAAGCTTCAATGCCATACAACTCTCCTTCCGTGGCCTCCAATTGCTCTTAAATACAAGTAAAACTAAATGCATGCTCTTCAACCGATCGCTACCTGCACCTACCCGCCTGTCCAACATCACTACTCTGGACGGCTCTGACTTAGAATACGTGGACAACTACAAATACTTAGGTGTCTGGTTAGACTGTAAACTCTCCTTCCAGACCCATATCAAACATCTCCAATCCAAAGTTAAATCTAGAATTGGCTTCCTATTTCGCAACAAAGCATCCTTCACTCATGCTGCCAAACATACCCTTGTAAAATTGACCATCCTACCAATCCTCGACTTTGGCGATGTCATTTACAAAATAGCCTCCAATACCCTACTCAACAAATTGGATGCAGTCTATCACAGTGCTATCCGTTTTGTCACCAAAGCCCCATATACTACCCACCATTGCGACCTGTACGCTCTCGTTGGCTGGCCCTCGCTTCATACTCGTCGCCAAACCCACTGGCTCCATGTCATCTACAAGACCCTGCTAGGTAAAGTCCCCCTTATCTCAGCTCGCTGGTCACCATAGCATCTCCCACCTGTAGCACACGCTCCAGCAGGTATATCTCTCTAGTCACCCCCAAAACCAATTCTTTCTTTGGCCGCCTCTCCTTCCAGTTCTCTGCTGCCAATGACTGGAACGAACTACAAAAATCTCTTAAATTGGAAACACTTATCTCCCTCACTAGCTTTAAGCACCAACTGTCAGAGCATCTTACAGATTACTGCACCTGTACATAGCCCACCTATAATTTAGCCCAAACAACTACCTCTTTCCCAACTGTATTTAATTTATTTATTTATTTTGCTCCTTTGCACCCCATTATTTTTATTTCTACTTTGCACATTCTTCCATTGCAATACTACCATTCCAGTGTTTTACTTGCTATATTGTATTTACTTTGCCACCATGGCCTTTTTGCCTTTACCTCCCTTCTCACCTAATTTGCTCACATTGTATATAGACTTGTTTTTTTTTTTTTTTTTTTTTTTTTACTGTATTATTGACTGTATGTTTGTTTTACTCCATGTGTAACTCTGTGTCGTTGTATGTGTCGAACTGCTTTGCTTTATCTTGGCCAGGTCGCAATTGTAAATGAGAACTTGTTCTCAACTTGCTTACCTGGTTAAATAAAGGTGAAATAAATAAATAAATAAATAAAAACTGTTGCTACAAAGTTCAAATCAAATTTTATTTGTCACATACACATGGTTAGCAGATGCTAATGTAGCGAAATGCTTGTGCTTCTAGTTACAACAATGCAGTAATAAACAACGAGTAATCTAACCTAACAATTTCAAAACAACTACCTTATACACACATGTGGAAAGGGATGAAGAATATGTACATAAAAATATATGAATGAGTGATGGTACAGAACGGCATAGGCAAGATGCAGTAGATGGTATAGAGTACCGTATATACATATGAGATTAGTAATGTAGGGTATGTAAACATTATATTAAGTGGCATTGTTTAAAGTGGCTAGTGATACATTTTTACATCAATTTTTCCATTATTAAAGTGGCTGGAGTTGAGTCAGTATGTTGGCAGCAGCCACTCAATGTTAGTGGTGGCTGTTTAACATTCTGATGGCCTTGAGATAGAAGCTGTTTTTCAGTCTCTCCGTCCCTGCTTTGATGCACCTGTACTGACCTCGCCTTCTGGATGATAGCGGGGTGAACAGGCAGTGGCTCGGGTGGTTGTTGTCCTTGATGATCTTTATGGCCTTCCTGTGACATCGGGTGGTGTAGGTGTCCTGGAGGGCAGGTAGTTTGCCCCCGGTGATACGTTGTGCAGACCTCACTAACCTCTGGAGAGCCTTACGGTTATGGGCGGAGCAGTTGCCGTACCATGCGGTGATACAGCCCGACAGGATGCTCTCGATTGTGCATCTATAAAAGTTTGTGAGTGCTTTTGGTAACAAGCCGAATTTCTTCAGCCTCTTGAGGTTGAAGAGGAGCTGCTGCGCCTTCTTCACCACAATGTCTGTGTGGGTGGACCAATTCAGTTTGTCCGTGATGTGTACGCCGAGGAACTTAAAACTTAATACCCTCTCCACTACTGTCCCGTCGATGTGGATAGGTGGGTGCTCCCTCTGCTGTTTCCTGAAGTCCACAATCATCTCCTTTGTTTTGTTGACGTTGAGTGAGAGGTTGTTTTCCTGACACCACACTCAGTGCCCTCACCTCCTCCATGTAGGCTGTCTCGTCGTTGTTGGTAATCAAGCCCACTACTGTTGTGTTGTCTGCAAACTTGATGATTGTGTTGGAGGCGTGTCAATGTTTCCCTATGGAGGTTGCATGGCTGTGTGCTCGATTTAATGCACCTGTCAGCAATGGGTGTGGCTGAAATAGCTGAATCCACTCATTTGAAGAGGTGTCCACATATATTTGTATATATAGATAATAAAACAGATCTGAACCCTACACAGGCTCAAGGGGAGCCTGGGAGGGTGGGCCATCTTCCCTTGCAAGTCTTCCAATGTACACTCCGGAAGTTTTTAAAAAATCCCTCTTCCCCTTCCTTTTTATTTGAAAATTATGTGGATATATATAAGCAACATCTCAAGACGTCAGTCAGGAAGTTAAAGCTTGGTCGCAAATGGGTCTTCCAAATGGACAATGACCCCAAGCATACTTCCAAAGTTGTGGCAAAATGGCTTAAGGACAACAAAGTCAAGGTATTGGAGAGGCCATCACAAAGCCCTGACCTCAATCCTATAGAAAATTTGTGGGCAGAACTGAAAAAGTGTGTGCGAGCAAGGAGGCCTACAAACCTGACTCAGTTACACCAGCTCTGTCAGGAGGAATGGGCCAAAATTCACCCAACTTATTGTGGGAAGCTTGTGGAAGGCTATCTGAAACGTTTGACCCAAGTTAAACAATTTAAAGGCAATGCTACCAAATACCAATTAAGTGTATGTAAACTTCTGACCTGCTCGGAATGTGATGAAAGAAATAAAAGCTCAAATAAACAATTCTCTCTACTATTATTCTGACATTTCACATTCTTAAAATGAAGTGGGGATCCTAACAGACCTAAGACATGGCATTTTTACTTGGATTAATTGTCAGGAATTGTGAATAACTGAGTTTAATGTATTTGGCTAAGGTGTATGTAAATTTCCGACTTGAACTGTACATTTATAACTGTCATTGACTTGTCAGTTTCATTACATTTTTCATCATTCCATTACATCATTACTTTACCTTTCTTTCCTCTGTCATGTTCGTGTGGTTGTTCCTGAGGATCGCTGGCAATAGTGAATCATATAAGGCTAACGTATTACAAGTTGTGAAATCATTTGGAACATGTAGCCTATTTGAGTCATTTTGTAATGCAGACATAGCAGTTTAAACCTGGAGGCTGGTGCACAGTTCATGACAACTGGTCCGTTGTCATCACAGTTCCAGGATTAGTGAGGATTATTAGGGTAGATTTATAGGACTACTAATCAACCCATTGTACACGATTTCATGGATTGAACAATTGAATATGACAACGTTCAGGATGAATCAAACCACTATTTTTGATTCACCAATATATTTTATATCTCTCCAAACCTGTTTTTTTATTATTCAAAAAAATACTTTCCTAACCCTAAATAATATAGAAGCTCAGAGTATCTTTAAATCTATCAATTGGTGCTGAAAAGGAGATGAATATGATGAATATGAGTGTATTTACATGGCTTTATTTCAATGATCCCTCATTTTCTGAAGTGTTCGCACCTTTTAGTTAGTCTGTTGAGAAAATTCAAATTAAAGGTACACCAAATTTAAAGTGATGGCTTTAGATAAATGTACTGAAAACCCTATTGAGTAAAACTCCAAAAGAAAATATGTTGGCCAGCTAGTGGGAGGGTTTCCAGAGGTTTCCAGAGGTTGAATTACATTCATTCGGCGGTTGCGCAAGGGAACCCCGCCTGCAAAGGCCGTTACACACCTGCATAAGGTAAGTCTAAATACCAACTATTGAGAAGTGCATAGGAAAGGTGTGCGTAGGAAAGACATAGGCCTGCATTTCCTAAGTCTGAATTTGGCCCTTACAGCGTCTCCTACATAAGCAAGCTTCACATGTGTAGGTAGGTGCTCTTTATCAAAAATCATCCGGACCAACTTGAACATTTTTCTCCATTCACCTAGCGTCTCAGACGCCGGGCATAAACCACAGCAGGAATTCTCTTCAGGTACTCAACCTGAACATCCGTCGCCACCCCTGAGATGACTCCTTTGACGGACGCTCTGCTCTGAAGTTCAAAGCAGGATACTTCTGTTGTATGGATGCTTTTGAGGCCCACTGCAATCTTCCTCTGTTCTTCAGAAATATAATTAATCAGAATAAGACCATTCCTGGCCACTCTGATAAATTCCACTTTTCTTAGAGCATAGACCTACTTTAAAAAAATTGACACCTCAAATGGGTCTCCCACATCTACATCCTTAACTGAACAAATGCATCCCAACAAAAAACTATTCGTTATCCTCCACTCCAATTTTAGACACTACTGTTGTCCATTCAGGACATTCATCTTCACAAACTTCGCTCGGCAGGCTGCTTGATTCCAACTCGACATCCACTTCCACCATTTCTCACAAAGTGCCACCAACTTTAATGGCTCAGTTGGCTTTTCTGCTCTCCTAGGCTTCAGCAAGGCAGGCTTCTTCTTCTTCTTCTATGGTATTATGGCGGTCCGCAAACGTTAGAGGTGCATGCCGCCACCTACTGTATGGGTAGTAAACTGGGGAAAAAGGTCCATTGCAGGAAAGGATGTTGGGGGAAAACATCACACAAACTACAAAAATAAAAAACACTGTACGCCTTCAGTCCACAGTCCAAATCACATCCTTTCACAGTCTCAGTGGCCGGGAGGGAATATCAGTCAGTATTCTCTGCAATGCTTCTGCTATTAATTCTAGATCCAGACACTTTTCAGCCGCACATACAATTATGTCCAATTTCTAACACGCAATAAACGGCATAAAATCCACCTCCTTTACAATCAGTGTACCAGTTTCTTCCAGTAAGACTGTCGCCTTTATCAGCTGATTTTAACTTCTGCCTCGTATTCACTGGAGTCAAGCTCTCATTTGGCCGTACAGACAGGGGCATAGGCACCGGACCACCAAAGTTGACCCTTCTCACAATTCTATCCTATCGCTCAGCTTTCAGAGTAGTCGATAATTGCCCTCTGAACAACACGTTTTTTTGTCTGCATTCATGGCCTAATTGGTTTTTGACAACCTTTTATGCTAAAAGCATGTTATGCAATAGAGAATGTCCATGTTGTTCCTGTGCTTACTCAAGCTATTATTTCATGCATATCATAGCCACCCAAAATAATTCAAAAATTATAGTACCATTAAATGAATAATCTAATAGTTGGTTGAGAAGTGTGTGAAGTGGTAAACATGTTTTACAGTACATTATGATGTGAGAGTGGTGTCAATGACCATGACCTCTATTTGATAAATTGGCCAGTTTTGATGTCTCTTAAGCAATTCAATATAAAATATAAGTGTTTTGATGTCCGTTTGTAATCCTCTCAGTGTAGCCTATCAGTGTTTTTCCTCCTTAAAGTATCAGCCACAGTAATCAAAAGCTGCCTAATGCAAAAGGGAAAGCTAATCCAAGGCCTCAGATGTTGCCAGCAGTGTGAATATACACACAGGAATGAGAGAATAGTTTCAAAAGGAGCTGCTCTAACATTCACAGAGCAAGCCTAGTAGGGGTTTAGGAAGACCCCCAGCCTGGATTCCCTTTCTGCAGTCTGTTTTTGTTTTTGACACACATCAGGCACATAGCAAGTAACTTCAGATGCTCAATGGGCCTGAGCCCAGCCAGGCTTTGCCTCCAGGGATTACAGCCAGAGTGCCAGTTTAGTTTAGAAAAATGTACTTTTGTCAACAACAATGATTACTGTTGTGCAGGTTGTGTTGCAACAGTGTACACCAATTGTGAATGTGTAACAGTTAATTAAGCACCAACAATGCCAATATTTTTCACATTCCAATGAATGATAGTTTGTTCTATAAACACTGCAAACACACCATTGACATACTGTAAAACAAAAAAAAGACTGTGATCTTGAAACACTCTGAGTGAAGTACATGAGAGGGTTTCAAGGTGCAGCATAATCCTTCTGAAATAATAATAATAATAATAATAACTCTTCCATGTGCTGAAAACTTCAATACCCAAGGTGCCTTTTAGGAAAATGAGGCTATAGGAAAATATCATGATGAATAAAACATGTCATTAGAGCTCTAATACTGAGCAGGATGAGTGATATTCCTTGTAGCCCCCTGCCACATAATAGTTATGAAACACAAGTGTGATGCAGATATTTAATGACACCTCTCAAAAGCACATTATACAGTACATACACGTTCACATTCAAGGTATTATATAGAGTACTTGCAAGATATGAGTCTGAAGATGTACTGCTTTTATTTTGGCATACTGTCTAATATTTATATTCAATGATGGCACATTAGAAAAGGGAATTTTCCACTCCACTCACCAATAACTTTTCTAGCAGACCATTTGAAATATTGCATATACACTGAATATACAAAACATTAACAACACGTTCTTTCCACGACATAGAATTACCAGGTGAATTCAGGTGAAAGCTGTGATCCCTTATTGAATTCACTTGTTAAATCCACTTCAATCAGTGTAGATGAAGGGGAGGAGACAGGTTAAAGAAGGATTTTTAAGTCTTGAAACAATTGAGACATGGATTGTGTATGTGTGCCATTCAAGGGTGAATGGGCAAGGAGTGCCTTTGAACAGGGTATGGTAATAGGTGCCAGGAGCACCGGTTTGTGTCAAGAATGGTAACCCTGCTGGGTCTTTCACATTCAACAGTTTCCCGTGTGTATTAAGAATGGTCCACCACCCAAAGGACATCCAGCCAACTTGACTGTGGGAAGCATTGGGGGGGGGGGGGGTGTTCCTAATGTTTAGTATACTCAGTGTATATTTCATCATTTGAAGCTTTCAAAATTGCACCACATCATGTTTGTGTAACTCATTTTCATCATGTACAGATTAGCATTTCAGAATTCTAAAGGAAGTATAGAAAGGAACTTTATTATGTGTCAAAATGCATGTGCAAAAGCAAATCACAGATGTCATATCACAAAATAATTAGTTGTGCTGTTCAGTGACAATCGAAAACATGCAGTCATGTGACTGAAAGCCCCATAAAACGAAATAACGTTTGGATGTTAAATTGTAAAAGAACATTCCATCAAGTGTACAGGTGGTATTAGGAAGTAGTTAGATCTATTTACTATCAGGATAGATTAGAGTACTAAACAGCCAGATAGTTTAGAAGTTTGCATTAGTAATTACCACATGAAGCTTAGGGGTATTGAGCATGTGTGGTTACATTTCTAGACATCTATTCAGTAGCAGAGTGGAATGTGACCAGGTAAAACATAGAACAAATGCAACGTCAGCACTGTGTAGGCTTTGTAAGTCTGTACGATGTGTTCATGTGTGTCAATAAATTATAAGAATGATGAGAAGATTGCATTGATCATTTGGCAATTGCACTGCAACTTGAGACAAAAACACAAAGATATGGTCTAAGGCCTGAATTGAGATGCTGTATGAACCATTAATTGACAGTGCAAACACGCAAGCACGCAAACACACACATACACTCACACAGAAACGTTCTCTCTCACACACACACACACACACACACACACACACACACACACACACACACACACACAATGATTGTCTTACAGTACAAAGAGTGGATAAACAAAGATAGTGGATCTGTCCCAGGACTGGCTTCACATAACACTGATAGTAGGGATGTGCAGCTTCTAAGAAAAAGTGGTAGACAGATAGATACTGTGGGTAGGCAGGCAAACAGGCAGGACCTCATTTAAGTCATTGTGAGTAGCCATGTCATCATTGCCACGTATACAGAGCCTCGTAAAGGCCCACTCATGCCTCTCCTATGGTCTAAACCAGCGATCTGTACACTGACTAATTTGACCAATTGTTTCGATCAAGAGTGGAGCACATTAGTGTAGGCTTAAGTTAAAATGCATGAACAACTGGAATGTTCATGAAACCATATTCATTTAAAAGCCACATGTCTGTTTGTACTTTACATATACAATCTTGTACCTTAAAGATATTCCACCTAATGCTCCTGACTAGACTTACTACCAATGGCACCATTAATTGGCCATTCACAGGTGTTGCAGGGTGATAGTATGGCATGCATTATAGTGCAATGTCATTCACCTATGCAGTCTGGCTTTTTGGTGCATTAAATGCTCTCGTTAAAGTGGTAATTCCACGTAATCAAGAATGCTCAATGCCATTTACAGGCTTCTCCAAGTGTAGGCAAAAAAAGGGACTTAAAAGCACACTGCTGGATGTGGGTGAGACCAGGAGCAGATACCAGGGTGTGGTAACCCTCTCTAACCGGCCACTGCTCCTTTAATCTCCCCACCTCCACCTCAACCCCAAATTCATGTGATAACAATGGCTGTCCAATGGCACATCAGATTTTCGGTGGGTTGTTGGTGACCTGGTCAATCCAGCGCAGGAACCTGCTGACCCGCGTGTACACCCCGGGGAAGGAGGGGTCACCACAGCCATGACCCCAGGAGATGATCCCCGTCAGCACCCAGCGCCCACCCTCCCCCTGACATACTAGGGGACCACCACTGTCACCCTGGCAACTGTCCACGCGCCGACTGTCCGAAAGGCTGCCCGCACACAGCATGCGGCTGGTGTAGCGCTCGCCGTATCGCTTTTTACACTTCCAGGTGGGCAGCAGGGGAACCCAGGCCTGCAGCAGAGTACGGGAGTACTCCGAGTCTGAGAAAGCGAGAGAGAATGAGAAAGTGAGTGATGAACAGAGAGATAAAGAGTGAGGCGGCCAAAATAAATTGAAATGTTCTGTCATATAAATATTGAGCAAAGAACAGATCAAATGGCTGATTCCAATGTAAACACGCAGGGAACTCTCCGTAACAGAGAGGCTTATGGTCAGTACCTGTGATGCCCCACCCTGTGATGACACAGGCGGCAGGCCTCTTGCCCCACTTGTTGCCAGGCGCAGGGAGGCAGGCTGAGTTGGTATGAGGGTTGAAGGCCACACAGTTGCCCTCTGTGCCTTTCAGCCTGAGTAGGGCGATATCATACTCCGAGCCCTGGCTGTGGTACTTCCTGTGGATGACGATGAGCTCTGGGGACAGGCTGCGCTCAAAGTCATCCCTCTCCTCCGTGTGGTAGTCACCCAGTCGCAGCACGTAGCGAGATGGGTCCCTGCCAAACCTAGGAAAGAGGGAGAAAACAGAGAGAGGGAAAAAAGAAAAGGTAAGAGAGGGAATTAAGGTCTGAGGAGGTTAAGCCAAGCAGAAAAGAAGACTTGATTATCTCCTGCCAAGAAAAATACATTTGAATTTAAATGATCAAGGCAGTGACTCAAATACAAGTATCACTTATAAGTGGCATGACATCAATCTCTTATTAATAATATTTGATCAAATGATTGACATAGATTAAGTATTTGATCAAATGTACATATGTTTATGCCACATTACTACATTACTGTATGCAACACATTTTTTATAATGTGGTCACTGCAATTCCATCATTGGGCACTAGATGTCTTTGTGGCACACCTCTTGAAGCAGTGTGCAGCAGTCAGGACCCAGCAGGAGTTGATGAGCGTGGCTCCACACAGTGGATGGTTCCCTTTGGACTGGGACTTGAGCCACAGAGACACCTGCCAAGGCCAGTCCCCTCTACCACACCCAGGGGAGGAGAGAGAACATTAGCAGAAATAGATCATGGTTGATTTCATGTTATGATTTGACTTGTGTATGTGTTTGCATATATCTATGCAGTCATACGGTAATAGAACCGCTGAGAATCTGTTTGTGTGTGTGTGTGTGTGTGTGTGTGTGTGTGTACTTTACTATTTATATTTTTGACTACTTCAACTTTTACTCCACTACATTCTAAAGAAAATAATGTACTTTTTACTACATCAATTTTCCCTGACACCCAAAAGTACTCGTTACATTTGGAATGTTTAGCCGGATATGAACATGGTCCAATTCACAGACTTATCAAGAGAACATCCCTGATCATCCCTACTGGCTCTGTGTGGCCCTGGCTATCCGTAAATGTAAAAAACATGAAAATAGTGCCATTAGATTTACTTAATATAATGAATTTGAAACGATTTATACTTTTAGTTTTACTTTTGATAATTAAGTATATTTAAGCAATTACATTTACTTTTGGTACTTAAGTATATTTAAAACCAAATAGTTTTTTACTTGAACTCAAGTAGTATTTTACTGGGTGACTCACTTTTACTTGAGTTATTAAGGTATCTTTACTTTTACTCAAGTATGACCATTTGGGTACTTTTTCCACCAGCGTACCTGATTGACTTGTCCCCACCAATAATCCTCCTCCTGCGTCGCTGTGTGTTTGGCCTCATGCCACAGGTCTGCGTTATTATGGCGCCGTCCCCCACCGGTTCGGGGACGTAGTCACAGATGACCCCTGCATCCTCACTATGCCGGCAGTCATGGGCATCTTCTCCCTCGGCCGGACACTCCCCCAGGGACGCCTCAGCCCCTGTGCACCTAACATTGTCCAGGTGGATAAGGCCCTGGCCTTCTCCAAAATAGGCCATGGAGCGAGACTTGGACACCCCACTGAAGAAGAGACACAGGGAAGGTGAAGCTCAATATTCCAAAGTGGCCCTGTCTCCTGAATGGCAGTTAAAGGAAACCACATACTTGGCAGTGAGATATGATGTATTCTGCAAATAAGGGAAAGGATATATGATACAATGGCAAACATGAGAGAGAGAATCCATATTTACAGAAATCCCAGCTGCCTGCAGACCACTGCAGCGTTGATGTCATTCCAGCCGTCATCGCACACGCTCCCCCATTGGCCATTCAGAAACACTTCCACACGCCCTTCCTTCCGGCTCTCTCCAGCAACCAGTCGCACCAGAGGGCCTGAGGCCAGAACAGAGAAACACAATAAACCACAATATACAGTGGGGAAAAAAAGTATTTAGTCAGCCACCAATTGTGCAAGTTCTCCCACTTAAAAAAAATCCAGAAAATCACATTGTAGGATTTTTTATGAATTTATTTGCAAATTATGGTGGAAAATAAGTATTTGGTCACCTACAAACAAGCAAGATTTCTGGCTTTCACAGACCTGTAACTTCTTCTTTAAGAGGCTCCTCTGTCCTCCACTCGTTACCTGTATTAATGGCACCTGTTTGAACTTGTTATCAGTATAAAAGACACCTGTCCACAACCTCAAACAGTCACACTCCAAACTCCACTATGGCCAAGACCAAAGAGCTGTCAAAAGACACCAGAAACAAAATTGTAGACCTGCACCAGGCTGGGAAGACTGAATCTGCAATAGGTAAGCAGCTTGGTTTGAAGAAATCAACTGTGGGAGCAATTATTAGGAAATGGAAGACAAGACCAGTGATAATCTCCTTCGATCTGAGGCTCCACACAAGATCTCACCCCGTGGGGTCAAAATGATCACAAGAACGGTGAGCAGAAATCCCAGAACCACACGGGGGACCTAGTGAATGACCTACGGAGAGCTGGGACCAAAGTAACAAAGCCTACCATCAGTAACACACTACGCCGCCAGGGACTCAAATCCTGCAGTGCCAGACGTGTCCCCCTGCTTAAGCCAGTACATGTACAGGCCCATCTGAAGTTTGCTAGAGAGCATTTGGATGATCCAGAAGAAGATTGGGAGAATGTCATATGGTCAGATGAAACCAAAATATAACTTTTTGGTAAAAACTCAACTCGTCGTGTTTGGAGGACAAAGAATGCTGAGTTGCATCCAAAGAACACCATACGTAATGTGAAGCATGGGGGTGGAAATATCATGCTTTGGGGCTGTTTTTCTGCAAAGGGACCAGGACGACTGATCCGTGTAAAGGAAAGAATTAATGGGGCCATGTATCGTGAGATTTTGAGTGAAAACCTCCTTCCATCAGCAAGGGCATTGAAGATGAAACGTGGCTGGGTCTTTCAGCATGACAATGATCCCAAACACACCGCCCGGGCAACGAAGGAGTGGCTTCGTAAGAAGCATTTCAAGGTCCTGGAGTGGCCTAGCCAGTCTCTAGATCTCAACCCCATAGAAAATCTTTGGAGGGAGTTGAAAGTCTGTGTTGCCCAGCAACAGCCCCAAAACATCACTGCTCTAGAGGAGATCTGCATGGAGGAATGGGCCAAAATACCAGCAACAGTGTGTGAAAACCTTGTGAAGACTTACAGAAAATGTTTGACCTCTGTCATTGCCAACAAAGGGTATATAACAAAGTATTGAGATAAACTTTTGTTATTGACCAAATACTTATTTTCCACCATAATTTGCAAATAAATTCATTAAAAATCCTACAATGCGATTTTCTGGATTTTTTTCTGTCAAAGTTGAAGTGTACCTATGGTGAAAATTACAGGCCTCTCTCATCTTTTTAAGTGGGAGAACTTGCACAATTGGTGGCTGACTAAATACTTTTTTGCCCCACTGTATTACCATAATAACAATATTGAATTTAACTTTTCTTTGCTAAATTCACCAGATAAGATAGACATCTAACTGAGATATGTTGATAGCAATTCTGATTTGAGGTCTTTGAGGGTACAGCGAGTACAGTGAGGCCTACCTGTGATCTGTGGCAGCCCTGGCACCTCGTTGGTTTCACCTCCTCTCTCACAGCGCACCCCTACGTCCTCGCTGTGGGAGCAGTCGTGGCGTCCCCACTCGGCGTGCCAGCAGGACAGCAGGGTGTCCTCTGAGCCCTTACACTGCACCTCATCCAGCAGGATTAGCCCTGTGCCCTCCCCATACAGCCCGTCTGACGCCACCTCTGCACGCCCTCTGCTGGACCAAACACTCCATTACTGCAGTATCACTACAATATTACTACAGTTAAACCTAATTTACTTTCCCAGTACATTGTATTTGAACATAAAAGGACCCCTGTAGACCGACCTGAAGCCCAGCTGTCTACAGACCACTTGTGCGTGGTGCTCAGTCCAGTTGTCGTCACACACCGTACCCCAGTCCCCAGAGTGGTACACCTCCAGACGACCTTCCCAGGGACTGTCAGACCCCACCAGCCGCACCACACCATCTGCAACACGGTGTGTGCATGAGACAGTGTGTATGTGTTTTCCATACAAATATGTGTATGTTCACAAAGCGTTCCTGTCCTGACTCCTGACCTGTATATGGGTTACAGGACACGCCAGCATCCTCCATGTGGTCACAGTTGTGTTGTTGCCAGTTGTTGTGGGGACACTCCTCCAGGGAAAGCTCGTTGCCTGTACACTGCAACCTGTCAAGGAAGATGGGTCCAGAGCCCTGACCAAAGTGGGCCCACGTCCACGCTTTTGGTACCCCCCTGAGTGGACACACACACACAGACATACACAATGACCATATATGGACATGTAAACAATATATGGCAACCACTCAAGGGTCATCCTGATGTGCACATATAAAATGCATTCCCACCAAGTAAACAGGCCTTACACATACTGTACAGAGCACCCACACATGCACTTACACATCAGAGAAAGACATATACACGACACAAAAAACACTCACACACACCAAATATAGTTATGGAGAGATGTATGATTCATGATCTGAAATGAGTCCTGGGACAGATCCACTATCTTTGTTTATCCATCTCTTTGTACTGTAAGACAATCATTGTGTGTGTGTGTGTGTGTGTGTGTGTGTGTGTGTGTGTGTGTGTGTGTGTGTGTGTGTGTGTGTGTGTGTGTGTGAGAGAGTGTGTGCGTGTGTGCGTGTGTGCGTGCGTATGTGTGTGCATGTGTGTGTGTACGTGTGTGTGTGTGTACATGTGTATACATGTGTGTCTGAGCAGAGAGAATTCCCCAGTGGCTTGCTTTGCAGGCCCTTATTCGTCAGAAGCCAGGTGACCTGCTAAGAGTGGCGATGACGTCTGAATAATGTGGATCAACTGGCTCCTCTCCTCCAGCAGAGCAACAACCCTAAACACTGTAGGCCATCAAAAATGCATGCCTTCCGTTCATCTATATTGATATAGTTCACTCAGTGGGAATGTAGCAGTGTAAAAAGGCTATCCTAGCAGGAGTGCATCCATCTCTGTGGAGAGCAGAGAGCTTTGGTTGGTGGGTAACTTTAAGCCTGGGAACCATTGCTGTTTGCTACCACTGATAGGGTTTAACCTCTAGTTTTACCTACATATGTACTAGAGTACATTTAGTGGAGGGAATCACATTCAAAACCCATATGCTGCATGTCAAGCACCATCCTCCAAGCAACTAGCCATCGGCATGCCTGTGCTGCTCACCCAAGGCCCAACTGCCGACAGACAACTTCAGCATCGATGTCATCCCACTGGTCATCACAGATGGTGCCCCACCTCCCATCATGGTACACCTCCACACGACCCTCAAAGTCCTCCAGGCCACCTACCAACCTCAAGGGGGCGCCATTGCCTGAAAAATACAGCAGAAATCAAATAAAGTCCAGGTTTACTGGTCACATTACTCACGTTCACAGATTTGCAGGTGTTATAGCAGGTGAAGGTAAATTCTTAAGTTTCTAGCTCCAACAGTGCAGTAGAATGTATTGTGTTACTGGCTCCAACAGTGCAGTAGAATGTCTTGTGTTACTGGCTCCAACAGCACAGTATAATGTATTGTGTTACTGGCTCCAACAGCACAGTAGAATGTATTGTGTTACTGGCTCCAACAGTGCAGTAGAATGTAGTGTGTTACTGGCTCCAACAGTGCAGTATAATGTCTTGTGTTACTGGCTCCAACAGTGCAGTAGAATGTCTTGTGTTACTGGCTCCAACAGTGCAGTAGAATGTCTTGTGTTACTGGCTCCAACAGTGCAGTAGAATGTCTTGTGTTACTGGCTCCAACAGTGCAGTAGAATGTCTTGTGTTACTGGCTCCAACAGTGCAGTAGAATGTCTTGTGTTACTGGCTCCAACAGTGCAGTAGAATGTCTTGTGTTACTGGCTCCAACAGTGCAGTAGAATGTCTTGTGTTACTGGCTCCAACAGTGCAGTAGAATGTCTTGTGTTACTGGCTCCAACAGTGCAGTAGAATGTATTGTGTTACTGGCTCCAACAGTGCAGTAGAATGTCTTGTGTTACTGGCTCCAACAGTGCAGTAGAATGTCTTGTGTTACTGGCTCCAACAGTGCAGTAAAATATCTTGCAAATACAATACAATATAATCAGTGATTATCTGAAGTCCCTGCCATATGCGTCTCGCATCTGAGCCATTTAATTACGACTCCACTTTGTCGCTATGTCTTTTCGCCTCTTTGATTGACTTTACAGTGCATTTGGAAAGTATTCACACCCTTCAACTTTTTCCACATTTTGTTGTGTTACAAGGTGGAATTCAAATGGATTTCTCATTGTCATTTTTTTGTCAATGAGCTACATAAAATACTCTGTAATATCAAAGTGGAATCGAAATTCGAACATTTTCACACAAAAAAAGAATAATAATATGAAAAATAAAAACATTGATATATATACATTGATTTATCTTGATTACATATATCTTGATTACAAGTATTAAACCCCCTGAGTCAATACATGTTAGAATCACCTTTGGCACAGATTACAGCTGTGTCTTTCTGGTTAATTCTCTAAGAGCTTTGCACACCTGAATTGTACAATATTTGCACATTATTCTTTTAAAAAGTCTTCAAGCTCTGTCAAGTTAGTTGTTGATCCTTGCTACAGCCATTTTCACGTAATGGCATAGATTTTCAAGACAATTTAAGTCAAAACTGTATCTAGGCCACTCATCAACATTCAATTTCGACTTGGTATGCAACTCCAGTGTTTGGCCTTGTGTTTAAGGTTATTGTCCTGCTGAAAGGTGAATTTGTCTCTCAGTGTCTGTTGGAAAGGAAACTGAGCCAGGTTTTCCTCTAGGATTTTGCCTGTGCTTACCTCTGTTCCATTATTATGATTTTAGATTTTTGGGATTGTTGTTGTAATTTTTTTCCCATTTTCTTCCCAAATTCGTGATTATGATCTCGTCTCATCGCTGCAACTCCCCAACGGGATCGGGAGAGGCGAAGGTCAAGTCATGCGTCTTCCGAAACATGACCCGCCAAGCCGCGCTTCTTAACACAACTCAGAAGCCAGCTGCACCAATGTGTCGGGGGAAACACTGTTCAACTGACGGCCAAAGTCAGCCTGCAGTCACTAGAGCACGATAAACCAAGTAAAGCCCCTCGACCAAACCCTCCCCTAACCCGGGCGATGATGTGCCAATTGTGCGCCACCCTATGGGACTCACGGTCATGAGTGGGATCAAATCACAGGCTGTAGTGACCCCGAACACTGCGAAGCAGTGCCTTAGACCACTGTACTGCTCGGGAGGCCTATTCCATTCATTTCTATCCTAAAAAAAAATCCCTTGCCAATGACAAGCATACCCATAACATGATGCAGCCACCACCATGCTTGAAAATATGTAGTGGTACTCAGTGATGTGTTGTGTTACATTTGCCCCAAACATAACGCTTTGTATTCAGGACATAAAGTACATTTATGAACCACATTTTTTGCAGTTTTACTTTAGAGCCTAAATGCAAACGGGATCGATGTTTTCAAATATTTTCTTCTGTACAAGCTTCCTTCTTTTCACTCTGTCATTTAGGCTAGTATTGTGGAGTAACTACAATATTGTTGATCCATCCTCAGTTTTCTCCTATCACAGCCATTAAGCTCTGTAACTGTTTTAAAGTCACCATTGGCCTCATGGTGAAATCCCTGAGCGGTTTCCTTCCTCTCTGGCAACTAAGTTAGGAAGGACACCTGTATCTTTGTAGTGACTGTGTGTATTGATACACCATCCAAAGTGTAATTAATAACTTCACCATTTTCAAAGGGATATTCAATGTCTGCTTTTTTATTTTACCCATCTACCAATAGGTGCCCTTCTTTGAGAGGCATTTCAAAACCTTCCTGGTGTTTGTGGTTGAATCTGTGTTTGACATTCACTGCTCGACTGAGGGACCTTGGGATAATTGTATGTGTGGGGTACAGAGATGAGGTAGTCATTAAAAAATCATGTTAACACTATTATTGCACACAGTGAGTCCATGCAACTTATTATGTGACTTGTTAAGCACATTTGTACTCCTGAACGTATTTAGGCTTGCCATAACAAAGGACTTGAATACTTATTGACTCAAGACATTTCAGCTTTTCATTTTTTATTAATTTGTAAACATTTCTAAAAACATATTCCCACTTTGATATTATGGGGTATTGTATGCAGGCCAGTGACACAAAATCTCAATGTAATCAATTTTAAATTCAGGCTGTAACACAACAAAATGTGGAAAAAGTCAAGGGGTGTGAATACTTTCTGAAGGCACTGTATGGAGGTCATAGCTGGTCTGTTAGTACTCGTCCATGTTCCCAGTCATCTTACCGTAGTTAAATGTGGTGGCTCATGTTGGCATCATGTTACAATAGAAACAACTGTTCTTCTCAGTTATCGACTTATGGATCTCTTGGTCTCCTTGATGAATGCAAATGTAAATAACTTCTTGCCCAGTGCCATGATAAATAAAGCAATCCAAACCACAGAACTGTTGGAGTGCAATGGCCCCTGACCCTAGAGTTTGGTTCAAAGCTCCGGCAAGTCATTAGAAACTACAGCAAGTACAAGTATGTGAGGGATGCAGGGAGAAGGAAAGAGGGGTAGATGAGTTATGCAATCTGAATATGTGAGCTGCCCTGGCAGAGAAGTTAAGGAGGTGGGGGTTGTTTGGGGTAGGGGGGTCAGAAGAGGGGTGCATGTGTGCCCTGTGGGACCCCTCCCACCTCCCTGGCAGGGCCTCAGGACTCTCAGATAACTTTCTCCTCCTAAAGTTTCAGACTGAATAATTCCCTGCACCGCACTAAATATACTGAGTGTACAAAACATGCTCTTTCCATAACCAACTGACCAGGTGAATCCAGGTGAAAGCTGTCACTTGTTAAATCCACTTCAATCAGTGTAGATGAAGGGGAGGAGACAAGTTAAAGAAGGCTTTTTAAGCCTTGAGACAATTGAGACATGGATTGTGTATGTTTGCCGTTCAGAGGGTAAATGGACAAGACAAAAGATTTAAGTGCCTTTGAATGGGGTACGGTAGTAGGTACCAGGCGCACCGGTTTGTATCATGAAGTGCAATGCTGCTGGGTTTTTCACGCTCAACAGTTTCCTGTGTGTATCAAGAATGGTCCAGCACCCGAAGGACATCCAGCCAACTTGACACAACTGTGGGAAGCACTGGAGTCAACATGGGCCAGCATCCATGTGGAACACTTTCGACACCTTGTAGAGTCCTGACGAATTGAGGCTGTTCTGAATTGAGGCTGTTCTGAATTGAGGCTGTTCTGAATTGAGGCTGTTCTAAGGGCAAAAAGGGGTGCAACTTAATATTAGGAAGGTGTTCTTAATGTTTTGTGCACTCAATGTATATACCCTCTACTCCTCTGGGCACTCCCTTCTATACCCTCATTCTAACACACCACTGTTGTTGTTCCCTCTGCCCCTTTGGGACTCTCTGACACAAGTGCTGCATAAGCCGCGAGAGCGTACTGGCAGGCTCAGAGAGCTTTAAAAGCTATGTGAATGACTAGGCAGGCAACATCAGCTCCCTCTTGGCTGGCTTGCTGCTCAGAATAAACTGCTCTTGTTCTAGCTTTGCAGTGTTTGTGTTTTGGAGATGAGTATTGGGCCAGAGAATCTTAGCCATGAATCTCACCCTCTGGCCCACGCAGCTCTGACTGAGGTGGGAGAAGAACACTGGAGCTCTAAGAAAGAGGGAACAGTCTCTCTCTGTCCCTGTCGAACTCAACTAAAGGGGAAGTGGCTCTGCTGCTTTAGTACCTCTACATGTGTAATATGCCTAGCAATACAGTATGTACTATATTTATATGTGTAGCACTTGTGATAAATCTGCACTATTTATACCCAAGGATGTTTTGAAATCTCCAACACCCTCACCTTCAGGTGCAGCACACACCAACCCCGCTTCGTTGCCATGGTTACAGTCGCTAGTGACAAACTTCCGACTCCTGCAGTCCAGCAGAGAGTTTTCGTTGCCACGGCAGCCCAGGTGTTCATAGTGGAAGAGTCCAGAGCCGGGCCCGAAATAGGAGTGCTGGAGGGCTGTGCCGATCTCACTGCAGACAGAAAGACAGGATGGACGGAGAGAGAAAGGTAGATGGACAGTCAGGAGTGGAGAGGATGATTTGACGTACACACCCACACACACAGCTAAAAAAAGTATCTCAGAAGCTCTCACCCCAGTCCAAGCTGTTTGCAGATCACACTGGCATCGCGGTCGGTCCAGTGTGTATCACATACAGCCCCCCACTGGCCATTTAGGTATACCTCCAGACGCCCGCTCTGAGGGGAGGACCCACCTACCAACCTGACAGCTCCTGGAGAGGAGGGAGAGGGGAGAGGAGAGAGAAGAGAGGGCATTAAGGTATGGTACAGCATCAGAGATTGTGAAATCATTTGAAATGACAGGTGGAACATCTCTCTCTCGCACCCATCAGAAACAGACAGACAGATTGCTACCTCGTTAATCATAAATCCAACAGGTGTGATTATCTCAGGATAATTGCATAGAACACTTACATATTTCAACCTGGCAGGCACACACCCGAAAAACAAACATGGGCACACACGCGTTCACACACATACACGTTAACTGATAACGGTTAACTGTTTGGAAGAGAAAGCTTGGGAGAGCGAGACAGAGACAGACTGATAATGACAGCAAATACAGATGTAGCTAAACAGATTTCAAAACGGGGGTATTGCCTCTGGCACTACATACAAGCATGGTTCTGACAGGCCAGTAAAAACGGTTGTCTAATGGACAGGCAGGGACACACTCCCATTGGGGGGGGGGAGTCACAGAGAGAACAATATCAGCTGCCTGATGGAGAGGTGGAAAACACGGTGGGAGGAGCTTACTGATAGACCGGAAGACAGACAGGATATATTGGGGCGTAGATTGAGAAACAAAAACCATACAGGCAAGAAACACAGATAGACATAGACAGACATAGACAGACAGGCACATAGGTTGCCAAGACAGATAGAGACATAGATCTCCTGCCAGAGCAATATGATCACCCCAAAAACACTGCGAAAATACAAAGATACCTAGCGATGACTTTTTGGTCACTTTGGAATTCATACACCACTATAAATCATCTGGTTCCAGGTAGTTACCCAGCAGTATTGATTCTCATGAAGTAAGTATTAGTCGGTAAATCCTCACCCTGGTGGCAGTCGCAGTAGGCCCAGCCGATGGCCCCAGAGCTCTGGCGGAAGAAGCACCAGGGGTTGGATTCACGGTCTGGGTTGCGGCAGTAGCTGTGGTCGCCCAGCCCCCGGCTCGGGTACTGCAGGACGTAGTCTGGGAACTCTGTCCACTTTAAGCAGGGCGAACCAGAGTCAGTCTGAGACACGGAGCCATTGTAGTAACCCAGCTCAGTGAAGCCCTCTGAACAGGACAGAGGAGCTAGGGAGACAGAGTTCACATTCAGATACAATACTATGGGTTTATCAATGGATGAGCTTCTTAGTTAACACAGTATAGCAATAATTATTTTTGTGAGACGAAGTGGGGGGGTAAAGCTGAGTTTTAAAATTAAGTCACAATAAGCCATGCAAGGTTCAAAAAGACGTCCTCTCCTTTGTCTCTCTCTTTTGTTTTCCGATCCTCAGAAGTATAGAAGTGAGTCACCTGACTGGTCAGACTGATAGCCCGGTGCTGCAGTGCAGGGGCCAGAGTATTTGTGTAGGTCTGCTTTGCTGAGTCACAGAGTATGGCGGGCTACCTTCAGACAACCTGAAAACCTGAGCCCTTACTACAACCCATCTGTGTCTGTGTATGCTTGTGTGTCTGTATCGCTTAGGAATTGTCCTTGAAATGCACCCTAGGCATACATGTCTTAAAATTATATTAAACATTCAAATCCTTCATGATTATTTTCTCAATGCTGTTGAAAGGATAGTTTGATCAGAACATAGACACTGTATACCACTTTGGAGTGGATGACAATTCCTCAAGAGGGGTGGATGCTTGTCTTGCGAATCCAGTGCACTAGCCATGAGTTCCTGCAGAGCTTACTGGGAAACTGAAACTCACTGCAATGCAATCCTCTGAATATTCAGGCCTTTTTCATTCCAGAATCATTCGACTGGGTCTACAAGTGCTGCAGCTCTATCCTCCAATTGCCTTTGTGATGGGAAACCTGAGCTCAGGGGCTCAGTTTTACAAACTAATCTATACAGGTTAAAGAGCCTCTGGGACCACCTATAAAGCTGACCCATCACATTAAATAGGGGTGGGACATTAAACACAAGCATACATTCATCTGGTCCACAGATTGAGTTTTAAAGAGGGGAGGGTCTGTGGTTTAATGACAACCAGAGCCAGGGTGAGCCCTGGACCTGGTCCATAAACCCATGTATTTCCAATGGATCAACATCTGGTAATACATCATGCAAAAAAATGGAGACAATTTATTGAATAAATCAGTTAAAGCAAATCCAGAAAAAAATATATCTCTAATTTAATTTTGAGTTCCTTTCCACGGCTCTGAGCACAGCGTGTTTAATCCCAGTGCTAGGAACTCGTTTTGTCATTTTAGTTTTCTGTTTGAGTTCCTTTCCACGGCTCTGAGCACGGCGTGTTTAATCCCAGTGCTAGAAACTCGTTTTGTCATTTTAGTTTTCTGTTTGAGTTCCTTTCCACGGCTCTGAGCACGGCGTGTTTAATCCCAGTGCTAGAAACTCGTTTTGTCATTTTAGTTTTCTGTTTGAGTTCCTTTCCACAGCTCTGAGCACGGCGTGTTTAATCCCAGTGCTAGGAACTCGTTTTGTCATTTTAGTTTTCTGTTTGAGTTCCTTTCCACGGCTCTGAGCACGGCGTGTTTAATCCCAGTGCTAGGAACTCGTTTTGTCATTTAGTTTTCTGTTTGAGTTCCTTTCCACGGCTCTGAGCACGGCGTGTTTAATCCCAGTGCTAGAAACTCGTTTTGTCATTTTAGTTTTCTGTTTGAGTTCCTTTCCACGGCTCTGAGCACGGCGTGTTTAATCCCAGTGCTAGAAACTCGTTTTGTCATTTTAGTTTTCTGTTTGAGTTCCTTTCCACGGCTCTGAGCACGGCGTGTTTAATCCCAGTGCTAGGAACTCGTTTTGTCATTTTAGTTTTCTGTTTGAGTTCCTTTCCACGGCTCTGAGCACGGCGTGTTTAATCCCAGTGCTAGGGAACTCGTTTTGTCATTTTAGTTTTCTGTTTGAGTTCCTTTCCACGGCTCTGAGCACGGCGTGTTTAATCCCAGTGCTAGAAACTCGTTTTGTCATTTTAGTTTTCTGTTTGAGTTCCTTTCCACGGCTCTGAGCACCGCGTGTTTAATCCCAGTGCTAGGAACTCGTTTTGTCATTTTAGTTTTCTGTTTGAGTTCCTTTCCACGGCTCTGAGCACGGCGTGTTTAATCCCAGTGCTAGGAACTCGTTTTGTCATTTAGTTTTCTGTTTGAGTTCCTTTCCACGGCTCTGAGCACGGCGTGTTTAATCCCAGTGCTAGGAACTCGTTTTGTCATTTTAGTTTTCTGTTTGAGTTCCTTTCCACGGCTCTGAGCACGGCGTGTTTAATCCCAGTGCTAGGAACTCGTTTTGTCATTTTAGTTTTCTGTTTGAGTTCCTTTCCACGGCTCTGAGCACCGCGTGTTTAATCTGTTTGAGTTCCTTTCCAACTTGAGGCACCGCGTGTTTAATCAGTGCTAGGAACTCGTTTTGTCATTTTAGTTTTCTGTTTGAGTTCCTTTCCACGGCTCTGAGCACGGCGTGTTTAATCCCAGTGCTAGGAACTCGTTTTGTCATTTTAGTTTTCTGTTTGAGTTCCTTTCCACGGCTCTGAGCACGGCGTGTTTAATCCCAGTGCTAGGAACTCGTTTTGTCATTTAGTTTTCTGTTTGAGTTCCTTTCCACGGCTCTGAGCACGGCGTGTTTAATCCCAGTGCTAGGAACTCGTTTTGTCATTTTAGTTTTCTGTTTGAGTTCCTTTCCACGGCTTTCGTGTTTAATCCCAGTGCTAGGAACTCGTTTTGTCATTTTAGTTTTCTGTTTGAGTTCCTTTCCACGGCTCTGAGCACGGCGTGTTTAATCCCAGTGCTAGGAACTCGTTTTGTCATTTTAGTTTTCTGTTTGAGTTCCTTTCCACGGCTCTGAGCATTTTAGTTTTCTGTGTTTAATCCCAGTGCTAGGAACTCGTTTTGTCATTTTAGTTTTCTGTTTGAGTTCCTTTCCACGGCTCTGAGCACGGCGTATTTAATCCCAGTGCTAGGAACTCGTTTTGTCATTTTAGTTTTCTGTTTGAGTTCCTTTCCACGGCTCTGAGCACGGCGTGTTTAATCCCAGTGCTAGAAACTCGTTTTGTCATTTTAGTTTTCTGTTTGAGTTCCTTTCCACGGCTCTGAGCACGGCGTGTTTAATCCCAGTGCTAGGAACTCGTTTTGTCATTTTAGTTTTCTGTTTGAATTCCTTTCCACGGCTCTGAGCACGGCGTGTTTAATCCCAGTGCTAGGAACTCGTTTTGTCATTGTAGTTTTCTGTTTGAGTTCCTTTCCACGGCTCTGAGCACGGCGTGTTTAATCCCAGTGCTAGAAACTCGTTTTGTCATTTTAGTTTTCTGTTTGAGTTCCTTTCCACGGCTTTGAGCACCGCGTGTTTAATCCCAGTGCTAGGAACTCGTTTTGTCATTTTAGTTTTCTGTTTGAGTTCCTTTCCACGGCTCTGAGCACGGCGTGTTTAATCCCAGTGCTAGGAACTTGTTTTGTCATTTTAGTTTTCTGTTTGAGTTCCTTTCCACGGCTCTGAGCACCGCGTGTTTAATCCCAGTGCTAGGAACTCGTTTTGTCATTTTAGTTTTCTGTTTGAGTTCCTTTCCACGGCTCTGAGCACCGCGTGTTTAATCCCAGTGCTAGGAACTCGTTTTGTCATTTTAGTTTTCTGTTTGAGTTCCTTTCCACGGCTCTGAGCACGGCGTGTTTAATCCCAGTGCTAGGAACTCGTTTTGTCATTTTAGTTTTCTGTTTGAGTTCCTTTCCACGGCTCTGAGCACGGCGTGTTTAATCCCAGTGCTAGAAACTCGTTTTGTCATTTTAGTTTTCTGCTTGAGTTCCTTTCCACGGCTCTGAGCACGGCGTGTTTAATCCCAGTGCTAGGAACTCGTTTTGTCATTTTAGTTTTCTGTTTGAGTTCCTTTCCACGGCTCTGAGCACCGCGTGTTTAATCCCAGTGCTAGGAACTCGTTTTGTCATTTTAGTTTTCTGTTTGAACCCCATCCTTAACCCTAAATTGAACCACTCAGAATGAATGCCTAAACATAAGTAATAATCTATAGATGGCACCACACTCCATAATAAAAAGGGAAACACACTCCATAATCTCTGTTGCCTGCATTTATGGCAAATGTCTCCATTTGCCTTGGTTGTTACGTTGACTAATTATCAGTCCCCTTTCAAGTGGCTATGTATGGGCGGAACTGCCTAATAATCCATCTTTAGTAGCAGCTAATATTCACCTTTAGGTCCATGCTTCCTGTGATATGTAACTGATATGGCAGTACCTCAGGCCATGGTGTGTGCGTACTGTAAATGATATGAAGGAGAGTCGCGCTAACATCCCTCTGGAGCCAGGTGTTAAACCCTGAGGAGAGTGGAGGGAAGTGGATATGGGCAATGGGGTCCAGCCAGGGAAGGAAGACACCCTCATCACGTAACTAAACTCCTCCTCTTGAACTCTCTAAACCAGTGGATTAGGGGCCGCAAGTACTTTCAGTTGTCGTTGGGTAAACATTCACACCTGTGAGCGATCACTCGCAAATCTACATCCACCCAGCGTGTGGTCTAACCCCTGTCTGTGTTTGTTTGAGTGACTGCCGGTTTGCGTTCGCACAGGCTTAGTGACTTAGTTAAGACCAACCAACTCCCGCTGCTGTGTAGTGAAAGCTACAACCGAAAGCCAGCAGAATATGCTGGTTTTGGTGTAAGCAGTTCATACTAAAATGAAAGACCTAGTTAAACTGCAGCTGGCCAGGAACAGAGCGGCATGTCTTGCTCTTCATTGTAATCAGAGGGCTCATATAAATACGATGCATGCCAGTCTCTCTTGGCTAAGAGTTGAGGACAGACTGACTGCATCACTTCTTATTTTTATTAGAAACATTCATGTGTTGAAAATCTCAAATTGTTTGCATAGTCAATTTACACACAGCTCTGACACACACACTTACCCCACCAGACATGCCATCAGGGGTCTTTTCACAGTCCCCAAATCCAGAACAAATTCAAGAAAGCTCACAATATTATATAGAGCCATTATTGCCCGGAACTCCGTTCCATCTCATATTGCTCAAATTAACAGCAAATCTGGTTTCAAAAAACAAGACAAAGCAACACCTCACGGCACAAAGCCTCTCCTCTATTTGACCTAGATAGTTTGTGTGTATGTATTGATATGTAGACTACATGTGCCTTTTTAAATTGATGTAGTTCTGTCCTTGAGATGTTCTTGTCTATTAATGTCCTGTATTATGCCATGTTTTGTGTGGACCCCAGGAAGAGTAGCTGCTGCTTTCGCAAAAGCTAATGGGGATCCTAATAAAATAACAAACACCAAATACCAGCAGTGAGAGACAAGACTGGAGAGGGTATCCACAGATTGATGTCTGAGAGAGAAGACATCTTGAAAGAGGAATAATGTGCTCAATTCCAGATTGACCTCTTGCCCCAAATCCTGGTCACTTTATGTAGATCTGAAAGGATTGGCTAGGTACAGATGTAGGATCTTAATTTTATAACCATGTTGCAGAAGAACATTCCTGCATGCAGGAAACAGAACATTTCAAACGTGTACTGTATTCGAGGTTTAAAAAGTCTTCTGAAGTTTGTTATTTCAGACTTGATTTTCCCTTACGAAAAATGTATCAACCCCTATAAAAAATATCCATCAATTATAATCCACATTTCCTGTTGCTGCAGGATTATTTTCCTGTTGTAGAAAACTGGCTCAAATTAAGATCCGACATATGTATGAGAAATACGGTAATAATAACTTTGCTCTTTGATAGACTAGAGAAACCAGATAGAATAGTTTTGAATGTGCATTTTTCTTACACCTATCCAATCCCTTCAGATGTCAGCAGTGCCGAAGGGTTGGAGTCTGTCTTTGTCAAGATGGATCACAGAGGTCGAATGAGAGATTTGTTGGGGTCAATGAGTGTTGGAAGAGTCAAGTTTCAAGTTTTTTTTAATGTCACATGCACAAGTACAGTGAAAATGTATTAACCCCAACAATGCAGTAACTAATAACAAAGTAATACAAAAAATAACAAGGTAGAACAAAAACACACAATATATTTAAAAAATGACAACTAATAAGAACACAATAACACACAGTAAGCATAATATATACAGGGTCAGTTCAGGTACCATACCTACAATGTGCAAAGACACTGGATCGATAGATGTACAGTACAGGGGTTAAGGTGACTAGGCATCAATATATAAGATAAACAGAGTGGCAGCAACATATATGATGATTGTATGTGAGTGGGTGTTGTGTAGAGCCTTCCTCTTACACAGCCTAATATAGAGGTCCTAGATGGCAGGGAGCTTGACCCCAGTGATGTAGTGGGCTGTACTAGGCTGTACTGGCTGTCCGCACCTGTCTCAGGCGCAGTTTGTCTTTTTTAAAATGTTTAATTGTACCCCTTTTTCTCCCCAATTTCGTGGTATCCAATTGTTTTAGTAGCTACTATCTTGTCTCATCGCTACAACTCCCGTACAGGCTCGGGAGAGACGAAGGTTGAAAGTCATGCGTCCTCCGATACACAACCCAACCAAGCCGCACTGCTTCTTAACACAGCGCACATCCAACCCGGAAGCCAGCCGCACCAATGTGTCGGAGGAAACACTGTGTACCTGGCAACCTTGGTTAGCGCGCACTCCGCCCGGCCCGCCACAGGAGTCGCTGGTGCGCAATGAGACAAGGACATCCCTACCGGCCAAGCCCTTCCTAACCCGGACGACGCTAGGCCAATTGTGCGTCTCCCCACGGACCTCCCAGCCGCTTACGACAGAGCCTGGGCGCGAACCCAGAGTCTCTGATGGCACAGCTGGCGCTGCAGTACAGCGCCCTTAACCACTGCGCCACCCGGGAGACAGTTTGTCTTCTAAGCCCTGCTATGCTGTCAACATCATGGCAGGTACCATTGAATAATACCAAGTGTGATTGACAGTTATTTGTCCCAACTCCCAGTCTAAATGACTCCCCAGAAAGCAAAGCCAAAACGTCTTATCCTCTCAGAGGGTGTGCTTTTCTTTCCTCTTCAACTAAACTGTGTTCTCATTTTTCAATTTGTATCTGCCATTCCCTAAGGCATTGAATATTTTAGAAAGTAAATATGGTTTTGAGACACTGAGATGTGTGAGATGTTTTTATGTACTAAGCTGATCCTAAATCCTTCTGAGTCACCACTATCTGTGATGGTGTTTCTTCTCAATCTCACAATGATTCCACCTCATCCAGCTTCCCTGCCTGGCATATTGAGAGGAGATACATATTTGATAGAGTTCACACAGTGAGAGGGTGCCAGACACAGAAAGGTTATTAGGAAAGGTTACCGGAACACACTGATCCTTAAACACACACACACGCGCGCGCCACACAAACAGACACACGCTCACACACAGATTCAAACACACACATGGACAAGCTTGCGCTGCAGACACAAACACAAACACACAAAACCCCAAAGACAAATGAAAAGATCACCAGCACGTGAAAGCAGATGTGCTGTATCGAATGTGTATGTGTATGGATAACCTCAGTTCCCATGCAGAGGAGGAACTGAGTGAGTATATGAATGCATGCATTGAAAGCAAGAAACTGAGTATGCATGTGGGTGTCATAAAAATGTTCCACTGTCCATCCTAGATTTAATAAGCTCTAAAGTCTCTTAGCATAGCTCACATTCTATCCCTGATGGGTGTCTATAGTTGAGCCACAAATGGAGACAACCATCTATAAGACCCAGACTGGAACTCCCGTTGAGACCCCATAACATAACAGTAACTTCAGCGAAGACAAGAACCAGACATACAGTGTCTGGTTGATGGAAAGTGGGAGTCTTTATCAGAGATGATGTCAGGGCTCTAAAAGCAGGGCCTTGTTTAAATCAGGGCCACTCGCATTTCCATAAGTGAAAGCCTGAACATGAGGCAATCTGGTAGGAATCTCATTCTGTCTGAGCATGAACTAGGAGTCTAAGGCGTGGGATGGGTAAAGGGGGGGTTGGTAGGGTTGGATAAGATATTAGCATCGCGCCCGAGGGATCCAAAGGACCTGCCTGGGCATGGAGGGTGTGGTGATGGTTCAAAGACTAATTGGTATATGAGATGAAATGTTGTATCTATCATCCCAACTATTTCATCTGATAACCATCCATTTCCATGTATATGCTAAAATTCATATCACATTACAAGCTGAACGAGAGATCAAGTGTTCCCTTCATCTACTCAGCAATACTGAGCACTGTGTGATTTTGCCTATTTCTTAGCTGCAGGGATCCAGCTTGGATGAATCCCTAACCGTCAAAAAGGAGAACTCTTTTTTTTATTCTAGGAAAAAGCAGCTTGCATTTTCAAAGCTGTTTGGTGCTAATACCAAAGTTGGTTATGTGTCTTTTGATTGTGGATAATACGTTTTTGAAATGAGGTTAAAGAGAGCGAGAGCAAGAGATGTTGAACGTTGCCTAACTATCGTCCCATCCTTCAGGGGCCCAATCAGAATCACCATCTGATTATGAGCAGTGACAAAGGACTCGCTAATAACGGCTTTAGCAGAGTAAGGGGGCATTTTTGATAGAGGGCTTTTTCAAACTTTTAATCTGAATTCGTGACATTTTGCTGAAACAACACACCGCCATCTCACATCCACACCCCACATCATCCCACTAAGTATTGTACATTTAAGCGATTAATTTAATGCTGCTTAGTCGTTTATCCATGTCCTTAGATGATTTGGAAGAATCACAATGATGGATGGATGAAATCAAGACCTATTAGAAATAAGAGGAACAGGAAAAGCGGTGTCTACCTGCACTCTGCAGAGTATTTAGGTAGGTGTCTTGAGAGATGACCTGCAAAAAACAAGACAACAGAAAATGAAGCTTCAGGCCTATGCCACTTAGAGCAAGTTTCCCACATTAGGTTATGGATGCTTGATCATAAGTAGCCCCTTATGTCCTGTAAGTAGTATTGTTTGTAGCTTTCATACCCAACAACTTATTATCTCTCTCTCACTGTTGTATTATATTGTATTGTAGCCTACTTGTAGTCATATGGTGTTACTCTATCATGCTATTCTGTGGATCAGTGAAAATCATTTTAATATTGTGTTAACCATGTTTATCTCTCTTCTCTTCTGCTATATTTTCAACGACTTCGTCACCACTGAGGCTGGGAACAGGAGGCATAGTTTAGAATGTCTATGCAGAACGCAATAAAATGATTGCGAGGTTAAGTTAAGGGGTGCTACTTTAAGGCACCATTATCACAACCGAGGCCACTGAAATCAATACTGTCACGCAAGGGAAACAGCACGCGGTGACGCAATGTCTGGGACTAGGTCTACTTTCGGTATAGCATAGTCTGCACATTAGTCAGTTGAACTCTAATAATTGCATCTGTCAATCTAATGGAGACGGGGGCAGCTGGGGTAATGCCTGAAGCAAAACGTGCCTCTTGCAGACATCTAAAGAACAAATTTATAATGAGACACAGCTCACCAGAAGAGAAAAAAAGAGCTTTGAGCAATATTCTTTGGGGAAAGGGACAAGGGGCTGTATGTAGTTCCCTAGCCTATTGGGTAACACTTAATAATAATATTAATAAGAATGAATAAACTATTTAGAAATAGTAGCCTATACACATTATACATATATATCTATTTCATTATTTCTAAACATCTATAAACATGCATACAGTTCATAAGCATTTATAACCTATAATAATTTGTAAAGCATTTATAGTATGTAATATTCATGAGGCTTATTCATTTAAGAATTATTCATAAGACTTATCCATAAGGAGCAAGCAATTACTAGTCTACAATTGTCGTATTTTACTCCATTGTTTGTGCTTTTGTTATCACTTGATGTATAGCTTGTAACCATACCTTACAAAAATGTAACGTTGCTCTCAAGGAATGTCATTGGCTACGTACATCAATTGCTATTTGCAAGTGAGTATGAAGATATCATTGGATGCATTTGCTCCATTGTTTAAACGTTTATTGGTGGCTCACTCTTGCACACCTCAGACTGTAAAACGCACGAGATAACTCACCAGTGTGTTGTGAGCATTAGCGTGAGCATCAATGGTGGAATCAGCGGGTTCGGCTTCAAATTAAAGTCACCCATTGAAACTGATGCAAACTGATACAAATAGTGTAATCATGCAACAATTGGACAAGATAATGCTAAACAAGGTAGGAATGTTAAAAAATATATATGTTGTAATCGCACTGTGGATGTATTTGAATTCAGAATTGCATTGGGGGCATACCTACAATGCATTCGGAAAATATTCAGATCCCTTTACTTTTTCCACATTTGTTACATTACAGCCTTATTCTTAAATGGATGAAATAAAAAATGTTCCTCATCAATCCACACACAATACCCCAGAATGGCTTTGGTCAGGGAGGTGACCAAAAACCCAATGGTCACTGACAGAGCTCCAGAGTTCCTCTGTGGAGATGGGAGAACTTTCCTGAAGGACAACCATCCCTGCAGCACTGGATCAATCAGGCCTTTATGGTAGAGTGGCCAGACGGAAGCCACTCCTCAGTAAAAAGGCACATGACAGCCCGCTTGGAGTTTGCCAAAGGGCACCTACAGGACTCTCAGACCATGAGAAACAAGATTCTCTAGTCTAAATGAAAACAAGAATGAACTCTTTGGCATGAATGCCAAGCGTCACGTCTGGAGGAAACCTGGGAGCATTACTACGGTGAAGCATGGTGGCTGCAGCGTCATGCTGTGGGGATGTTTTTCAGCGGCAGAGAGACTAGTCAGGGTTGAGGGAAAGATGAACGGAGCAAAGTACAGAGAGATCCTTGATGAATACCTGCTCCAGAGCACTCGGGACCTCAGAACGGGGCGAAGGTTCACCTTCCAACAGGACAACGACCCTAAACACACAGCCAAGACAACGCAGGAGTAGCTTCGGGATAAGTCTCTGAACGTCCTTGAGTGGCCCAGCCATAGACGGACTTGAACCTGATCGAACATCTCTGGAGAGACCTGAAAATAGCTATGCAGCGACTCTCCCCATCCAACATGACAGAGCTTAAGAGGATCTGCAGAGAAGAATGGGTGAAACTCCCTAAATACAGTTGTGCTACGCTTGTAGCTTCATACCCAAGAAGACTCGGGGCTGTAATCACTGCCAAAGGTGCATCAACAAAGTACTGAGTTAAGGGTCTGAAAACTTGTGTAAATATGATATTTCATTTATTTATACATTTGCACAATTTTATTAAAAACAGTTTTTGCTTTGTCATTATGGGGCATTATGTGTAGATTGATGAGGGATTTTTTTTTTTAGAATAAGGCTGGAATGTAACAAAATTTGGAAAAAGTCAAGTGGTCTGAATAAATTCCGAATGCACTGCTATATGCACTGTACAGCCTAACCTATGGATTGTGCACCCATGAAATGGGGTATCAGCCAACTCAGTGTCGATCACGCGAATGTAGATCACTCCCTACTGACGTATGACTTGTGCAAGGGATGGTGCGGTTTGACAAAAAGATCTCTCACTATCAAATCTAATCGCCTGCAGATGATTTAAAAAATGGGGTCCTATTCAACGAAATGTACAGGCTATCGTTTTCTTTATTAATTGATAGGCGCGATAACTTTGAGTATATAGGACACACAGTCAGCCTTCATAAATAGACTGAATGTTAATCATTTATTTATATATACAGTACCAGTCAAAATTTTGGACACACCGACACATTCAAGGGTTTTTCTTTATTCGTACTATTTTCTACATTGTATAATAATAGTGAAGACATGAAAACTATTAAATAACACATATGGAATCATGTAGTAACCAAAAAACTGTTAAACAAATTAAAATACTCTTCCGTTCAAAAGTTTGGTCACTTTGAAATGTCCTTGTTTTTTTACATCAAATTGGTCAGAATTATAGTGTAGACTGAGCAAGAGGACAAGTACATTAGAGTGTCTAGTTTGAGAAACAGATGCCTCACATGTCCTCAACTGGCAGCTTCATTCAATAGTACCCGCAAAACACCAGTCTCAACGTCAAAGAGAGTGATGGTGCTGCATCAGATGACCTGGCCTCCACAATCACCCGACCTCAAGCTAATTGAGATGGTTGGGATGAGTTGGATGGCAGAGTGAAGGAAAAAAGGGAAACATGTGCTCAGTATATGTGGGATATCCTTCAAGACTATTGGAAAAGCATTCCTCATGAAGCTGTCATCAAAGCAAAGGGTGCCTACTTTGTTTAACACTTTTTTGGTTACTACATGATTCCATATGTGTTATTTCATAGGTTTGATGTCTTCACTATTATTCTACACTGTAGAAAATAGTAAAATAATAAAGAAAAACCCTTAAATTAGTAGGTGTGTCCAAACTTTTGACGATTACTGTATATATATTTATACTAGGGTTGGCCTATACAGCCTTATGTTAAAAACAAGCCAAGTTCAATTGCTGAGAATAATGGTCTGTCCAAAGTAGTTCCTTCAACGGGCAATGAAACAAACGGATAAGGGTAGGTAGGCTATTGCTGGCGCTCAAGTTTTCTTGGGATCTAATACCTTAGTGAAAATAAAATGTAGCCTACAGGGCACGATACAATCATTTGAATGAAAATAAAAGTTTAATAATGATGCATTACAGCAGTAGGTCTAATAGGATATTCAGGTAAAAATTCAGGTGAATATGTTTAACCTCTGAATTCGGGTTTACTGGCGCACAGGAAATTGCCACGCACAGCGTCGATATTGCCATTTGCGTAGTGTAAATTGGCCACGCATAACCAATAAACTACGCGAAGTCTATTGCCTACACATTTTAATGACTGTAAATCGTAAGGAATTTGGTTAGGTTATCTATGGGTCACCTGTGTTTACCTTTCTGTTGTAAATGAATAGCCGTTCGCAAACAGAAACGCAGTGATAATGAAAGAAAAAGCAGGCACATACCTCTCCAGAAACTGAGATCAGACAACACCATGCAATTGACAGAGAGAAGAGTCCCTTTAAAGCTTCCTTGTCCGTCATCCTTTTATATGTGTCATTACCCGCGCCTTGAGCAGATTTCACCCATATCCAACCCAAAAAGTCAGCCTCCAAGTGCAAGCGACACTAACCAGGATAAAGAGAGCCCGATACGGACCGTCCAAAGTTAGGCGAGGCACAGGACAATGAGCCGATGGGGTTGTTTTTTCTGTGTCTGGAAAAAGATACAAAAATAATCGAAACTCCTATGTGACATTACACACCCTGTGGTACCAGCTGTGCTTCAAGCATAGACTATAGCTTAAACGACGATCCCCTTCGTGAGGAAGTGTCACTGAAAGCAGACACCGGTGAGAGAAACACACTCTCTCGCCTTCAGTGCGATGCACATATGCCAAGTCGAGAATAAACACACACAGCAAGCTCAACGCTGCCTAGTTGCATTTCACTGGCGTAATGGGGCGCCGCTGTGCGCAGAGGTAAATTAGTGAAGGGTTTTAGGTTTTATAAAGGAATATGCGATTGAGCTGAGTAGGCGCCTAACTGCATATTGCTGTGGGATTTTGAAGCCAAAATATGCCGGAATGTAATGACAAATGTTCCACCTGGATTCGATGTGCACGGTGAATTCAATCCACTTCACCAAAACCAAAAAACATTCAATTAGCCCTACGCATCTCCAGAACCTGCTTTCAAGGCATAGGCAGTTAAAACAACTAAATTATCAATTAAATGCATATTGCCTTCCAGTAATGAGACCTAAACATATTCTCTAACATAAACCACTGTTGCATCCTCATTTAGGCAAGGTTTTGGTAGGTTAGTGCAATCCGGGTTTCTTGGGAAGCCCATACCTTAACCTCTAACCTGTAGCACCAATTTTTTAAGGCCAGAAACGCATATAATAGTAATTTAGAGCACCCCAAGAAAACATTCCAAATTACAAACTCATAAATCAATTGTCATAATATTGTAATGTTGTTCAAAAAAATGTGTTTGAGGTTTTCTCCAAATCAGCTCTAACTTCAGAAACAATCCGATTTCCGGACTGCCCTGCAGTCAGTGTAACACTGTGAATGAAACACGTAAAAATTGGGATACATTTGTGAGGTGGGCGAATTGGGATTTACTATTTCTATTTTTGACAACTTTTACTTCACTACATCTCTAAAGAAAATGATGTACTTTTTACTCCATACATTTTCTCTGACACCCAAAAGTACTCATTACATTTTGAATGCTTAGCAGGACAGGAGAATTGTCTAATTTACATACTTATGAAGAGAACATCCCAGGTCATCCCTACTGCCTCTGATCTGGCGGACTCACTTTGACTAAACACATGCTTCCTTTGTAAATTATGTCTGAGTGTTGGAGCCTGCCCCTGGTTATCTATACATTTAAAAAACAAGAAAATGGTGCCATCTGGTTTGCTTAATATAAAGAATTTAAATTATTTGTAATTTTACCTATATTTGAGCAATTACATTTACTTTTGATACTTAAGTATATTTAAAACCAAGACTTTTACTCAAGACTTTTACTTTAGACTTTTACTCAAGTAGGATTTTACGTGGTGACTTTTACTTGAGTAATTTTCTATTAATGTATCTTTACTTTTACTCAATTATAACAATTGGGTACTTTTTCCACCACTGCCATTAATGTTGTTTCTAAAGCATCTCAAAGAGTCAGAAGCACAAGCAGAGACCCAGCATTATCCCTAACAAGGTTTCCATCCAATTGGTGACAGATTTTCATGCATATATTCTAAAATCCACATAGAAACAATATGCGCATTTTCCCACCAGAGATGTGTTTCCATCCAATTGAGTGGTTGCAGATAAAAGGCTGTGCATGATGACATGGTACATGTCCATGTATCTAATACAAAGTGAAATGGTTTTCATCGCATTTTCAACTCTACTGATGGTTTTCACAAATGTTGTTTGCATTATATAGCGAGTGTGCCCACTCTGGTATTGACATGTGCGCTATAGCCAATTGCTTGCAGATACAATGTGCGCAGATAGCCTACATGATGATATTATTATGGACAAAAGAGCAAGATTATTTTTATTTGTCAAAAAGCAGGCAAGCATTGTTGATCATGTCACCAGAATAACACCTTCAATATCTATTGGAATGGAACATCAAGCTCAACACCTTGCATTTTCACCACCCTGTGAAGTTCATCAAAATATATTTACTCGTTTAATGTCACATGCACAACTACAGTGAAATGCCTTTCTTGCAAGCTCTAAACCCAACAATGCACAGCAATCATAATTTATTTAATCTGTAGCCTAATAAACTGCATGCTTTCCAGACGAGTCATAGTGGGAGGACCACACAACATGTCACAGCGTGACTCAAAATGTACTTTGATATGATGGTTATTATATCAATATTTGCGCATAAAAGCTTTTCCACCGACATTTCTCGCATCGTTTTTTTACCAACACAAAAAAATATCCCACCGTGTCTAGCATATTTTGTTTAGTCGACATTAGGAAAGTTTCCAGAAAAATGTTGTTTCCGTCAGGCCTGTCATTATTAATTTTTTATTTGACATGTAACGTTACTTTACTCACAATAAAAGGTTGGATGGAAACCTAACCTGGTCTCAGAGCATTTAGTATTACTCTGTACAGAAATCCTAGACATTCCATTTGTGACCTGTTCCAGGAAGCTAGGCTTCTGTCTCAGGTCACTACTTCACAGGACAGGCATTTGAACATATATATTTTGTTATATATAAAAAATATTTTGTTGTTGTTGCAAAAATACCTTCTGGACCATGTGAACGTTCATATGCTTTAATAACACACTTGTATGACATCTGTAAATACAAATAAAATAGGTCAATTGTGCCTAGTTGGTTTAGACACAGAAAAAGACAGTAATATTCCATTCCTGACAATGGATGGGCTGGACATGCCGAGAGATGAGATTGGATTGGTCTGCCATGTAGCATGGTTCTGTCTATAACATGAGCTGCTCCCTATGTGTACATAATCCTTGCTACCACAGCTTTTTTGAACGATGTCTTGAGAAACTGTAAAAGTGTGGCTCCCGTTCTCAACATTGCTGCCCGCTATCGACAAAGATCAGTGTGAAAAAGTTGTGATGGACTACTTTCTGGAGGACGATCGTGCCATTCTGACTCCCTCTGGTTCTGAAAATGAATCAGACAATGAGGAAATGCATGATTTAGGTAGAAACATTTTTCATTGAACCAGACTGTAGATTCTTCTGATGACAGTGATGGGGAAGAAACGGCAATGATTGCAAATGTGGAAGGAGTCGAAAAGATAACACAGAAGGCTGTTGTATAAAACACCTGTCTCTGGATTACATCTTCAAACTACGGGCAACCATGGCATCCATGACAGAGAGGGAGAATGGTTCATCCATGTATATGGGCAAGAGTCTAGCAACATTTTCAGATATTATACGTTTCAGATTTTGTCATAAAGTCGTTATCCTTGCAAATTAAAGCATACTGTTAGCTAGCTAGTTTCCGTTAGCTGGCTGGCTCACTAGCTAACGTTACGTGTATGATCTGTGCAGTAATATTATTTGTATCTCAGAAATCCATTTACATTGCTAGTTATAGCCTAATTTTAGCTAGCTAACTAACATTGAACCTAGTTGGTTAGCTTTAGCTACCTGCAGATTCATGCATGGAAGTATGGGTTGGGATTATGGTTCATTGTTTAGCTAGCTAGGTACCTAGCTACATGTCTAAACAAAGGACTCCACTATGCAAGTAACCATTTCACTGTACCGTTTACACCTTCTGTATCCTGTGCATGTCACAAATAAACTTTGATTTTATTTGATATAGTGTGTGTTTACCAGAGATGGTAATGTGAGGAATAACATGACCTGCATGAAAGTCAGATTAGGATTAGGGCAGAGGACTAGATAAAGTATATTTTTACTACTACTTTTTGCTACTACTTTCACCACTTTTAATCTTGAAATCTTTGGTTACTTACTACACTATGTTACTCTTTTTAGTACATGTGAATCCTTAAAGAGAAGGGTGGGGCTAAGGCTTAAAATAGTGTGAACGATGCTGAATGGGTGTAGACAAAGAAGCGCTCTCCAGTAAGTGTACCAAAACATTCAAGGCCATTTTCTCAAAAGTGGGTTTACAAGTTTATTAACCTTCAAAGAATATTTACTTTCCTATTGTTCCTCAACTGCAGTATATGATATACCATTTTCTAGCTCTGAAACTTTACTGTTAGCCAATTTAAAAAACACCCTTTAAAATGTTGCTACATAGGACCGAGTCGAGGTGGTGGGTCACATTTAGTATGATATGTTAAGTTTTGTATGGTATGTATTAATGTGTGGATTTCCATCACCCATTTTGTATAATATGTTACAAATTACAAATTTATTATACAGTATGTTACCAATTTGTAAAACGTACAATATGTAAAAAAATAAATAAAAATGGACAATATGTTCTGAATTTGCTAAATGTATGATATGTTATACATTCTAGCTAGGTGGCTAACCTTAGGATTAGGCTAGGAGTTAGGGTTAGGAGTTAGGTTAACGTTAATGGGAAGGGTTAGCTAAAAGGGTTAAGGTTAGGGTTAGCTAACATGCTAAGTAGATGCAAAGTAGTTAAAAAGTAATAAGTAGTTGAAAAGTTGTTAATTAGCTAAATTGCTCAAGTTGTCCACAATGAGATTTGAACTCGCAACCTTTGTGTTGCTAGATGTTTGCGTTATATGCCCACCCATCTACCTGACCAACCAACCACCCACCCTACATCTGTCTTATGCAACCATACCAAACGTAACGTAATTTATGTCACACCCTGATCTGTTTCACCTGTCTTTGTGCTCGTCTCCACCCCCCTCCAGGTGTTTCCAATCTTCCCCATTATCCCCAATGTATTTATACCTATGTTGTCTGTCTGTTGCCAGTTCATTTTGTTTCATGAAACCTACCAGTGTTTTTCCCCTTGCTCCTGTCTGTTCTAGTTCCTGTTTTCTAGTTTTTCCCGGTTTTGACCATTCTGCTTGCCCTGACCCTGAGCCTGCCTGCCGTTCTGTACCTTGCCACACCACACTGGATTATTGTCCCCTGCCTGCCCTGACTCTGAGACTGCCTGCCATTCTGAACCTTTTGCTCCTTATCTGGATTACTGACATATGCCTGCCCTTGACCTGTCGTTTTGCCTGCCCCTGTACTAGTAGTAAACTTTTGTTACTTCGACCCTGTCTGCATCTGGGTCTTACCTGAAACGTGATAGTACAAACTGGCTAGTAACACCCGCAATACAGGCAACTCCTAGTGTGAAGCCAAAGCTGGAGACGGTCAAACTCTGCCTAGTTGCATAGGCTCGGTAAGAGGTGAATCTGCAGTCTTCGGAGACTCTCTGGGGAACTCGGGTAGCCTCGGATTCTCTCGGCAACAAAGCCGTCAGGGACTTCCGGGATGCCTCGGAGGCTAGGTCGAGTCCTTGGACTGGTGAGTGAAATCTCTTCTCCTCTCCTTCCTTCGTTCCTGTTGTCGCCCATCGATCCGAATGGTGAAGGCGATGAGCGAGTCGAGATCCGTCAGTAGTTCCCGGGCTGCAAGCTCGTCCTATACTTCCTCGGATACTCCGTCCAGGAACATGTCGAACTGCGCTTCTGTGTTCCAGGCTCTGGTTAATGATGTTCTCCGCGACATGTTGAATCGGTTCGTCTTCGTCTACCTCGATGTCATCTCGTCTTCTCCTGTTCCGTCCAAGAGCACGTGCTCCATGTCCGACAGATTTGTTCCGGATGTTCGTTCCTGATGTGGTCTGCTCCTCAGTCCTGGAGTGGGCCCACTCCTCTAGGCTTGCCTGCCACCCGGGTTCCCGGCGGATCTTGGCCTTTGTGCGACAGCGCTTTTGGTGGCCTACCATGGTTCCTGACGTCTCCGCGTTTGTCGCCGCATGCACAATCTATGCACAGAACAAGACTCTTTGGCAAGCTCCTGCTGGTCTCCTTCAACCTGTGCCTGTCCCTGGTCTCACATATCCCTGGACTTTGTCACAGGTCTCCTCCCATCTGAGGGCAACACCGCCGTAGTGGATCGGTTTTCCAAAGCCACCCACTTCATTCCTCTCCCCAAGCTACCCTCTGCCAAAGACACGGCCCAGCTCATGGTGCAGCACGTCTTCCGGATCCATGGACTGCCAGTGGACATGGTCTCCGACCGGGGTCCTCAGTTCTCGTCCCAGTTCTGGAAGGTGTTCTGCACACTCATTGGGTCATAGGCCAGCCTGTCCTCCAGGTTCCACCCCCAGTCCAACGGCCAGTCGGAGTGAGCCAACCAACGACAACAAGTGGATTGCCACTTACAAGCTAGTCAGCGCATGCCCTGAGTATGCGTCCTGGTAATCTGTCTGGCCCTGCGGCCTTTTGAATGTTAACCTGTTTAAAGGTCTTACATCGGCTACAGAGAATGTGATCACACAGTCATCCGGAACAGCTGGTGCTCTCATGCATGGTTCAGTGTTGCTAGCCTTGAAGCGAGCATAGAAGGTATTTAGCTCGTCTGGTAGGCTTGCGTTAATGGACAGCTCGTGGCTGGTTTTCCCTTTGTAATCCATGATTGTTTGCAAACCCTGCCATATCCGACGAGCGTCAGCGCCAGTGTACTATGATTCAGTCTTGGTCCTGTATTGACGCTTTCCATGTTTGATGGTTCATCGGAGGGCGTAGCAGGATTTCTTATAAGTGTCCGGATTAGTGTCCCGCTCCTCGAAAGCGGCAGCTTTAGCCTTTAGCTCAGTGCCGATGTTGCCTGTAATCCATTGCTTTTGGTTGCGATATGTACATACGGTCACTGTGGGGACGTTGTCGTCAATGCACTTATTAAGGAAGCTGGTGACTGATGTGGAAAACTCTTCAATGTCATTGGATGAATCCCAGAACATTTTCCAGTCTCTGCTAGCGAAACAGTCCTGTAACTTAGCATCTGCTTCATTGGACCACTTCCGTATTGAGTGCGTCACTGGTACTTCCTGTTTGAGTTTTTGCTTGTAAGCAGGAATCAGGAGGATATAGTTATATTCAGATTTGCCAAATGGAGGGTGAGGGAGAGCTTTGTATGCGTCTCTGTGTGTGGAGTAAAGGTGATCTAGTTGCACAGGTGACATGCTGGTAGAAATTAGGTTAAAAACTATTTCAGTTTTCTTGCATTAAAGTCACCGGCCACTAGGAGTGTTGCCTCTGAGTGAGTATTTTCTTGTTTGCTTATGGCCCTATAATGTCCGTTGAGTGCGGTCTTAGTGCCAGCATCGGTTTGTGGTAGTAAATAGACAGCTAAGAAAAATATAGAGGAAAACTATTCTAACTCAGGCGAGCAGAACCTTGAGGCTTCCTTAATATTAGAGATCACGCAGCAGTTAACAAAGAGACAGACACCCCCTTTTCCCTGAGCGTCACTGACGCTGCCGTTCTGTCCTGCCAATGTATAGAAAACCCAGCTAGATTTATATTTACCATGTCCGGAGAAACATAGGATATTACAGTTCTTCAGATAACGTTGATGGGATAGTCTCGAACGGAGCTCATCCAGTTTATTCTCCAGTGATTGCACATTTGCCAATAGAACGGATTTTTTCCACTCTCTGACGTAGTCTCGCCAGGTGTTCTGTACGCTGGCCTCTATAGCGCCGTCTCCTTCTTTGAGTGTCGGGGATTTGGGCCTGGTCCGGGATAATCAATATGTCTTTCGCCTCCGACTCATTGAAGTAGAAGTCCTCATCCAAATGGAAGTTAGTGATAGCTTTTCTGATGTCCAGAAGCTCTTTTTGGTCATTGGAAACAATGGCAGAAACATTATGCACAAAAAAGTTTTGATCAGCGCAAAAAAAATACACAAAATAGCATAGTTGGTCAGGAGCCTATAAAACGCCGGCACAGTTGCTTTTTGTTGAAGAGGCAGCAGATAACGTTTGCTTGCGATCTTCTTTCTCCTGTGTCTGAATGAATTGGTGGCTATTTCTTTCTAGCTGGCAAAATAAGTGAACTAGATTTTGTTTGCGTACTGCCAAATGTCAATAATATAGCTAAGTTTGTCCCTGGTATGGGCTAGTAAAAATCCTAAACCTAGCCAGTTAGACAGTGATAGCCACAAGCTGTACTGAGGTGAGAGGGAGGAGAGAATTCACTTTCTGTTTCATCTGCTGGTGGCTAGCTAATTTTCATGCAAATTCGTTTTTCCACATTTATGAAATTATATTTTTTATTTTATAAAGATTGTAATTGTGTCAATATGAATATTGTAGAAAAATCCTCATAGCAGTTTTCCATACTAAAAAGTGAAGTGCCACTTGGTCCGCATTAGCTTACCATGTACAGTAGGCTACAGGCAATATATTACCATGTACAGTAGGCTACAGGCAATATATCACCATGTACAGTAGGCTAAAGGCAATATATTCCTCAATCTTGTGTTCGGAGCTTTCTGGTAGTCTTCTTCATCTTCATACGCGGGGAGCATAAATTGTACAATTGTAAACTAACAAAGAATTTGTCAAGTTAGAACCCATGTATATATTAGATAATATACAGGTTCATTATCTGCTACCTGGACTTTAACCTCTACCCTAACCCTTACCCTTATCCTAACCCTTTTACATCTTTACTTCAATGGGGTGAGGTCAGAGTTGGGACATCCCAAGGGTTCTGTTGAGACTTTTCCGTTATGGTACCTTACTTGGCAATAGGCTGGTACACGTTATTCGCTCACTTAATTCATTCCAGTAGTAGACTAGGCTGCTGCTCACAACCTGAGGCAGCAGTGGAAACATTTTATGAGCCTTTGAACCCATATGAACACATGTAACAGCAGCAGTATTGCCTACTGTGCGCAGAGCTTATTTAAAAGCCAGGTTGTATGACATGTTGGACCCTATATGCCCGCTTGTCAACTATAGATTATTTAAATTAGTGAGCTTGACACATTTTCGAACTTGTAATAGACTACGCCTTTTGGCTCTCTCTTATCAGTATCTGTGCTAACGGTAAAGATGTGTCCCGAGTTTAATACACTAGGCTATTTATTTTCTATGGGGAAGTGTGACCTAAACCTACAGCTTACTTAATAAGAAACATGTTTTAATACAAATTTTAAAATGCAATATGCAGAAATAGCTCCAACATTTCCTGGTTGCTAAAATTCCAATAGTTTGCCTAATTTCAGTTTATGTGACAAAACAAGCATGTATTGTGAAATATATTTTCCATATCCAAAAATATTTTATTTTCAGCTGTTTGAAGCTGGTGTACAAAACCCAAAGAATAAAGAAAAAAAATCAACAACTTAAGAACCGGTAGCATAGGAATAGCACACATAGAACATATCTACTGCTTCTTAGGCTTTCAATGAGAATGATAGATCTATAACACACATTTCTAAGTGAATTATGTTAGGTCGCACACATATTGCAGCATTAAATAAACCACTTTTAAACCACAAATAACCTTCTCACTATTACTGAGAAGATAATCATTATTATAACAAATAAATATGCAATATTGAGATGAATTTCTAGTATATGCCTATAGGCTATTTTCAAAGATGGTTTTGAAGGAGAAAGTCAAAGCATAGAATTTGTTTCCCACTGATCAAGGTGTGATTAGGCCTACTTTAAGAGCACCACTTGTTTTCTCTGGCATCCCAACATAAAGTCAGAAGTGTTTACAAGATGAGCTTAATAAAATCAACATCTCCTCCAAGGATTTGTAAATATTGCTGTGCAACTTGGGAGTTGGCAGTCTATCATGCTCTGCTGGCAATCTTTTAAGATGCAAAGGTAGCACATTATTTCTTATATATACACACTATTGAAACAGCTATGTATTTTCCGAAGTTCTATTCTGGTCTTAACAAGGAATCAAAGAGGGACTAACAAAAGCAGAAAGGCCTTATAGGTTCTGATATGATCTTCAAAAGACCTATTGAGTTTCCTTGAGTATTGGACTGTTAATTATTTAGGCATGTCAGTCTGAAGTAAATGTAGTCATATTATTATGAATATGAATTTGGACTTGATGTGACATGGCTACACAGAGTCAAAGAGCAGGTGAAAAGGCGCACTGCCGAGGCGCACTATAGGCCTGGTGCGTGGTGCCGGCACTGGTGGTACCGGGCTGAGAACACGCACCTCAGGATGAGTGCGAGAAGCAGGAACAAGACACACCGGGTTGTGAAGGTGTACTGGAGACCTGGTGTGTATAGCCGGCATCAAATCTTCCCGGAACTTTAACACAAGTTTCAGGCTGAGTACAAGGAACTGACACAGGTGGCATCGGACAGCTAACACGCTCCTACATTTATTTCAAGCCATCCCTTTAAATACAGTGTATTTAGTTATAATTTTGTCGACAGACTCACTACAATATATCGACAGAACGGGTTCAGAATATTAGGGATCAATGAAAGAAATCCATCTAAATATATGCATATTTGTCACACTCTGACCATTTGCGTTGTTTGTTTCTATGTTTTGTTTGGTCAGGGTGTGATAGGAGTGGGCATTCTATGTTGTATGTCTAGTTTGTCTATTTCTATGTGTTTTGGCCTGATATGGTTCTCAATCATGTTTCCACCATAATTTGCAAATAAATTCATTAAAAATCCTACAATGTAAATTTCTAGATTTTTTTTTCTCATTTCGTCTGTCATAGTTGAAGTGTACCTATGATGAAAATTACAGGCCTCTCTCATCTTTTTAAGTGGGAGAACATGCACAATTGGTGGCTGACTAAATACTTTTTTTGCCCCACTGTAGGTTCTGTTTCAACTGATCACTTTTACGCTCAACATAGCCAATTCATATAGGCACTCGCTCCGGAATGGGAAAAATATCCTGTCTATTTTATTCAGCTATATACACATATCTTGCTAAATTAACAAGCCTACATGGCATGGCGCATAGCCAGATAACATACAATAGCCCAAATCATATTATGTTCTTCTGAAATAAATGTTCTTCATATCACGTTTCTTTAGACCTGCCTAAAATAAAGAAAGGATTTATTGTGATGGTGTACGCGTGAAGGCCTTGTATGCGTGGAGGCCTGGAGATGCTAAATGTGTTTATGTTTATTAACGGTCAATTACCATGAGGCTGGCAGTCTTTTGCATGACAATAACCATCTGACAAAAATTGTATGACCGCCACAGCATTAGACCAGACCATCTTTTATTGGGATGGGCTGGACGAAATTGACACAAAAAAAGTATGTGGACACCCCTTCAAATTAGTAGATTCGGCTAATTCAGCGACACCCACTGCAGACATATCAAATTGAGCACACAGCCATGCAATCATCATAGACAAGCATTGACAGTAGCATGGCCTTACTGAAGAGCTCAGTGACTTTCAACGTGGCACCGCCATAGGATGTCATCTTTCCAACAAGTCAGTTCGTAAAATTTCTGCCCTGGTCAACTGAAAGTGCTGTTATTGTGAAGTGGAAAGTTCTAGGAGCAACAATGGCTCAGCCACGAAGTGGTAGGCTACACAAGCTCACAGAACAGGACCACCGAGTGCTGAAGCCCGTTAAAATCAACTGTCCTCGGTTGCACACAAGCCTAAGATCACCATGTGCAATGCCAAGAGTGGCTGAAGTGATGTAAAGCTCGCAACCATTGGACTCTGGAGCAGTGGAAACACAGATGCTTGGAGAACGCTACCTGCCCGAATGCATACTGCCAACTGTGAAGTTTGGTGGAGGAGGAATAATGGTGTGGCTGTTTTTCATGGTTTGGACTAGGCCCCTTAGTTCCAGTGAAGGGAAATCTTAACGCTATGGCATATAACGTCATTCTAGACGATTCTGTGCTTCCAACTTTGTGGCAACAGTTTGTGAAAGGCCCTTTCCAGATTCAGCATTACAATGCTGAAAGCGATGTCCATACAGAAATGGTTTGTTGAGATCGGTGTGGAAGAACATGACTGGCCTGCACAGAACCCTGACCTCAACCCCATCGAACACCTTTGAGATTAACTGGAACACAGACTGCGAGCCAGGCCTAATTGCCCAACATCAGTGCCCCAACCTCACTAATGCTCTTGTGGCTGAATGGGAGCAAGTCCCTCCAGCAATATTCCAACATCTAGTGGAAAGCCATCCCAGAAGAGTGGAGGCTGTTATAGCAGCAAAGGGGTTGCCAACTCCATATTAATGCCCATGATTTTGGAATGAGATGTTCAGCGAGCAGGTGTCCACATACTTTTGACCATGTAGTGTATGTATTAATTTGTGGATGTCCATCACCCATTTCGTATGATACATTCCAATTACAATTCATATTATATGTTCTAACTTTAGCTAGCTGGCTATTGTTAGCTAGGCTATGGGTTGGGTTTAAGGTTAGCTAAAAGGGGTAAGGTTAGGGTAAGGGTTAGCTAACATGTTAAATAGTTGCAAAAGTAGCTAAAATGTAGTAAGTAGTTGAAAAGTTGCTAACTAGCTAAAATGCTAACGTTGTCGTGATGACATCTGAAATTGCAACCTTTGGGTTGCTAGACGTTTGTGTTATATGTCCACCCATCCAAACTTAAGTAACAATCTGTTTTATGTAACCATACCAGATTTAACATATCCTACTAATTTGAGTGTCCCGGAATTACATTCACTATGTTACATCTAGTCTATGAGAACAGGCTGCAACAACTTATAAAGTAAAATGCAACATCCATTTATGGCCAGCTATGTATAAACTCTAACATTTGTTTATCCTGCAATTCTGCAAGATGTCCTTCAATTGGTTATTCATTTGTCTTCTTCTAATAGACTACCACAGTGTGAGTCATAATACCCATCAAACCTAGTGGTCAAACAAAGAAATGGTTCCAATCGTTTTTCCACCATTCATTTTTTTTTTTAAGAAACACTTTCATGTAGGCTTACCCTGGCGTGACCTTTTGATAACCGTGTAAATCTCTTTAGGATAAGGTGACTTTTATCAATATATTCCTCTGTATTTACCTCCCCAAAATTAAATGCTAATTAGCTATCATAAAGAACTACAAATGCCATGATGATCTGGATGAGACTGCCGAATCGAGGAAAAGGTAAGAATCTCTAGAACTACAAATGCCATGATGATCTGGACGAGACTGCCGAATCGAGGCAAAAGTAATAATCTCTGGATTAACTATCCCATATATGCCATCTACCAGACACTTTTATCCAAAGCCATTTACAGTCATGCATGCATACATTTTACATATGGGTGGTCCTGTGAATCATACCCACTACTCTGGCGTTACAAGCGCCATTCTCTACCAACTGAGCTACCCAGGACCATTACTATCTAATGTTAGCTACATTTAGTAATTAATAAATTGGCCCTCAAAAAAAGTAAATGGACAATTCTATGAACTCTCTTGTGAAGTTTAAAATTGACACAATACCTGTTAGCAAAGGTATCAGCTAGAGATGATGTGCAGGAGCTTGTATGATGTCTACTTAGCATTTCAGAATCTGAGAGTTAATAGAGCTGAATATATTGAGAAAAGTCACCTTGTCTGAGAGAGATTTACACGGTTATCAAAACGTCGTGCCAGGGTAAACCTACACGAAACACAGTCCTTATTTTAAGTGTTTCTAAAATCCCCTATGGGAAAAATTAATGGTGTAAAAACGATTGGAACCTTTTCCCTGTTTGACCGCTGGGTTTTATGAGTATTATGACACCTCCACTGTGGTGCTCTATGCCTCTTAAGCAGGTTGACATTTATTGGGATGGGTCCTTGAGGCAGAACTGAGCAATTTCCACTAGATGGGAGAGCTGCAAAGTCAAAATTGGCTCCATTGTAAAAATGTATGCAAACAAAAATGAAAGACTCACCCATGTTGAATGTTATATTGTTTTTGTGCATCTCTGAGCAATGTTTTATCGATTCCTGGGGTCATTTCATGTAGGCTACTTGAGCTATTGTCGTTCAAGCAGGCAGAAATGAGGCCCATATGACGTAGCATTGCGATACAGCCACTCTTCACTACACTGGAAGTTAATAGGAATATTACATTTAGATCCTCAAAATGTTTATCATACATGTCAGATTTCAATACAGGCCGATGTTATAACGTGGGAGGTTGTCTTCTCTTGAATGAAAGATATATCATGTTTTTTGCGATATTTTAACCTCGAGAAATGTGTAATTTAACAGAGGGTCCACCACATTTCTCCTATTTGTTTTATCAACTGTTACTAATGATCCTCAACAACAACCACACAGCCGTGGCGGCATTTACAGAGGAAGCAAATGAAGGTAAACAAAACAATGTAAATAAATGGAATGATAATGTAGGCAATACCAACTGAAGGGAACTAACAGTAAATTGGCAGTTGAATATGTGTGGTTACTAGACCTACTGACGGTCGATACAGACAGTGGCTAAAATTTAACATAATAGAAATAAGAAACAGAAAAAGTCATGGTAGCCTATAATTAAGACATTTGAGAGTGCCTATTCCAGCAAGTTAAAAGGCCGTAAAATTTCAATTCATAAACTTTACTGTTGATATGCTTCAGTTTGCTGTCATATGACTGGTTTTGTCTCCAGTGATTATAAGATCAAATATATTGAACAAAAATATTTAAAAAAATATGTTTATGGAGTTAGTCAATTGAAATATATTTATTAGGCCCTAATTTATGGATTTCACATGATTGGACAGGGGCGCAGCCATTGGTGGGCCTGGGAGGGCATAGGCCACCCACTTGGGAGCCAGGCCTAGCCAATCAGAATGAGTTTCTCCCCTTAAAAGGGCTTTATTACAGACAATAAATACTCGTCATTTTAGAGTGGCCTTTTATTATCCCCAATATAATGATCAAGCTGTTTAATCAGCTTCCTGAAATGCCATATCTGTCAGGTGGATGGATTAGCTTGGCAAAAAATAAATGCTCACTAACAGGGATGTAAACAAATTTGTGCACTAAACTTGAGAGAAATAAGCTTTTTGTGGGTGTGGAAAAGTTCTGGGATCTTTTATTTCAGCTCATGAAACATGGGATGAAGACTTTACATGTTGCGTTTATATTTTTGCTTGGTATAGATCTAAATCAAGTTATTTATATATACAATTCCCTTACCCAAACATATTACTAATTTACCTAGCTCTTATCAAGTTGTAAATTAGTGCATGGAGAATGGTGTTATTTCAGTCAAAAAAAAATAGGTAGATGCTTTTTCTACATGGAACCGGTAGGTTCACTAGACCTTATTCATGGTTTCCTTGTGTGTAAGGTGGGGGAATTATTAGGGAATTAAGTCAAGGTCAGAATACTGCTTATCTATAGACACCTCCACCACACCTTTATTCATTTGATCTCCACCCAAATGAATAGCAGGTGAATAGCATTCTATTCTCCTGCTTAAATTCAAGCTCAGAATACACATATAGAGAAAAGTTCATGAGGGAATTGCGCTCCATTTATGCAAGCTTAACTCAGGTCGGACTCAGCCCTAGAGTGAATTACTATTTTGTGGTGGTTTGATCAAACCCATCTGCACGAGTGCTGATGACAAAGGAAAGCATTTCCATTTCAGTATGCACGTTTAGCAGGAAATAAATAGGCAAGGAAATGGGGGGCACCGTGGGTGGAGCGAGATGGCAACTTTTCTCTTTTTATAATGAGGACCCCCCAAATCTGATAGAGGATTTAGCAGTTTCCTAAAAACCATTGCCTGAATAAAAAGGACTTGAATTATAAGGAGTGAGTTATAAAAAGGAGTGAATTATAAGGTAATGGAAACTGGAGCTGATATTCCAGTAGACATTAGTCGGTCACTGAGATATTGTCTTGGTACCTCAGTCATCTTAATATGATTTCCAATACCTATAAGACTATGACCTGCAATGGGCTTTGCTTCCTGGCATGTAATCCTATCTGGAAAATTGGCCAATAATACAGAACAGCTAGGCAATTCAACTATATCAGGAGTGTTTCAAATTACATTTGAGTGATCCATTGGAAACTCAAAATAGGTATCCTATTGAGGTGAATGTCCGGTGGTGGTGCACTCCAGAGGAAATGCAACAAAATAACCATAATTAAATACTGCAGAGGTCACTAATATCTTAATATCGTTAGCAACCACTGTCTGTGCAGTATGGATTTATTTAGATCATTTTTAAAGGGAAATACATTTTATGGGAGTCAACTCAGGACACTGAGATAAGTCATTCACACTATATTTCATCCAGGGCACACACACGATATCATGTCATGTTATGAAAACAAATGTCCTTGATCGTTATTTGAGAAATGTAAATTAATAGGGAATCTTAAAAAGCCATGCAATAATATAGCAATAACTGAATGCGTAATGAAAATGCTCTTCAAAATACTAGACAGTGAGTGAAGTTACATATTCGTAGGAATCTTCTTTTGTGACTGAAGCCATTTTAATGGTACTGTTTTATATGATGACCTATAACAGCGTACTCAATTTAACATGGCAATCACAAGAAGTGCATCTGCAGCACAATAAATCCACTTAATTCACTTTGTTGATGAATCACGTCTAGCATTCGTGGAACGTTGGTGATGTTTCTGTGATCTAAGAGACTTCCTCTTTACCGTAAGAACTAGCAGAGACCCCAGTTGGCCACAAAGGCCAAGCATGATAACAGAGGACAGTGGGCAGGGTGGTTAAGATTCTCTGGCCCACAACCTTTGTCAATTAATACATCGTAGTAGTAGGGCTGGGAGTAGTCCTAGATTTCTACGTGTAAGTTGGGGTATCTTTTCAGCAGGATAGTAGCTTGTTTGGGTTGAAGGCGTCCACTCTGGCCAATGGTGTGTTGCTCTGATTTGTTTTTCACTGCAATCTGTAAGGAAATACATTGAAAGAAAAACTTTAAGAAAATGTTTTGCCTCATTCAATACTGGATTTTGTGTTATAGATATATGTAATGTTTTAAAACTTTTATAACTGCCTTAATTTTGCTGGATCCCTGAAAGAGTAGCTGTTGCCTTGGCAGCAGGTAATGGGGATCCATAATAAATACAAATACTAATTCATTTAAAAACATATCGGCTTGAGATACACTACATGACCAAACGTATGTGGACATCAGCTCATCGAACATATCATTCCAAATTCATGGGCATTAACATGGAGTTGGTCCCCCCCTTGCTGCAATAACAGCTTCCACTCTTCTGGGAAGGCTTTACACTAGATGCTGGAACATTGCTGTGGTGACTTGCTTCCATTCAGCCACAAGAGCATTAGTGAGGTCGGGCACTGATGTTGGGCGATTAGGACTGGCTCTTGGTCGGTGTTCAAATTCATCCCAATGGTGTTGGATGGGGTTCAAATTAAAATCACATTTTAATTGGTCACATACACGTGATTAGCAGATGTTATTGCAGGTGAAACAAAATGCTTGTGCTTCTAGCTCCGGCAGTGCAGTAATATCTAACAAATTACACAACATATACCCAAAACACACAACGTCAACAAAACTAAGGAGATGATTGTGGACTTCAGGAAACAGCAGAGGGAACACCCCCCTATCCACATCGATGGAACAGTAGTGGAGAGGGTAGCAAGTTTTAAGTTTCTCGGCATACACATCACAGACAAACTGAATTGGTCCACTCACACAGACAGCGTCGTGAAGAAGGCGCAGCAGCGCCTCTTCAACCTCAGGAGGCTGAAGAAATTCGGCTTGTCACCAAAAGCACTCACAAACTTCTACAGATGCACAATCGAGAGCATCCTGGCGGGCTGTATCACCGCCTGGTACGGCAACTGCTCCGCCCTCAACCGTAAGGCTCTCCAGAGGGTAGTGAGGTCTGCACAACGCATCACCGGGGGCAAACTACCTGCCCTCCAGGACACCTACACCACCCGATGTTACAGGAAGGCCATAAAGATCATCAAGGACATCAACCACCCGAGCCACTGCCTGTTCACCCCGCTATCATCCAGAAGGCGAGGTCAGTACAGGTGCATCAAAGCTGGGACCGAGAGACTGAAAAACAGCTTCTATCTCAAGGCCATCAGACTGTTAAACAGCCACCACTAACATTGAGTGGCTGCTGCCAACACACTGACATTGACACTGACCCAACTCCAGCCACTTTAATAATGGGAATTGATGGGAAATGATGTAAATATATCACTAGCCACTTTAAACAATGCTACCTTATATAATGTTACTTACCCTACATTATTCATCTCATATGCATACGTATATACTGTACTCTATATCATCGAATGCATCCTTATGTAATACATGTATCACTAGCCACTTTAACTATGCCACTTTGTTTACTTTGTCTACATACTCATCTCATATGTATATACTGTACTCGATACCATCTACTGTATGCTGCCCTGTACCATCACTCATTCATATATCCTTATGTACATATTCTTTATCCCCTTACACTATGTATAAGACAGTAGTTTTGGAATTGTTAGTTAGATTACTTGTTGGTTATTACTGCATTGTCGGAACTAGAAGCACAAGCATTTCGCTACACTCGCACTAACATCTGCTAACCATGTGTATGTGACAAATAAAATTTGATTTGATTTGATTTAATTAGGAATGAATTAAGACTATACATATGAATGAGTGATGTCAGAGCGGAGCGGACTAAGATACAGTAGAATAGTATAGAAAACAGTGTATACACATATGAGATGAGTAATGCAAGATATGTAAACATTATTAAAGTAACTAGTGTTCAATTCCTTAAAGTGGCCAGTGATTTCTAGTCTATGCCTATAGGCAGCAGCCTCTAATGTGCTAGTGATGGCTGTTTAACAGTCTGATTACCTTGAGATAGAAGCTGTTTTTCAGTCTCTCTGCACCAGCTTTAGTGGGGTGAACAGGCAGTGGCTCAGGTGGTTGATGTCCTTGATGATCTTTTTGACCTTCCTGTGACATCGGGTGCTGTAGGTGTCCTGGAGGGCAGGTTGTTTGCCCCAGTGATGCGTTGGAGAGCCTTGTGGTTGCGGGAGGTGCAATTTCCGTACCAGGCGTTGATACAGCACGACGGGATGCTTTCAATTGTGCATCTGTAAAGGTTTGTGAGGGTTTTAGGTGACAAGACAAATTTATGTAGCCTCCTGAGGTTGAAGAGGCTCGGTTGCACCTTCTTTACCATACTGTCTGTGTGGGTGGTCCATTTCAGTTTGTCAGTGATGCGTATGCCAAGGAACTTGAAGCTTTCCACCTTATCTACATTGACGGGACCGCAGTGGAGAAGGGGGTGCACACTCTGCTGTTTCTTGAAGTCCACAATCATCTCCTTTGTTTTCTTGACGTTGAGTGAGATTGTTTTCCAGGCACCACACTCCCAGAGCCCTCACGTCATCCCCGTAGGCTGTCTCGTCATTGTTGGTAATCAAGCCTACTACTGTTGTGTCGTCTGCAAACTTGATGATTGTGTTGGAGGCGTGCTTGGCCATGCAGTCATGGGTGAACAGGGAGTACAGAAGGGTGCTGAACACGCACCCTTGTGGGGCCCCAGTGTTGAGGATAAGCGGAGTGGAGGTAATGTTTCCTACCTTCACCACCTGGGGACGGCCCATCAGGAAATCCAGGACAAAGTTGCACAGGGTGGGGTTCAGACCCAGGGCCTTAAGCTTAATGATGAGCTTGGAGGGTACTATGGTGTTGAATGCTGAGCTATAGTCAATAAAAAGCATTCTTACATAGGTATTCCTCGTGTCCAGGTGGGATAGGGCAGTGTGTAGAGTGATGGCGATTGTATCATATGTGGGTCTATTGGGGCGGTAAGCAAATTGAAATGGGTCTAGGGTGGCAGGTAAGGTAGAGGTGATATGATCCTTGACTAGTCTCTCAAAGTACTTCATGATGACAGAGGTGAGTGCTACAGGGCGATAGTCATTAAGTTCAGTTACCTTTGCCTTCTTGGGTACAGGAACATTGGTGGCCATCTTGAAACATGTGGGGACAGCAGACTGGGATAGGGAGAGATTGAATATGCCCGCTGGTCTGCGCATGCTCTGAGGACGCGGCTAGGGATGCCGTCTGGGCCGGCAGCCTTGCGAGGGTTAACGCGTTTAAACGTTTTACTCACGTCGGACATGGAGAAGGAGAGCCCACAGTCTTTGGTAGTGGGCCGTCGGCGGCACTGGGTTATCCTCAAAGCGTGCAAAAAATGTATTTAGCCTGTCCGGAAGCAAGATGTCGGTCTCTGCGATGTGGCTGGTTTTCCTGTTGTAGTCCGTGATGATATTTATACTGACGTTAAGCTTGCTTGATTGCCTTGCGGCGTGAATAACTACACTGTTGATATTCTGCCATATTACCAGTCACCTTGCCATTGTTAAATGTGGTGGTTCGCGCTTTCAGTTTTGCACGAATGCTACCATCTATCCACGGTTTCTGGTTAGGGTAGGTTTTAATAGTCACCGTGAGTACTACATCTCCTATACACTTCCTTATAAACTCAGTCACCTTATTTGTGTATGCGATTATTTTCGCAAGCTACCCGGTACATATCCCAGTCCATGTGATCAAAACAATCCTGAAACGTGGATTCTGATTGGTCAGACCAGCATTGAATAGTATGAAGCACAGGCACTTCCTGTTTGAGTTTCTGCCTATAGGATGGGAGGAGCAAGATGGAGTTGTGGTCAGATTTGCCGAAAGGAGGGCCTTGTAAGCATTCCACAAGTTTGAATAGCAATGGTCAAGAGTCTTAGTAGCACGAGTCGAACAGTCAATATGTGGATAGAGCTTCGGCAGCCTAGTCCTCAGATTTTCTTTGTTAAAATCCCCAGCTACAATAAATGCAGCCTCGGGATATGTGGTTTACAGTTTGCATGAAGTTGTTTGAGAGTCGTCGAGGTTTCGACTTGAGGTGGGATGTAAACGGCCTTGGCAATGACGTTGGAGAATTCTCTTGGGAGATAATATGGTCGGCATTTAATTGCGAGGTATTCTAGGTCGGGTGAACAAAATGACTTGAGTTCCTGTATGTTCCTAGAATTACACCATGGGTCGTTAATCATGAAACACACCCCTCCACCCTTCCCTATTTATTCCGGTCTGCGTGATGTACTGAGAATCTTGCTGGCTTTAACGACTCCGACAGAGTATCCCAAGAGAGCCATGTTTCCGTGAAACAAAGTATGTTACAGGCCCCGATGACTCTCTGGAAATAAATTCTTGCTCTTCAACTTTGTTATCCAAAGACTGAACATTAGCGAGTAATATACTCGGAAGCGGTGGGTGGTGTGCGCACCTCCTAAGTCGAACCAGCAGGCCGCCTCGAGTGCCTCTCCTCCGTAGGCGATGTTTTGGGTCAGCCTCTGGAATAAGTGTAATTGCTCTGGGGAGAGTGAACAAAAATCTTCTCCAGGGAGTCTTATTCCTGGTCGTAATGCTTACAGTTCTGGTGAGTTACCGCCACTCTAATATGCAATAGTTCTTCCCGGCTGTATTTTATGACACAAAACATTTCCTGAGCTAATAATGTAAAAAAGAGTACATAAAAAAACAAAATACTGAAAAGTTTCCTAAGAGCTAGTCGAGATGCTGCCATATCCGTCGGCACCATCTTCATCTGAGGTCAGGGCTCTGTGCAGGCCAGTCAGGTTCGTCCACACCGATCTTAACAAACCATTTATGTATTTACCTCACTTTGTGCACAGGGGCATTGTCATGCTGAAACAGGAAAGGGCCTTCCCCAGACTGTTGCTATAAAGTTGGAAGCAGAATGTCATTGTATGCTGTAGCGTTAAGATTTCCCTTCACCTAGGGGCCGAGTCCGAACCATTAAAAACAGCCCCAGACCATTATTCCTCCCCCACCAAACTTGACAGTTGGTACTATGCATTCGGGCAGGTTGCATTCTTCTGGTATCTGCCAAACCCAGATTCGTCCGTCGGACTGCCAGATGTCAGTGTGATTCATCACTCCAGAGAACGTGTTTCACCTGCTCCAGAGTCCAATGGCGGTGAGCTTTACACCACTCCAGCCGACACTTGGAATTGCGCATGGTGATCTTAGGCTTGAGTGCGGCTTCGGCCACGGAAACCCATTTCATGAGGCTCCCAACAAACAGGTATTGTGCTGACGTTGTTTCCAGAAGCGATTTGAAACTCGGTAGTGGGTGTTGCACGAGGACAGACAATTTTTGTTCTGTGAACTTGTGTGGCCTACCACTTCCCGGCTTAGCCATTGTTGCTCTTATATGTTTCCACTTCACAATAACAGCACTTACAGTTGACCGGGGCAGCTCTAGCAGAGCAGAAATTTGACGAACTGACTTGTTGAAAAGTTGTCATCCTATGATGGTGCCACGTTGAAGTCACTGTGCTCTTCAGTGAGAACATTCTATTGCCAATGTTTGTCTATGGAGATTGCATGGTTGTGTGCTTGATTTTATATACCTGTCAGCAACGGGTGTGGCTGAAATAGCCGAATCCACCCATTTCAAGTGGTGTCCACATACTTTTGTAAATATAGTGTATTTATTCACATTTATAAATAATGTATTACTACTTGTAGACACTAAACTGAAAGCGTAATTAAGCTAATAACTTGTTATCCATCTGTGCGGCACTAAAATAGCATGCAGTAGCTGGGCACCTCAGCTGAGGGGAAATTAGCCCTGACACAAATAAAAAGCGAAACAGGAGGGAAGACCCTAAAGGAAACTGGGCAGGGGGAGAGTTTGGTTATGACTCAAGACAGTTAACAGCAGAGAAAATTATGTTACCCGTGCTGTCTCATTACCTTGGCCCTTGTCTCCTAGCAAAATGTTTAATAAAAGAACATAACCGTGCTGACCTAGTTTAAAACAACAGGGGGTCGGGAGAGAGGGGTGTGTGCAATAAGCCTGGAGCAAGGATTTCCTGTACACTGAGTAGCAGCAACATACCTGGGCTTTCTCAACACACTTATAGAAGGACTGCATTTCATTGGAGCAGAAGGTGTCGACGAAGTTGTTCTGCTTCCAGCACGCCATCATCATGGACATCTCTGTGACGCATGTGGCCTCTGTGGGAAAACAGTGTAATCACTTTCCAATGCTGTTGTCAAAATTATAAGGTACTACTAATTCAGCATACTGATGACTGATCTACAATGATTTCAGGAGTGTGTCATTTATGCACATTGTAAATAAGAGATGTAACAGTCAACACAGCCGACCAATCAGAGTGTAGAGAGCTGGGGCACGTTCAGTAGACAGAACAGTGTGCAATGTTCAATTCCACCGAAACTATGCTGTACTGAACAGCACGACCAGGGGAAATTAATTCCGCCTATTATGTTCCAAAACGTTTCTTAAACAGAAGCAAATGAAACGGGGAGGAACCTACCCGCATTTCTCAAATAGAAACTCGTTTTAGTTGCCAATGTTTGGCCAGTTGAAGAACGACGTGATTATGATGGGCCAGAGGACGATCGTGTGTTCTGTGTGCTGCACGAGGTTGCGATTTAAAATAGTCATTCACACCCATATTGATAAGGTCACACCTTGCCAACCGCTAGCAAACGTACCTCAAGACTGTTGAAGAACGATGCGCACCGTTTAGGGGAAACGTGTCGTTCAGTACAAATCGTAAAGCAATAAATAACAAAACGTGCAATTAGCTAACTAAATGTACTGGGCTGTTGGCTGTGTTAGGTCTACAGCCGTATCCACTGGATAGAACATGTCATTACACAGGTTAATTTGGAAGCCTTTAACAGAAAAGCCTTACCCCCTTTCTTAATTTTCCTGTTGGCGACCTCATCTTTCAGAACAAGCGGCTTGTTGGGTTTCAGAACGGGCTTTTTATGCTTTCTGCTCAACATCCGACTGACCTTCTCCTGAAGCGCAGTCCCACCTTGCATCGCCATTGCGGCTTGCACAAATAAATTATCACACGTAAATAGCGAAAATATAAATGTAATATCTTGCTTTCACAATAAACTATCGCAAAACTGCCTAGATACGTGAAATAGTATTGTCTCTAACAACATTTCCTCACAAGAGACAAACGTGGGGCGCCATCTTTGGTCGTATATTGCTGTTACTGTAGTAATGACTATGTTGTGACAAGACATTACGAAAGATTAACGTAAAGCGTTTGTAGTTTTCTGTCGTCTAATGAGCTGCACATTTTAAATGTATCTAAAGCGGCAAAATGCGATTGGTACTTCCATTTTTGGACTTTGATAAATTATATACTCATTGATTCTTGAAGTCTCATGAGCTTAGTTCAACTGTCATACCCCATCAGAACTAAACATATAAGCTTGTTTGACCATTATTTGTAAACAATGTAATTATAAACAAACATTGTATAGCCTCAGAATATGAATACAACTATAAGTTTGATATTATGGATGGTCAGTCCTTGCATCCATGGCTCTGTATGAACTTGAGACACATTTCTCCAGCCCAATCCCTCAGCTCTTTACCAAAACAGTGGCAGGTGGCCACTTTATTGTTTACTGCGGATTACCCCTTTAATAACTAAATTATATTTGTGTAATAATATTGTATCAAAAGAGTTACATATCCTGCCCTTCCAATTTATAGATGACCAATTTTAAGATCCTTCTTGAGCTTTTGCATTCTTGCCCATGGGCTGCAATAATTTACTGCATATTCTTAAATTATACACATTCTGCCTCTGCCTTTGTTGGCTAAGCAGTTTACCCTTCTTTTCCCATCTCTCTTTAAACACAAGTAATCACACTTTTTTTGCATATCGAAAAAATATATATAATAAAGAAGAATTCCAGAGCTCGTAGTGATTCTATCCTGAGGTTATTATCATCCATGCCAGGAACAAGTGATATGTCAAGTTGTAACACAACCCCAACATTTCAGTGTAATTAAAATAATTCATATAAGTTGATTCGGAACAGGAAACACTTGTCTTGTGGTATATGGCTGTCATAGACAGGCATCGGGCCTTTGATAGCTTGATGTAGATGATGCCTTTGTGAACCACAGTATTTTGCAGAAGTATGACATCGCTTGTGGCCTAATGATACAACAAACTATAGATTGAGATTATGTACTTCAAATGTTGACAAACAATGGAATGTTTATTGCATCAAGCATGGCTGTCAATCTCAGTGTCAAGTGCCTGCCCTTCACCCTTCACTTCAATGTTCACCGACCCCGACCCCCTGCCTACCAACCAGAACGGAGCTGACCAGAACGGAGCTGGCCTGTCAATTACAAGACTGTTTGTATGGAAAAAGCTCTAAGAAAGTTAACACTTTATTGGTCAACCAGAACCTACATGGAGTTGCTGGCCCCATTTCCCAGTCACAGCCCCAGTAATGATGCAGTAATGTTTTTGGTGCTAACCATTTGCAGATGTACACATAGTGGTAAATAATCTTACTTTGTACTGTCTGTTAATTGAAGGAATGTTTAAGTGGAGGGTCATTTGAATTGGTAGCTAAGGAATGCCTGTTCTGTTCTAGTGTTGATTTTGTGTTTGTCAGGATGACGTCGCTGCCTCTACAGCTGCATGATGACCTTTAACCTGTACTGTCTTGTTCATTTTTGCACCCAGGTATGTCTGAATCCCTCTGAACTCTCTGTAAATGTGCATATTGACTAGTGACCTCGCGGGGAGGGGGTGGCCGGCCGTTGCTAAGGTCAGCTCTGCCTTCTCAGCCTCTCACCTCTGTAGTGTGCCTGAGAGATGGGTTCACTGGCTTCAAACAAAGAAACTGTAACGGCTCTCCTCTTCGTCTGATGATGAGGAATAGGAATCATCGGACCAACACACAGCGTGGTATGTGTTCATAGTAAATTTAATTAAATAAACTGAACACTGAATGACAAAAAACAACAAAGACAGTGAACGACAGAAAACAGTCCTGTAAGGTGAAAAACACAAAACAGAAAGAATCTACCCCCAAAAGCCTCTCTATGGTCAGGGCGTGACAGTACCCCCCTCCAAAGGTGCGGACTCCGGCCGCAAAACCTGACTCTAAAGGGGAGGGTCCGGGTGGGCCTTCTTTACGGCGGCGGCTCGGGTGCGGGACGTGGACCCCGCTCCACTTCAGTCTTGCCCCACTCTCTTCAGTTTTGGGGACTCTCGCAGCGGGCCCCGGACTGAAGACCCTCGTAGAGGGCGCCACTGGACTGAAGGGCGCCTCTGGACTGAGGGGAGCGTCTGGACTGAGGGGCTGCGAATCTGTCAGCTCCGGATTGAAGGGCGACTCTGGCAGCTCCAGACTGACGGGCGGCTCTGGCAGCTCTGGACTGACGGGCGGCTCTGGCAGCTCCGGACTGACAGGCGGCTCTGGCAGCTCCGGACAGGAGGGCGGCTCTGGCAGCTCCGGACAGGAGGGCGGCTCTGGCAGCTCCGGACAGGAGGGCGGCTCTGGCAGCTCCGGACAGGAGGGCGGCTTGGTTCTGGGAACAGGCACAGGACTCACCAGCCTGGGGAGACCTACAGGCGGCCTCTTCCTTGGCCGGTGCACCGGATGCACTGGGCCGTGGATGCGCACTGGAGGTCCCGAGCAACGAGCCTGCACAACCCGTCCTGGCTGGATACCCCCTGTAGCCCGGCAAGTGCGGAGAGTTGGAACAGGCCGCACTGGGCTGTGCTGGCGAACCGGGGACACCGTGCGTAGGGCTGGTGCCGTATAACCCGGGCCGATGAGACGCACTGGAGACCAGATGCGCTGAGCCGGCTTCATCCCTCCTGGCTCAATGCCCACTCTAGCCCGGCCGATTCGAGGAGCTGCGATGTAACGTACCGGGCTGTGAACGTGCAATGGAGACACCGTGCTCTCCACCACATAACACGGTGCCTGACCAGTACGACGCTCCACATCGGTAAGCATGGGGAGTTGGCTCAGGTCTCCTACCTGACTCCGCCAATCTCCCCGTGTGACTCCCCCAAAACAAATTCTGGGGCTGCCTCTCGTGCACTTTTCAAGTTTCTTGTCATTAGCTGTCATCAGCTGTCATAGCTGTAGGGTTTATGATGGAGGGTCCAAGTAAAGGCTTACTGTACGGCCCAGTCCATAATTATTGGCACCCTTGATAAAGATGTTCAAAAAATACTTTATAAAATAAACCACACAAATACTATACTGAATACAAAAAATATATATAATTGTACACTAATATAATTGTTCTGAGAAAGAGATTTTGTTTAACAAGTAATATAAATTTTTTTCAAAGATAGCGGTCAAAATTATTGGCACCCCTGTTTTCAATACTCTAGCACCTTCCAATTGCGAGGATAACGACACTGATCCTTTTTCTAAAATGTTTTATTAGATTGGAGAACATGTTGGGAGGGATCTTACAACATTCCTTCATACAGAATCTTTCCAGATCCTTGATATCCTTTGTCTGCTCTTATAGACCGAACTCATCAATTCAAACCGCAGGTTTCTAATGGTGTTCAAGTCCGGAGACTGAGATGGCCATTGCAAAATATTGATTTTGTGGTCAATTAAACATTTTACTGAGGATTTTGATTAGTGCTTGGGGTTATTGTCTTGCTGGAAGATCTACTTATGGCCAAGTGTCAGCCTCCAGGCAGAGGCAATCTGGGCTAGGTTTCCCTAAAACATTGTAGCACTAAGATCATCTTTAGTCCGTTTATTTTTAATGGAATTAAGATGCTCTTAGTGCTATGACGCTTTTAGGAAACCTAGCCCAGGTTTTTTGTCTAAAATGTCCTCATACTTGATTAAGTTCATGATGGAAGCAAAATAGCCACATAACATCAAAGATCTACCACCATATTTTAACCATAGGTATGAGGTACTTTTCTGCATATGCTTTTCATTTTCAATGCCAAACTCACCACTGGTGTGCATGGCCAAAGAGATCTATTTTCATGTCATCTGACCACAGCACCACTTGGAGTATGATAAATGGCATTGGTACTTGGAACGGAAGCGATGCTATGTTCAGATGACATGAAAATAGAGCTATTTGGCCACGCACACCATCTCAGTCTCCCCGGAATTGAACCCCATTGAAAACCTGTGGTTTGAATTGAAGAGGGCTGTCCATTAGAGCAGACAGACATCAAGGATCTGGAAAGACTCTGTATGGAGGGATGGTCTAAGATCCCTCCCTATGGGTTCTCCAATCTCACAAAACATTTCAGAAAAAGGCTCAGTGTCGTTATACTCGGAGCATGGTAGAGTACTGAACACAGGGGTGCCAATAAGTTTGACCTCTATCTTCTTTTTGTGTGACCAAATCTTTATAATTTTTTGCATTTCTTGTGGGCTACATGCACAATGCACAAATGCATATAATGGAATAGTTACTGCGCATCACAGAGCCAAAAAGAAGAATAAATTGACTAGCTATGTAAGAGAAAAACAAAGTGAGCCTCTATTCTCAACCTCCCACCTCATTACTCCCACCCTACCCATCCTACAATACATGTCTTCCCCCAACCACCCACCTCATTACTCCAACCCCACCCATCCTACAATACATGTCTCCCCCCAACCACCCACCTCATTACTCCAACCCCACCCATCCTACAATACATGTCTCCCCCAACCACCCACCTCATTACTCCAACCCCACCCATCCTACAATACATGTCTCCCCCAACAACCTACCTCATTACCTCAACCCCACCCATCCTACAATACATGTCTCCCCCAACCACCCACCTCATTACTCCAACCTCACCCATCCTACAATACATGTCTCCCCCAACCACCCACCTCATTACTCCAACCCCACCCATCCTACAATACATGTCTCCCCCAACAACCTACCTCATTACCTCAACCCCACCCATCCTACAATACATGTCTCCCCGAACCACCCACCTCATTACTTCAACCCCACCCATCCTACAATACATGTCTCCCCCGAACCACCCACCTCATTACTCCAACCCCACCCATCCTACAATACATGTCTCCCCCAACCACCCACCTCATTACCTCAACCCCACCCATCCTACAATACATGTCTCCCCCAACCACCCACCTCATTACTCCAACCCCACCCATCATACAATACATGTCTCCCCCAACCACCCACCTCATTATTCCAACCCCAACCATCCTACAATACATGTCTCCCCCAACCACCCACCTCATTACTCCAACCCCACCCATCCTACAATACATGTCTCCCCCAACCACCCACCTCATTACTCCAACCCCACCCATCCTACAATACATGTCTCCCCCAACCACCCACCTCATTAATCCAACTCTACCCATCCTACAATACATGTTTCCCCCCAACCACCCACCTGGAAACCATGTTTTCCACCCCTTCCCACCCCCCTAGCAACCAGAAAACCCCTCCTCATACCACCCTTCCCCATGGAAAGTTAAAAAAAACATGTTTTTATTATTTGTTAAACAATACCTCTTTCTCTGAGCAATTGTATTAGTATAAAATAAGATCGTTTCCCCATTTGTTTTGAGCATACATTTTAGCTCAGTATTTGTATTCTTTATTTTATGCAGTCTTTTTTACCCATCTTTATCAAGGGTGCCAATAATTACAGACCTGACTGTACATGGTAAAGGTAGATATCATGGGGGAGGTTCTGGAAAGTACAACTTTTATCCTCAAGACACACTAGCTGTCCCACCTCTCCCTCTGCACATTTCCTCAAGGAGATTTAATAAAGTAAACTGGGAGGATTAGGCCACTTCTCCCAGCCTCCTCTGCTGCAGTCTGAACAGCTGTGCCAGTGTGTGCCGTACCTCCATGTTCCGAATACCGTAGGCAAGTGGGTTGATGCATGGTGGTACCATGAATGCCACTAACGCAGTTAAAAACATTGAGCGCTCCGCCAGTGACAAATTATCAGGAGGTGTCATGGACATGGCTTTCCTTAGCACCAATCTGGCTATATACCCCATGATGGGCAGCAGCTGCAGGAAGAACATAAAGAAATAGAAGGTGATGGTGTGACGGGCGAGGTTATTGTCAGAGTGGAAGGGTTCCACGGCTCTGCGGGCCGCTTGGTACATGCATCTGTAGCAGATGGAGAAGGTCTAGATGCAGACGAGAAGTACAACAATGATACTGACTGCGTGGAACATCTTCATTGCCCAGTGAAGGCCAGGTAGTTTATCCATGATTATGGGATCGCATAGTAGCCCTGGAATGGCTCTGCCAAAAGAGGTCTGTCCAGAGAGTAGAAGACCCACTTGGACAACAGCTACAGTCACTGAAAGCACCCAGGTCAGCACTATGGCCAGACGTAGTCGCCTGGAAGTCAAGATGACCATGTAACAGAGGCCGAGGCATATAAAGATGAAACGCTCCACGGCCATGAGGGTCAGAGTGAGCAGAGAGCATAGGATGCCTGTGCTACAGACAGTGACCTGCAAAAGGTACCAGCAGCAGGTAGCTGTTCACCATCACAGAGAAGAGGAAAAGAGTCATGAACAACAAGACCAAAAGAACCAGTGATGTCTCATTCTGTACGATTTTCAGAATTCTCCTTTTGAGCGACACAGATTGAGGAGAGTTGAGGGGAGGAGTTAAAAGGTGAAAAGGCAGGTGGCGTCGAGCATCCTTAAGCAACAGGTCAATTTGTTAGCAGTAACTTAAAACCAATTAATTTTGGTCCCTTGTGATGTTGTTTATTCATAATCGCACAACCTACCTTTTCATCTTAAACATTTAGCTCGCATGCAGTATTTGGTTCTGAGTCACAAGACCAGAACCAAATAATCATTGAATTCAGGTGATTTGCAAGGGCAAATAACCACACTTCCATTGCTTTCTGGAAATCAGGCAGTGCCTTTAAGTGAGTGATGACGACTGAATATACAAGCAAGTACAAGTTTGACATGGACATTTACACCTCATTTATAGAGCAGCCGATAAGGAAATTTTTTCAGTCTGTTAAAAATGGCAAACATCAACAAGACCAACGGCAACCCACACCACTCTCATCACGGTTGTTAGCAATAGTAGCATCCCCACAGTTTCAGTTTGTTATAAGAAACTTGGATTTGGGCATTGTCTTCTGACGGGTGGAATCATTAGTACGCAACGTGCAATCGCTCAATGACGGAGCAGACGACTGTCACCCTGACATAAGACCGTGGGGTTTGGGCTGAATGATCCATCACAAGAACCATGGCCAGAAGAGACAGCAGATGGTATTGTTGATTAAAGTTGATTAAATTAAGGCTACAATTGTAAAGGGTTTTACAACAGGGCCTAGGTGTCCACTGAAAATCATCATTATCCACAGTTTCACCTGTTTGGCCTGTGATCTTCTCACGCAGAAGTGTATTGAAGAGCTCTTGTCAGCTCTAGCTATGGCCATGTACTGTAGCTTTGAGCTACACAATCAATTTCAGACACTTTGGAATGATTTGGACATGAAATATGCCACACTGTTTGTTGCCATTGTCCTCATCAGACCTTGGACCTGGAACGAATAACATTCCCACACAAACAAGTGCAAGAAGAAGTGTGATCAAATGTTATTACTGTAATAACAAGCACTTGTGGACTGATGTTGACATACTGTACATTGTGATGCTCAACCTACTAAATTGCATGCAATTTCACACAATCTATGAATAAGCTATAAGACTAGACCTCAAATGTTGAAGAGACATGAGGAGGCTTTTCAATGAGAGAAAAGAAAAGCATGTGTGGGCAGCAGTAGCTTTTAATGAGTGGAGGGTGTTTGTGATCTAATTGACAATGTTCCAGTTTCATTGATACAGACGATTTAATGCAAGTCAGGCTCAGCTAACTGTCTGATTAATATACGGTACATGCTTCATATTGAACCATGAGTCCCTCTAGCTTCCTCCTCTGTTGTTCCTTCTCCTTCGGGATGTTCACATACTTATAATGAGAGATTTTCTGAACATGGAGGCGAAAGAAACCGCCTATTCATTTCAAGCGTTACAATGTTGTACAGTTAATGAGTATTTATGCCTCAAGAAATTGCCCAGTTGCTTGTGTCAGAGTGGGCGGGTTTTACACTCATCAGAGAAATGAAATTGTGAGGAGTTATGGAATATAGGATGTAAGTGGAGAGGTGGGGAAAGTGAAGAAGCGTGAACCAGCATGAAATTGAATTAACATGGAGAGAGGGTTTGAATGAATGGATTCACCTTGGGTAGGATTTAAGAAGCTTTAGGATGAGGAGCAGAGTTCACGGAGGCCTAAAGGAAGGGGTCAGTGCAGTGTCAGGGATTTAACAGTCATCAGCAAGGGCCAGTGATTGAGCACTGAAAAATCCGTAGTCAAATACCTTCTACAAATGTATCCTCCAACATCTACTGAGTCTCAGCAGTAGTTGTTGCTTCCATACAAATGATGTCTATCACAATTAGAGCAGTAATTTGGAACAGAATTGTGTAAACCTTTGTCCATGTAAAAAACTGTTATGCAATTTTTCTTTGTCAAAGTCAAGAGAAGTTTAAATGAAAGTGTATTGCACCTCAATAGATGTACAAGCCCCAAAAAACATTCTGGAAACACAAATGTAAAAATACAATAAACCCCAAGAAAAGACACAGTTGGAAGAAGCTTTGCTGCTTTTAACTTCTTAAGAACTCTTTCTTCCCATTACTCATAGGCCTTCCCACTGCCCCCCTTGCGGTCAGGTGCATATTTCAGGCAGGTTGACATCGCCTGTAGTCTTTGATTGGCCAAGACTCACGCCTGCTGTAAAGGGGGAAAACATATTAGGTAGAGAAGTTATTCAAATGTCATGAATTGGTCTCTGTACCTAATAATGAAGCTGCTAAAGGTCCTAAAAAGCCCCCTTTCCATGGTTTCCTTTCTTATTCATCGTTGACATGAGGCCGTTCGTCAGGATTCTGTATAGAACACAAAATATGTACTTTACAAGCAACACAGCATGACCTCATTTGAAAGTTAAACAAATATGGGAGTAGTTTACCGGTGCATTGCTCCCTTCACTCGGTCTGGGGATGTCCCCCCCCAGCTTTGAGATTTGAGCTGTCATTTTTATAAAAGGAAACTAATGCGTCACACATGTACAGGATTTTTTCATCCAGTACTACATGGCAAAACAATGTAATTCAACTCATACCAATGAAACATTTCATTTCTAACCATGTATTTTTTTTTAAATCATTCTCCGTTAGCTGCTCTTCTACCTTTAGTAAATCTTCCTCTGTCTCGTTCAGGTTGAAGTCAAATTCCTCAACCAGAGTAGGGCGACTTTCCTTTAAAAGGTCACATTTTAAAAATGTATTCTGAAACAAGGTATTTTAGATTGATCACTTCCAAATATAACATTCTAAATGGAGAGTTTCATACTTGTGTCTGTCACAGGAAAGAGGTCTGATTTGGTGAGGGGGATCCCTCAATTAAGAAGACAGAATGAGACCTCAAGCCTTCATGCTTCGTTGTTAAGCCACGTGAGAGACCAAGATGATTCTCTGCAATTAAAGATTGGATAACATCATGCCAATTGTTTTTACAATTAGAATACTTTTCTCAAATGCAGCTTGTGCTGCGTTTAGCCTTTTGCTTCTTGGTAGTAGAGGCACAGGTTTTCTGGTGAGTCAAGGCATATTTTGGTGGGCTTTGGGTAGACCTTTTCCTGATAATTAAGGCTACCTTCTCACTAGCCACACGCTTGGATATTTGAAAGGATCACATAAAGTAATACGTTAAAATTGTCTCCCTGTCAATCAAAAGGCAAGCTGGTTGTTCAGTGGCTATGGATAAGGGGTCGATTAGTAATGCCGGCTACCATATTTACATAGCTTGGAGGGAGTAGTGACTGGAGGTGGGAGTTACTCATGCAATTCTAAACACACAATATACAGACTAAAAAAGATTCCAAGTAAACTGAATGTACAAACTGTCAATGTTCTGTATGTTTTAACATACCAGTTTTAAATGATATGAATGTAGTTCTCTTTCAGTTTCTCTTGGAGATTTCGACTTCACTGGCTTCTGTGATTTTCAACGTCTTCACATTGCAGTTTTGTGGGTACACATGTATTAGTTGCCTGTGTCAGCACCAGTGTTTAACCCACGGCGACAGTACCCAGTCCAGAGCGTCCGGCGACAGTACCCAGTCCAGAGCGTCCGGCAACAGTACCCAGTCCAGAGCGTCCGGCGACAGTACCCAGTCCGGAAGCTCCAACGACGGGCCACAGACCGGAACCTCCAACGACGGGCCACAGACCGGAACCTCCAACGACGGGCCACAGACCGGAACCTCCAACGACGGGCCACAGTCCGGAACCTCCCACGACGGGCCACAGACCGGAACCTCCCACGACGGGCCACAGTCCGGAACCTCCCACGACGGGCCACAGACCGGAACCTCCCACGACGGGCCACAGTCCGGAACCTCCCACGACGGATCCCCAGCCCGGGGTCTCCAGCGACGGTCCTCAGACCGGGGTCTCCAGCGACAGTCCCCAGCCCTCAGTGTAAAGAAGGGGGGCGGCGTCCAGAACCAAAGCTGGGAGTCTGCGGCCGGGAGTCTGGTAGGGGGGGTACTGTCACGCCCTGACCTTAGTTATCTTTGTTTACTTTATTATTTGTATTGTCTAGGGTTTTTTCTAGTCTAGAGGTTAATATGTCTATGTTTGCCTGGATTGGTTCTCAATCAGAGGCAGCTGTTCATCATTGTCTCTGATTGGGAACCATATTTAGGTAGCCATATTCCTTGGTTTATCTGTGGGTTATTGTCTATGTATTAGTTGCCTGTGTCAGCACCAGTGTTTATAGCATCACGGTCGTTTTGTTAGTTTGTTTAAGTGTTCTTCCTTTTATTAAGAGGAATGTATTCTCATCACGCAGCGCCATGGTCTCCTCGTCACAACGAACGTGACAAACCAATGCAATAAACAATGCAAAGCCCACCATTTTAACATGTCAGGATCCTGTTGGCGAGTAACATTTGCAGTTTTTTTTAATCCAACTACCATGGTTAGTTCAATGTTACCCCCTTCTTCCACTCTTCACCACCTCCGGATAGGAGACATGCTGGATAGCCCTTACTCTTGTCACCTTGGTCTCCTTCACCCTAACAGGGCACTTCATGAATTTGTGCACATACTCGCCACCACAATTGCAGCATTTCGCCTCAACTGGCATACGATACTCTTCCTGTCTACATACAAATGGTTTACATTTATTACACTGCATATGTTTGGGCACATAGGTTCTTACAGGGTATCTCACATAACCCAAATATACTGTATATGTGAAGGAAGAATGGATGGAGTGGGCTCACTCTATCAACCAATCGGGTCAGTCGGCGTGCACCAATCACGACATCTACTTTTTCAGCTACATCCTTTGAACTCACGTCTAGCGCCACTTCAGAGATAACCCCCTTGATAGGCAATCTGTTACACACACAACACATTCCAATCCGATATATTTTTCAGTTGCAAAGCTCCTTCTACTCCTCGGACACACAATAAAACAAAACAAGACCACTTCTTGTTATCCTCACTGACGCAACCTTATCCAAAGCATCTATGATATTCATGGATGTCAAACGGATCTCCCAGATAACGCTATCGATCCAAAACCCCTCACTCCAACAAAAAAAAAGAGTCAGGTCAAGACTTTGCTTGACTAGATTCCACTAGATTCCACATTACCCATCATATACCCCTCATATACCAGTAGTAGTCACTGTTCAGGCAGGAATCGTTCGCCTGTGACTTATTTCAATATAGGTATCTGTTTATGTCGGTTGATGGCATGACATTGAGACAGTGACATTGATTCAAACATACCATTTTACAATCAACATTTAAACAAAGTAAAATCAAATATGTCTAATCAAATATGAAATTCAACATAATTTCAACCACCCAAGTATATTGAATATTGGATGAAAAACAGACATTGATTAAACAGTGAGAATATGCAAAAATGTCAACATCTAAAATATGATGAATATGTGGTGTAGATCTGATGTAGCACGTTCAATATATTTACACGCATGACATGAATTGTGTTGCAATTTCCACACACATTTTTAACCACTCTATGTGGAATTTTCTACGCAATTTCAACGTATACATAGTTTTTATGATTACGTCGAAATTAGATTGATGTAACAACCTGTTAGTCAGGTTAAGTTATTGTATTTAAATTGAAGTTTTACCCTAATTTCAATGTTTGCAACGCTGGTGGAAATGATATGAAAACAGTACTGGTTGATACCTTTTTGCAAATCCAAATGTGTTTCAAACACAGATTCAACATCACAAATGTTGACAAATGTTGATTCAACCAGTTTGTGCCCAGTGGGCAAAGAGATAAAGAGAACTGCTGGAGGAATTGATGTTTTGACACATTGTCGTAATAAGCCATATGAGAGCTTTGGGATTTGACTCTGAGTGTAGAAATCACAGGCTGTGCAAGTTTTTGCATAATGGTCGTTCAATTAATGAAACAGGATAGCTTTGAGGAATTCATCAGTATATGTCAAATCAGTTAACAGCTTCATCTGTCAGAACTACACAGCCCCGGCATCTATAAAAGCGAGTTTGAAGGAGATTTATCTGACAGAGCCTCAAGAACTGGCACTCTCAAATCTCTACAGTCCACATGAGAGCAAATTAAGAAAAGGGGTGTGTGCTTTCCCCTTCATCCAGTCTTAAATATGCAGTTCTGAGTATACTGTAGGGTTGTCATTATATTTCAAATTATTTGCATGATGTAGGGTACTCTCCAGGGAGATGAAGGGGGTCCCTGTGTTTTGGTGCTTTTGAATATTTGATGAGGGCGTAAGGTCTGGGAGCTGTCTCAGCTGGCACAGGGGGTAGGTAACACCCCGACAGGGGGAGGGGGGGTGGACCCTTCCTCTGATCCACCATAGAGCCTTGGTCCACCACCCCAGCTGTCAGAGAGAGAGAGACAGAGAGAGAGAGAGAGAGAGAGAGAGAGAGAGAGAGAGAGAGAGAGAGAGAGAGAGAGAGAGAGAGAGAGAGGAACCCCACCCACTCACTCATAAACACTATAGTAATATGAAGGAGGAGACTTTAACAAATGTCCAGTTTGAACCCATTAGAGTACTTATTGCATTGACAACCATTTTATTTACACTTGTTATGGGACTGTCCTATACGTCTCAACAGATCATTTTTATTTGAATGAATGTTATCATTTAGTTGGTAATTCTTTTCAAGGAGGTTGTAGTAAATCACATTGCGTCATGACAGGCCTATTGGGCAGTCAAACAGGGAAAGGCATGAGCATGTACAGTATCTCCAATGTCACTGCCTAGGGTAAAAGCCTAGGGTAAAAGCCTAGGGTAAAAGCCTAGGTAAAAGCCTAGGGTAAAAGCCTAGGGTAAAAGACAAACAGAAACAAAGCATGGTTTCTGGGTAGGTGAAAGAGATGGAATAAGGAGAAAACAGAGAAACGAGGGAGAAAGAGTGAAAGAGAGTGGGCACAGAGTGTTACACTACGTACTGTCTAGGTTGGAAAAGGGATGTCTGGGAGACTGAATGGATTAGTCCTGGACAAGGCCATTAGCTAATGAAGGCTGTCTGGGAAAGACAACAGCACCACTCCCAGAAATTACCTTCCTTACCTAACACTGGGTTTATCTGGCCAGTGGAGGGAGTCCTGACAACACTACAGCATCCACTGGTATTGTCAAATACCATGCGTAACAGCTGTTAAATAGATCATTCAGTTTGGACCAGATGTGACTTTCTGACACAAACTACTACAGTACATAAACTATAGACAGTTCTATTAGGGAATTTAGAGTATGCCTGATGCGCTGACTTTGACGTCATGCAGAAGGGCACAATGAATCACAAAGCTGCCCTTATGCTCTTGTGCATTAGTGTGAATAATGTCTCTGTTATAAGGCATGACATGAGGAAGGAACGTGTGAATACGAATGACCGCTTCTCTGTCATAAGAGCTGATGCACTTCTGAAGTGCTCCTGGACTCTTCTCTTAGAACACCCCAGAGGTTGATCTCAACTTGCTCTGTCCATGAAATAGAGTTATCTGAACTGCTCCAATTAGATTGTCTGGTGGGTTAATTGAATTACCTGTTTTCTCTGCGGCAGGCACACGTGCTATGAATAAATGTTCTTGGTTTTGTTTCATCAGTCTAACAAAATAGGATTCTCTGTCTATGTACGGAGCATTTAACATACAAATGATGTACTTATCCATAGAATGCATTTGATCTGGGTCTAGGATATATAAATATCACTGAACAAGATGTATTTCTTTAACTCTGAAGCTTTACCATTGGTCGGAATCTGTCAACAGGACACAATAAATAGTCCCTCTGTGCCCAGTAACTCCCTTAACATGACCTTCTAGACCATTTTCAGACCTTCCTGTACGTTTAGCTGACTTGTCTGCGGCACAATCCCTAATAAGTTGTGTCAGAGAGAACTGAGTTTCCCCATGATTGTCTTGTGATCACGTGTCTTGTCTGGTCATGATGGATTCTGTTCATTGGGTTAAACTGAACAGATAGACAGGCCATGTTGAAAGTCAATAAGGGGGAAACTATTTACAGACTTCCTGACTTCGTCGTCGTTGTCCCAGGTGGGACATAACTCGTAAACAAAGAACAGGCCTGGATATTGTGTCCACATTATTAGTACAGAGTGGAGGAATCAAACAGGCCACTGAAGCTTTGGACAATGGCATTGCCATTTTTACATGACCGTTTTTCACTAGACACCGCAACTGTCACGAACATTGAGAAAGGATCCAAGTTGGGGAGACAAAATGGTATCATCAACCTTGGAGCATTAAAAAAATGTACTTTGGTGATCTGTCTTACACTGCCACCTGCTGATCAAAAGCAGGCTAGCAGAAATTGAACGATCCAATCATGTGGCTCTTAGCCGGAGGTCTTCATAAGTTAATGTCCTCTGCTGGTGACTTCTATGCTCATCCATCGACATGGTAATACAATTATTCTTGGCATCAATTTGGTTTTAAAACTCCCCACACAGTATCGGTATGGATCATCTTGCTGACAGAAGCTCTTCATGTGTACCAGCAGTTCCTGGCACCGCTCCAGCAATGGCTTCTATTTGTATTTCTATCTTTATTTGTATTCATTTAAATTATGTGTCGCCGGTGGGGCCTCATTTTGCTACTTCTTATGAAATGAATGTCTCTTGCTCTGTTGGCGGAGCAAGTCTTGTCGATAGGATGGAATTATGATGTAATAAGACGTATTAAAATGAGGTCAGATAGATAGTCCAATCACAGCAGCTTACCCATTGTAGTTTATATTTGCATTATGACCTTTATTCAGTAATCACACCATCATTTTTTATTTGTTGTTCTTGTTCCTTTATAAAGTAATCTTAGAAGGTCTTACAATGAGGCTGAATCCATAAAGGGAATCAGTTTTTTGCGTCATTATTATGGCTTCTTGTATTTCAGTCTCAGTGTCTCCTAGGAGCTATTAGTCGGCTGATGAGCTTTGGAGAGATTTAGGATTTAGAGCGTATTAGAAAGGAAGCGAGAAGGAGGGCCGGATGGAGGTAGAGAGCATCGAAAGGAGAGAGCATCGAAAGGAGAGAGAGAGAGAGAGAGAGAGAGAGAGAGAGACATTAAATTCTACAACCACCTAAAAGGAAGTGATAAAAGCTTCCATAACAAAGCCATCACCTACGGAGAGATTAACCTAGAGAAGAGTCCCCTAAGCATGCTGGTCCTGGGGCTCTGTTCACAAACACAAACAGACCCCACAGAGCCCAAGGACAATTAGCAACACAATTAGACCCAACCAAATAATGAGAAAACCATAAGATAAGTACTTGACACATTGGAAAGAAATGACAAAACAATAGAGCAAACTGGAATGCTATTTGGCCCTAAATAGAGAGTACACAGTGGCAGAATACCTGACCACTGTGACTGACCCAAAATTAAGTAAAGCATTGAGTATGTACAGACTCAGTGAGCCTTGTTATTGAGGGAGGCTGCTGTAGGCAGACCTGGCTCTCAAGAGAAGACAGGCTATGTGCACACTGCCCACAAAACGTGGTGGAAACTAAGCTGATCAATTTTGATAAACTCCAATATCTACTGGGTGAAATACCACAGTGTGCCATCCCAGCAGCAAGATGTGTGACCTGTTGTCACAAGAAAAGGGCAACCAGTGAAGAACAAACACCATTGTAAATACAACCCATATTTATGTTCATTTATTTTCCCTTTTGTACTTTAACTATTCACACGTTGTTATAACATTGTACATAGCCATAATACGACATTTGAAATGTCTCTATTCCTCAGAAACTTTTCTGAGTGTAATGTTTTTTTAAATTGTTTATTTCACTTTAGTTTATTATCTATTTAACTTGCTTTGGCAATGTAAACAACTGTCTATCATGCCAATAAAGCCCTTTGAATTACATTGAATTGAGAGAGAGGGGAAAGAGAGGCAGAAGAGTTGGGGTGGGGGAGGGGGAGGGATTGTGTGAAAGAGAATGAGAAGGAGAAAGATAAGGAGAAGGAGAAGGAGAAGGAGAAGGAGAAGGAGAGAGAGAAGGAGAAGGAGAATGAGAATGAGAAGGAGAAGGAGAAGGAGAAGGAGAAGGAGAGGGAGAAGGAGAAGGAGAAGGAGAAGGAGAAGGAGAAGGAGAGGGAGAAGGAGAAGGAGAAGGAGAATGAGAATGAGAAGGAGAAGGAGAAGGAGAAGGAGAAGGAGAAGGAGAAGGAGGAGAAAGACGAGAGAGAATTAGAAAACAGAGGCAGGGACGGAGCGATACAGACAAGACTGACAGTGTTCCGAACCCTCATTGATTTGAATGGTGTCAGCAATTTTTATCAAGTATTCTTTTGAACTTAACATGAATTTGGGTATTGACAGTACTATATAGGTAGAGAACATTGAACAGAACAAGGCTACGTCAAGAACTACATTTTGACAAAAATACAGAGAGAACCCTCTAGTCCCAAGCTCTGGTACTGTGTGTGAGAGAGACAGAGGGAAATAAAGACAGAGAGGGGGAGTGGGAGAGAGGGAAAGAGAACGCAAGCGCAGTGGTGAGAGGGGGAGCAGGATGGTAGAGCAGAGAGAGAGGGAGGGAGGGAGACACAGGCTGCTTAGCTGACTGAAGCAGAGCTGGGCGAAGAGGCACGCCTGGCCTGAAGGAGGGCTGCTCTTCTCTCATTACTAAGCCAAACACACACACACACACACACACACACACACACACACACACACACACACACACACACACACACACACACACACACACACACACACACAGCCAGGGAGCCGGGATAGAATCCTAGGGAGACAGAGTGAGCGCCTGCCGACCTGCAACCATGGCCGACATGGGTGAGTAGAAAAACCCTTTCTGAAATCCTCCCTTACAGCGTGTGCATGCCAATGAGTGCGTTTAGCAATGGAGGCTTTGACAATATTTGGAGCCGGGTGGGGATGTACAGTACAGTAGGGATCGACACGGACGTAGCTCAGGCTAGACTCCAGGAGACAAGGAGTTTTCCTTTCCTGTCTTGTGTTCAAAGGTCATAGAAACATAGGCTGATATTACCAGGTCAGGTAAGCCCATTGGGATAGACCAAGGTAGCAGGGGGCTGTTGCAGTAGAAACCCTGGAGACAGGGAGAAGAGTGGACAGAGAGCCTGTAGGGCTGGAAATGTCTAAATGGAAGCGCACTCCCACTGGTTGAATCAACATTGTTTCCACGTCATTTCAATGAAATGATGTTGAACTATCGTGGAATAGACGTTGAATTGATGTCTGTGCCCAGTGAGCTGTTGGTGGGATGTCAGTGGCAATAAGGACCAGGGGGGGGGTTCCTATAGCGCTCGGTGGGACAGATTAACACTCTGCTGTAGGCAGCATTTCCCCTGTCTAGACACGCACACACATATACACACACACACACTGACTGACAAATGGAAACAGGGAAATGGGGGTCTGTATGATAATTGACACTGTGCATATAACCCTGATAGCACCCCACTGCAGACTCTATTTCCACACTGCTTACCAGGGATTAGCCAAAGTGATTTGTCTCTGTGCTGTGACTGTCTCTGTGCTGTGACGCTCCCTGTGCTGTGACTCTCTCTGTGCTGTGACGCTCTCCGTGCTGTGACTCTGTGCTGTGACGCTCTCTGTGCTGTGACACTCTCTGTGCTGTGACTCTCCCTGTGCTGTGACTCTCTCTGTGCTGTGACGCTCTCCGTGCTGTGACTCTGTGCTGTGACGCTCTCTGTGCTGTGACGCTCTCTGTGCTGTGACTCTCTCTGTGCTGTGACTCTCTCTGTGCTGTGACGCTCTCTGTGCTGTGACACTCTCTGTGCTGTGACGCTCTCTGTGCTGTGACGCTCTCTGTGCTGTGACTCTCTCTGTGGCGCTGCTCAGAAAGTGTGTTAACAGAACAGCACAGTGGACAGCTGATGGTCACACCCACACATTGACGAGGCTCTGCCTTTCTCTCTCTTTCTCTCTTTCTCTCTGCTCTCAAGTTAAAGATGATTTTTTGTTCACATGGCTTTATTTTCAGATCGGTTAAATTAAGTTGGAAAGGGATTTACGGCCAAGACTATAGTAATCAATAACAGTCTTGGCTACAAAGTATTGTATGACAACTCTTTGATTAGTCTACAAGTAGACTATATGGGGAGACCAATGGAGAGCCTGAATGGCGAGACCGCCGCCATGCACACGTGCCACACGCACGCACACTGTGTCCCCTTGTCACAACAACATCCTCAAGCAGGAAAGTGTGTGACGTGACAAAACACTGTCGCACCAAGCGGTCAGGTATTTGCTAGCTGGAGGGGACAGAGGTATGTTGGAGAAATGATGTACACACACAGCGTCCCCCCTTCTCTCCCTAGCCTCTGGCATGGGGGATACCAGTGCCAGCCATCCCTTGCAATCTCTGATGTAAAACGGCATGATGCGACTTGATCTCTCAGCCTGTGTATTCATATCTTCATGTGACTCTGGTCCTATACAGTATGTGCCAATGTGTATTGCAGAGGTGCATTGCAGCAACATTTATTTGCGATCACTGCAGTGTGTTTGGGGGAGTCACTTGAAATATCCAGAATTCACAGAAAAGCACCTTTATCGTAGCTTGTGTTGGGTTTGCATTTATTGACAGAAGGCAGGATGATGAATGAGTGTAATTCTTTTATACCAGTACTGACGTGTATGCTCATTGGCAAGCCACTTTGAGATTGGAATAGCCTGAAGGTTCATGAGGGGTTTCAGTGTAGATGTTTTTGTGTGGGTGTTTACAGTGTACAACATCAAAATGTACAGTACAGGCATGTATTGTTTCTACAGAAATATTATGTAGTACATGTAAGTAGTGTAGTTGTTCTGCAGGAGGATGTGACTAATATACAGTGGGGCAAAAAGTATTTAGTCAGCCACCAATTGTGCAAGTTCTCCCACTTAAAAAGACGAGAGAGGCCTGTAATTTTCATCATAGGTACACTTCAACTCTGACAGACAAAATGAGAAAATAAAATCCAGAAAATCACATTGTAGGATTTTTTATGAATTTATTTGCAAATTATGGTGGAAAATAACAATAACAATAACAAAAGTTTATCTCAATACTTTGTTATATACCCTTTGTTGGCAATGACAGAGGTCAAACATTTTCTATAAGCCTTCACAAGGTTTTCACACACTGTTGCTGGTATTTTGGCCCATTCCTCCATGCAGATCTCCTCTAGAGCAGTCATGTTTTCGGGCTGTTGCTGGGCAACACGGACTTTCAACTCCCTCCAAAGATTTTCCATGGGGTTGAGATCTGGAGACTGGCTAGGCCACTCCAGGACCTTGAAATGCTTCTTACGAAGCCACTCCTTCGTTGCCCGGGCGGTGTGTTTGGGATCATTGTCATGCTGAAAGACCCAGCCACGTTTCATCTTCAATGCCCTTGCTGATGGAAGGAGGTTTTCACTCAAAATCTCACGATACATGGCCCCATTCATTCTTTCCTTTACACGGATCAGTCGTCCTGGTCCCTTTGCAGAAAAACAGCCCCAAAGCATGATGTTTCCACCCCCATGCTTCACAGTAGGTATGGTGTTCTTTGGATGCAACTCAGCATTCTTTGTCCTCCAAACAATGCGAGTTGAGTGCTCTCTAGCAAACTTCAGATGGGCCTGGACATGTACTGGCTTAAGCAGGGGGACACGTCTGGCACTGCAGGATTTGAGTCCCTGGCGGCGTAGTGTGTTACTGATGGTAGGCTTTGTTACTTTGGTCCCAGCTCTCTGCAGGTCATTCACTAGGTCCCCCCGTGTGGTTCTGGGATTTTTGCTCACCGTTCTTGTGATAATTTTGACCCCACGGGGTGAGATCTTGCGTGGAGCCCCAGATCGAGGGAGATTATCAGTGGTCTTGTATGTCTTCCATTTCCTAATAATTGCTCCCACAGTTGAGTTCTTCAAACCAAGCTGCTTACCTATTGCAGATTCAGTCTTCCCTGGTGCAGGTCTACAATTTTGTTTCTGGTGTCCTTTGAGAGCTTTTTTTTCTTGGCCATAGTGGCGTTTGGAGTGTGACTGTTTGAGGTTGTGGACAGGTGTCTTTTATACTGATAACAAGTTCAAACAGGTGCCATTAATACAGGTAACGAGTGGAGGACAGAGGAGCCTCTTAAAGAAGAAGTTACAGGTCTGTGAGAGCCAGAAATCTTGCTTGTTTGTAGGTGACCAAATACTTATTTTCCACCATAATTTGCAAATAAATTCATTAAAAATCCTACAATGTGATTTTCTGGATTTTTTTTTCTCATTTTGTCTGTCATAGTTGAAGTGTACCTATGATGAAAATTACAGGCCTCTCTCATCTTTTTAAGTGGGATAACTTGCACAATTGGTGGCTGACTAAATACTTTTTTGCCCCACTGTACAATGTGTGTGCGTGCACGCGTGCATGTGTGTATGTGTTGCAGAATCTCTAACAGAGGCGTTGAGTGCCATCAGTGTGAGCACTGAGCTGGTAGAGCAGGAGTTGAAGCCTCATCTGGACACCCTGCTGGCTGTGCTACTGGAGAAGAGTGAGTTTGTACTCTACACACACACCACTCTACACACACCACTCCACACACATCACTCTACACACACACCACACTCTACACACACACACACCACTCTACACACACCACTCTACACACACATACCACTCTACACACACCACTCTACACACACCACTCTACACACACACCACTCTACACACACCACTCTACTCACACACCACTCTACACACACCACTCTACACACACACCACTCTACACACACACACCACTCTACACACACACACCACTCTACACACACACCACTCTACACATACACCACTCTACACACACCACTCTACACACACACACCACTCTACACACACACAGCACTCTACACACACATCACCACTCTACACACACACCACTCTACACACACCACTCTATACACATTACTCTACACACCACTCTACACACACACCACTCTACACACACACCACTCTACACACACCACTCTACACACACACCACTCTACACACACACCACTCTACACACACACAAGTAGACACTGACCTCGGATTCATCAATCTCACTCCTGTCCTGTTCCCAGCAGTTAGCTTTTATGACATTGCTTTGGCAAGCAAGGCCAGTGCATTTAGAAATTATATATCGTCTCAGCTTCAATTATCTCAGCATATTTATCATGTTGTTTAGGGATCTATCATTCCCCCCTTTTTTGATTTGCTAGGCTGAGGCACAATCGTTCTCTTTTCTGATCATATTTTGGATGCCTGACGTAGTCTCGGCCCAAATATTCAGTTATAAAAAGACTGAGTGTTACAGCAGCGTTCAGAACACCCCTGCTGTTTCTCATCTGTATTCATTAAACATCACAGTGCTGTGGAGAGGGGGAGGGGTGTCTTAAGAATGAAAGGAAGGAAGTGTGAGAGTGACAGGTCAGGTTATTCTCCAGCTCTCCCTCTTTCTGGTTCGGCAAATATCCAATTTATATGAGGTTGCACTGTGCACAAGCAGCCACATTTGGTTCTCCTCAAAAACGGGCAAGGGGACGTTACCATAGCAGCGCGGCCTAGTGCCTGACAACCTGAGCTGCCTCCTCGGCTGTTGTGACATTCTCTGAAAGGAGAAATGCTAACATTAAGTCTTCCTCTGTGTCTATTGCATCTTGCTGCTTTAATAATCACAATGAATGTCCCTCCCAAGCTCAACAGAGGAGGATTCTGTTTTAGTTTCTCTCTCCGGTCTTCTGCTGACATCACAGATGGGTTAGAGTCACTGTTAATCGGAGAGAGGAGAAGAGAGAGGAAGTCCAGACAAGCGGTGCACTCAGTGATCCTGATCAATCTCATCAAAGAGAAGGGGTGGATCAGCTTTAATATTGTGGAAAGATTGTTGCTACCATCAATGTAATTTGTCTGCATCATTTCCAATCCCACATATATTTTTTGGGTAAATGTATATATCCATGTACAGTGCCTTGCAAAAGTATTCATCCCCTTTGTGGTTTTTTCTATTTTGTTGCATTACAACCTGTAATTTAAATTGAATTTTATTTGGATTTCATGTAATGGACATGCACAAAATAGTCCAAATTGGTGAAGTTAAATTTTAAAAATGACTTGTTTCAAAAAATATAAATAAACTAAAACGGAAAAGTGGTGTGTGCATATGTATTCACCCCCATTGCTATGAAGCTTCTAAATAAGATCTGGTGCAACCAATTAAGTCACATAAGTAGTTAAATAAAGTCCACCTGTGTGCAATCTAAGTGTCACATGATCTGTCACATGGTCTCAGTATATATACACCTGTTCTGAAAGGCCCCAGAGTCTGCAACACCACTAAGCAAGGGGCACCACCAAGCAAGTGGCCCCATGAAGACCAAAGAGCTCTCCAAACAGGTCAGGGACAAAGTTGTGGAAAAGTACTGATCAGGGTTGGGTTATAAAAAATATCCCACAGAGCACCATTAAATCCATTATTAAAAAATTGAAAGAATATGTCACCACAACAAACCTGCCAAGAGAGAGCTGCCCACCAAAACTCACAGACCAGGCAAGGAGGGCATTAATCAGAGAGGCAACAAAGACACCAAGGATAACCCCGAAGGAGCTGCAAAGCTCCACAGTGGAGATTGGAGTATCTGTCCATAGGACCACTTTAAGCCGTACACTCCACAGAGCTGGGCTTTACGGAAGAGTGGCCAGAAAAAAGCCATTGCTAAAAGCAAAAAATAAGCAGACACGTTTGGTGTTCAGTAAAAGGCATGTGGGAGACTTCCCAAACATATGGAAGAAGGTTCTCTGGTCAGATGAGACTAAAATGTTGCTTTTTGGCCGTCAAGGAAAATGTATGGCGCAAACTCAACACCTATCATCACCCCGAGAACTATTTCCCAACTATTTAGCAATTTATATAGCACAGCTGTCCATTTTTTTCCATTTTAAATTAAATTGATATATGTTTTTATTTATCACAATTTTCTTTAACCATTTAAGGTCTTTAATGCAGGGCCGAGAGACAAGTTCCTTACTTTTTCCCCCTTCTACTTGCCTCTTCCATTTTTGTGGTAATGCTGCAATTAGTTGGTTGTAATTTTGGGTAGAGCAGCCATTTTCATATGGCTATGTTAGCTGCATGTGTGACATAACTCCATCAGTCCTATTTATAATATCATTCCCAAAAATGATGATAAAAAAATAAAACATTTTATCGAAAAATATGAGTTTTTTTTTAGCAATTAGTATATTTGAGTTTAAACACAATATTTGTTGCATCATTTGTTCTGTATTTTCAGGTGGATTAAACTGAAATTGCAACCAACTCTCTAAGGCTTGTTTAAAAAATAACTGTATTTTGGAGATTATTTTGTTTTCTAACAGCCGAAAGTGAGCAGTTGTAATCTGAATAAAGGGAAAAAGGCCATTCTTGAACATAGGATGAGACATTCTTACCAATTAACTAGAGAACCAGTTTGGATTTAAATATAACTTTTGTGTGACTGATGCCTTTAGTGAGTGGTCTAATGCTTTAATATTTCATCATTTCTGCCCTCCGAATTCATATTTGGCCATATAAATAGGCCCTTTTAATTTTGTCTGGATTGCCATTCCAAATAAAATGGAATATTTTTTGTTCATATAATTTAAAAGCAGGTCACTAGGTGTAGGCAAAACCATAAGCAAATAGGTAAACTGTGATATGACTAAAGAGTTAATCAGGGTGACAGGTATTTTCCTTTCCATTGTAGCAAGATCTTATCTATTTTTGCTAACTTTCTATAAACATTTATTGGAGGGAGATCATTTCTTTCTTTCAGGATTTGTATACCGAGTATGTCCACATCCCTGTCAGACCATTTTATTGGTAAACTACATGGTAATGTAAAAGTATCATTTTTTGTGATCCAATAAGTAATATTGTACACTTATCATAATTTGGTTTTAATCCAGAGAGTTTAGCAAAAGTATCTACAGTTGAAGTCGGAGGTTTACATAGTGTCTCTTTGCTTGACATAATGGGAAAATTGAAAAAATCAGCCAAGACCTCAGAAACAATTTGTAGACCTCCCAAGTCTGGTTCATCCTTGGGAGCAATTTCCAAATGCCTGAAGGTACCACGTTCATCTGTACAAACAATAGTATGCAAGTATTAACACCATGGGACCATGCAGCCTTCATTCCGCTCAGGAAGGAGACGCATTCTGTCTCCTAGAGATGAACGTAATTTGGTGCGAAAAGTGCAAATCAATCCCAGAACAACAGCAAAGGACCATGTGACGATGCTGGAGGAAACAGGTACAAAAGTATCTATATCCACAGTAAAACGAGTCCTATTTCGATATAACCTGAAAGGCCGCTCAGCAAGGAAGAAGCCACTGCTCCAAAACCGCCGTAAAAAAGCCAGACCACGGTTTGCAACTGCACATGGGGACAAAGATCGTACTTTTTGGAGAAATGTCCTCTGGTCTGATGAAACAAAAATAGAACTGTTTGTCCATAATGACCATCGTTATGTTTGGAGGAAAAAATGGGAGGCATGCAAGCCAAAGATCACCATCCCAACCGTGAAGCACGGGGGTGGCAGCATCATGTTGTGGGGTTGCTTTGCTGCAGGAGGGACTGGTGCACTTCACAAAATAGATGGCATCACGAGGAAAGAAAATTGTGTGGATATATTGAAGCAAAATCTCAAGACATCAGTCAGGAAGTTAAAGCTTGGTCGCAAATGGGTCTTCCAAATGGACAATGACCCCAAGCATACTTCCAAAGTTGCGGCAAAATGGCTTAAGGACAACAAAGTCAAGGTATTGGAGTGGCCATCACAAAGCCCTGACCTCAATCCGATAGAAAATGTGTGGGCAGAACAGAAAAAGCGTATGCGAGCAAGGAGGCCTTCAAACCTGACTCAGTTACACCAGCTCTGTCAGGAGGAAACAATTTAAAGGCAATGCTACCAAATACTAGTTGAGTGTATGTAAACTTCTGACCCACTGGGAATGTGATCAAAGAAATAAAAGCTGAAATAAATCATTCTCTCTGCTATTATTCTGAAATTTCACATTCTTAAAATGAAGTGGTGATCCTAACTGACCTAAAACAGGGAATTTTTACGAGGATTGAATGTCAGGAATTGTGAAAAACTGAGTTTAAATGTATTGCGCTAAGGTGTATGTAAACTTCTGACTTCAACTGTAGATCCTCTATGAGGCTGTGGAGGGATTCCAATTGTGGTTTTAAAATAAAACATGAATCATCACCGTACAACGACACCTTTGTTTTTAAGCCACGGATTTCTAATCCCTTAATATTTTTGTTGGATCTCATTTTAACAGCTAACATTTCGATGGCAATAATAAATAGATATGCCGACAGTGGACAACCTTGTTTACTCCTCTTGACAGTTTAAAACTTTCTGAGATGAAGCCATTATTTACTATTTTACACCTAGGGTTACTATACATACAGTAACTTTGATACATTTTATAGGAGATTCTCAAAATTTGAAATATTCTAGGCATTTATATATAAACTCCAGTCGTACTTTATCAAAAGACTTTTCAAAATCAGCTATGAAAACTAGGCCTGGTGTCCAAGATATTTTATAGTATTCTATTGTTTCCAGTACTTGTCTTATATTATCTCCAATGTATTGTCCATGTAAAAACCTGTCTGTTTAGGATGAATAATATCTGACAATACCTTTTTAAGTCTATGTGCCAAGCATTTAGCTAGAATTTTTGCATCACAACACTGAAGTGTAAGAGGCTTCCAATTTTTTTAATGGACTGAATCTTTATATATACCACTTGGGTCCTGTTTCAGTAATAATGATATCAGACCTTCTTGTTGCATGTCCAATGATCTACCATTTATATAGGAGTGGTTAAAACATGCTAATAATGGTCCTCTGAGTATATAAAAAAAAGTTTGGTATACTTCCACTGGTATCCATCCAGCCCTGGAGTTTTCCCAGCCTTAAAGGCTTTAATTGCGTCAAAAAGTTCCTCCTCTGTAATTTGGCCTTCACATGAGTCTTTCTGTACAGATGTTCATTTTACATTATTAATAGGGAAAAAATCCATACAATTAGCTTCGGTTAGTGGAGATGGAGTAGACTGAAATGAAAACATATTCTTAAACTACTAACTACTAACTTTACTTCCTCTTTCAAAGTATAATTCAGTGAATCATGCGTGACTCCATCATTTCTAACAAGTTTCAATACATTTTTGGGGGTAGCATTTCTATATTGAAGATTGAAAAATTATTTGGTGCATTTTCCCCCATATTCCATCCAGTTTGCTTTATTTTTATAATATTTTACACTGGATCCATTTATTTTAGTTTTTCCTCTAACTTATTCTGTGCCTCTATGGTACAGTTTTTATTGCTATCTAACTGTACTGTTAGTCCTTCCATTTCCTTTGTTAATATGGACTCTTTTGATATAAATTGCTTTTGTTTTATAGATGAGTACTGAATTGCATGGCCTCTAAAGGCACATTTAAAAGTGTTCCATACAATAAGGGGATCTGCTGTACCTATGTTATGTCAGAAAAAGTCAGTTATAAATGATTCTGTCCTAGTTATAAACAAGTTATCATTCAGTAGGATTTGAGTACATTTCCAATATCCTGCCCACGTGGAAATTCTGTAAGAGTAATATATATGCCAATTATGTGATGATCCAACCACATTCTGTCCCCTATCAACACTTTTAAAACGTTTGGTGCCAGAGAGAATGGCATAAGAAAGTCATCAAGACGACTAGCTTGATTAAGCCTCCGCCATGTATATCTCACTAGGTCAGGGTATTTAAGCCTCCATATATCCACTAATTCCAATATATTCATGACATTCATGATTTCCTGTGCCTGAGGGTGATAGTTAGTTTGTAGTGTGATTTCTTTTACGGTCCATAGACGTATTTAAAACCGTATTAAAATCCCCCACCATAATAATAGAGTGTTGCTTGTAGAGTTAATAAATTCTTATATATATTTTCAAAGAAGCTTGGATCATCATTATTTGGACCGTATAGGTTAATAAGCCATATCTGTTTATTGTCCAATAACATATTTAAAATAATCCATCTACCTTGATGATCTGTTTGGACAATTTGCACATTTGGATCAAAATTCCTGTCAATTAATATCATCATCCTTTTGAATTTCTTTGCCCATATATTTCTCCCCCCCAGTCCTTTTTCCACAAAACTTAATCTAAAATTTTTGAATGAGATAACTGTAAATAATAGATATTATATTCCTTCTCTTCTCGAACATGTGTTTGAGACACGTTTCAATTAAATTATAACTGGCTATACTTATTTCACCACTTACCATAATGAGACACATGTTTCAATTCTATTTATCAAAATATATGTTTGTAATCGTACTATTAAAAAGTAACATGATGATTGAGTGTCTATATAGCTGCACCATGATATTTGCATTGTTACTAAGTAAACCTCCAATTGGTCCTCACTATTCCACCCGCTAAAAGCCCTCCTCATCCCGGGTTGGGTTGTCATCCCAATGCCCGGCAGACCACCCCCGAACCCTCGGATCCCATAGCCACAGAGAGACCGGGACCCATCCTTCGAAAAGAGTACACAGTGCCACCCACAGAACAGATGCAGAGAAGAGACTTGGCACAGGAAATGGAATGACAGTTAATGCTGGGACACTTTCATTTGCAAAAGTTGTGTCTGAATTAGTTTCTGGTTAACAATTAGCTAGTTTGTCTATAGGTCAATAAAGATGATTTATGTTACTATAAAACCATTTGTCATTTTCCGTCTTCAGTTATATTCCATTCCATTGTATCTCCATGCCAAGGAGTAGTTGACATATAAGTATGTGTATGATCTGTCCCCAGAGAAGGGTGCTGCTGAGGAGATCGCCTCCAGTGGGATCCTTCCCATCTTAGCCCAGTCCCTCAGGGTGAAGAGTCCTCTCACCAACCAAGTGGCGTTGGTGGTTGCAGAAATGGCCAGGGAAGGTGAGATGAGATGCCAGCCCACAAGACAGAGGAACAGGGGGCATGAATACCAATCTGAGTTTAATGGAGAGAACCAAGCTCTTAATCACTACTACTCTGACACACTGTGTTTGAAAGACTCACTGATTAAAATAAAATACGTTGATTTTATTGTCTGGCTGCAATCAAACTATTACCATTGATGGACAGTTTAGACAGAAAAGTGGTCTTTGTGCTACCTCACCTGCTCCTACTCATTACCTATCAACTAATATTCATGACCTCTACTAAGTACCCACTGGGCACAGACGTCAATTCAACTACTATTCCACGTGGGTTCAATGTCATTTCATTGAAATGACATGGAAACAACGTTGATTCAACCAGTGTGTGCCCAGTGGGCACTTGAGGTTCAAAGTGCCCTTTCAAAATAAGTTATGCTAATGTGCTATTTTAATTAGCTTTATGTAGATGATATCTATGCATAATATATGTTACTGATGTGCCCTCTGCTTCCTTCACTATCCTTTGTTCTTTAATCTATGCATTTTTCTATGCATAAAGCAGAACTTCTGCCACTGACTTATGTGTATTCTGTAAGAACCGCTCCCTGAACCAAAAATGAGGGGGTGGTTTTGGTTGCTACTCATTGACAGCAGCAGGACTACTTTCTATTTGCATCTACCAAGATCCAGTCCTCCATTTGCAAACACACCAATGCCATAGACTTACTGTGGGTACAAACAGAGATTGAGGAAATGCTGTCCCTGTGTTCCAGTGGCGGTGAGGGACCCGTGCATTGATGCGGGGCTGGTGACGGTTCTGGTGCCCCTGCTGAACAGTGCAGACGAGGAGCTGCTGCTCCACACTGGCAGAGCCATCGGACGCATCTGCTTCGACAACAGTGAGTGGGACTGACTCTCGCAGGCCCTTCCCAGGGGGAATCAGGCTTTACCTGCAGTGATGAATCGGAACCAGAATCTGCCTACTAAATTCATATGTAATCTTACTACGCAATGCTTGTCCTGATGGATTAGCTGGGTGTGCCTCCACCTCTCCAAGTCTATTTATCTCAGTCTCACTCCATTACTCTCTACCTCCTCCTCTCCCTTCCCCTTTTATCCCTCTCCTCCTCCCTCTCTCAGCGGCCCAGCAGGATCAGCTGGTGCAGTGTGGGGTGATCCCCAGGCTGGTGGCCATCATGAGGGAGAACCTAGAGAACGACCCACTGGTCAACGTGTGTCTGCTGGCCCTCTGTAACCTGGCCGACATGGGTGAGGAACACCAGAGGAACTTTAGTATACTCTAGACAGGGTCACAGAGAGGACCCATTGGGCACACACTGCTTGAATCAATGTTGTTTCCACGATATTTCAATGACATTATGTTGAACCAACACGGAATAGACTTTGAATTGACCTCTGTAGCTAGTGGGGAGGAAAGCCTGTTTGTTTTTGGTTACATTTCTGAACCAAAATGGTGTGCTTGTCTCATTTGTTTACTTGGAGACTGCGTATACTGAGTTGAACCAGTTATTGTGTTTCTCACATTCTTATCTGTGAATGAGAATTGTTTCTTAACTGACAGGCCTGGTTAGATAAAGGTGTCAATTCAAATATGTGGCCTCTGACCCCTGCAGACACGACGCGGGAGGCTCTGGTAGAGGTGGGCGTGGCGGAGGTGCTGACGGCTCAGCTAAAACTGGCTACTGACGCAGAGAGAAGACACATCATACTGGAGGTTCTGGGATCACTGGGAGAGAGTGGTACATCTGGGCAAGGGCCTGAAATGTGGTCATTCAAATGATGATAATTTATACAGACACGGATGAGATTAAATAGGCTGCAAGTGAGGTTTAAGCTTTTCACATAGAGGGTTGAATGAATGTGTGCTCAGACTAACACACTCCTCCTGTGCTGCTGTTGTCAGACGTTCTGAAGCTGCAGTTTGTGGAGTCGGGGGTTCCTGAGGCTCTGTCCGAGATGATTCGGGGGCTACAGGGTGGCTCTGACCCCCATGACCTCTGCAGCATCAAGATTGCCTCTAACCTCATCGTTTCCCTCCTGCTGGGAGGTAAGGAACGCAACCTGACCTGGAGGCACCAGAATCCCTGGTTCTCCCCTTGAACCTAACCCCATAGTCCATGCCTCACTCACCCACACCCCTTCACTGTCTGTCAGCTCACATCACTCAAATTGATTGATGTTTGATTCCGAATGTAATCGAGCAAAGATACTCTCAGACTAAGAATCACATTTTATCCATAAAAATTAGCTCATGCGATGTGTTGATGATGATGATACGTGGTTTTCTTGTTTATTTCTTTTATCTGTTTCGATTTCTTTGCTAAATTAAATATGGATGATTGGTGACTGACTAGTTTGATGTGCTGCCTGTCCCTGTGTGCTGTGTTTGGTATTATTAGATGAGTCCATGCAGAAGTGTTTTGGCGAGGGCACGGGTGTGGTGTACCGGGATGTACTCTCTTGGCTACAGTCCTCCAACACTCAGCTGCAACTGTCTGGAGCCCTGGCCATCGCCAACTTTGCCAGGAACGGTGAGATGACAAAATGCCTTCAGATTGACTTATCTGCATTGACTGCTTTAGTTTTGAGAAGTGATTCTCCTCGGTCTCTGATGTTCTTAGCCCATGTCTATATTCACATTCAATTACCTTATAACCTCTCTTCACCTTTCTCTCTATGTATCTTGTCTCTGCCTCTTCTCGTCAATTCCTGTATCCTCTCTCTCTCTCTCTCTCTTTCACCCTTCTCAGACAGTAACTGTGTGAAGATGTTGGAGTTAGGGGTGGTTCCTCATATCCTGACCCTACTGGAGCAGCATGTGGACGAAGGCGACGTGTCCGTCCAACATGCCGGACTGAGTGCGCTCAGAAACCTGGCGATCCCAGGTACATAGTAGGATGGATAACCACAAACACACGCGCACGCACACACAGACACACACAGACACACACACACACACACACAAACTGACCCCATTGAACCCACCACTGAATGACCAACTGGCAGCGGGAAATGAATGACTAATGTGTTTATCTTGTAAGCTGTTCTTACACTGAGGACTCTCAGCTCTGAGACCACTGTGACCCCTCTTCTCCCTGGTGTTTCAGCCAGTAATAAGGTGAGGATGCTGGAGGACGGGGTGACAGAGAGAATCAGGACCTTGCTGCGCTCTGACATGCCCCCAGTGCAGTTCAAACTGCTGGGCACCCTGCGCATGATGGTGGATGGACAAGGTTCGTGGGAAAGGTGTATGGTGAAGAAGAATGGGATGTGTGCTTAACGTGGAGGTCTAGGTTATACTGTATGTGACTAAACTAAAATCACACAGGTCAAATGCATTTATCTAGTGCAGAGTTAACTAAATGTGTGTTGTAGTCATTTTTATTTATGATAAACTAAGAAACAGGGCTGTTGTTCCTAATAACATTTACATTTAAGTCATTTAGCAGACGCTCTTATCCAGAGCGACTTACAAATTGGTGCATTCACCTTATGACATCCAGTGGAACAGCCACTTTACAATAGTGCATCTAAATCTTTTAAGGGGGGGTGAGAAGGATTACTTTATCCTATCCTAGGTATTCCTTAAAGAGGTGGGGTTTCAGGTGTCTCCGGAAGGTGGTGATTGACTCCGCTGTCCTGGCGTCGTGAGGGAGTTTGTTCCACCATTGGGGGGCCAGAGCAGCGAACAGTTTTGACTGGGCTGAGCGGGAACTGTACTTCCTCAGTGGTAGGGAGGCGAGCAGGCCAGAGGTGGATGAACGCAGTGCCCTTGTTTGGGTGTAGGGCCTGATCAGAGCCTGGAGGTACTGAGGTGCCGTTCCCCTCACAGCTCCGTAGGCAAGCACCATGGTCTTGTAGCGGATGCGAGCTTCAACTGGAGGAGCGGGGTGACGTGAGAGAACTTGGGAAGGTTGAACACCAGACGGGCTGCGGCGTTCTGGATGAGTTGTAGGGGTTTAATGGCACAGGCAGGGAGCCCAGCCAACAGCGAGTTGCAGTAATCCAGACGGGAGATGACAAGTGCCTGGATTAGGACCTGCGCCGCTTCCTGTGTGAGGCAGGGTCGTACTCTGCGGATGTTGTAGAGCATGAACCTACAGGAACGGGCCACCGCCTTGATGTTAGTTGAGAACGACAGGGTGTTGTCCAGGATCACGCCAAGGTTCTTAGCGCTCTGGGAGGAGGACACAGTGGAGTTGTCAACCGTGATGGCGAGATCATGGAACGGGCAGTCCTTCCCGGGAGGAAGAGCAGCTCCGTCTTGCCGAGGTTCAGCTTGAGGTGGTGATCCGTCATCCACACTGATATGTCTGCCAGACATGCAGAGATGCGATTCGCCACCTGGTCATCAGAAGGGGGAAAGGAGAAGATTAATTGTGTGTCGTCTGCATAGCAATGATAGGAGAGACCATGTGAGGTTATGACAGAGCCAAGTGACTTGGTGTATAGCGAGAATAGGAGAGGGCCTAGAACAGAGCCCTGGGGGACACCAGTGGTGAGAGCACGTGGTGAGGAGACGGATTCTCGCCACGCCACCTGGTAGGAGCGACCTGTCAGGTAGGACGCAATCCAAGCGTGGGCCGCGCCGGAGATGCCCAACTCGGAGAGGGTGGAGAGGAGGATCTGATGGTTCACAGTATCGAAGGCAGCCGATAGGTCTAGAAGGATGAGAGCAGAGGAGAGAGAGTTAGCTTTAGCAGTGCGGAGCGCCTCCGTGATACAGAGAAGAGCAGTCTCAGTTGAATGACTAGTCTTGAAACCTGACTGATTTGGATCAAGAAGGTCATTCTGAGAGAGATAGCGGGAGAGCTGGCCAAGGACGGCACGTTCATGAGTTTTGGAGAGAAAAGAAAGAAGGGATACTGGTCTGTAGTTGTTGACATCGGAGGGATCGAGTGTAGGTTTTTTCAGAAGGGGTGCAACTCTCGCTCTCTTGAAGACGGAAGGGACGTAGCCAGCGGTCAGGGATGAGCGAGGTGAGGTAAGGGAGAAGGTCTCCGGAAATGGTCTGGAGAAGAGAGGAGGGGATAGGGTCAAGCGGGCAGGTTGTTGGGCGGCCGGCCGTCACAAGACGCGAGATTTCATCTGGAGAGAGAGGGGAGAAAGAGGTCAGAGCACAGGGTAGGGCAGTGTGAGCAGAACCAGCGGTGTCGTTTGACTTAGCAAACGAGGATCGGATGTCGTCGACCTTCTTTTCAAAATGGTTGACGAAGTCATCTGCAGAGAGGGAGGAGGGGGAGGGGGAGGAGGATTCAGGAGGGAGGAGAAGGTGGCAAAGAGCTTCCTAGGGTTAGAGGCAGATGCTTGGAATTTAGAGTGGTAGAAAGTGGCTTTAGCAGCAGAGACAGAAGAGGAAAATGTAGAGAGGAGGGAGTGAAAGGATGCCAGGTCCGCAGGGAGGCGAGTTTTCCTCCATTTCCGCTCGGCTGCCCGGAGCTCTGTTCTGTGAGCTCGCAATGAGTCGTCGAGCCACGGAGCGGGAGGGGAGGACCGAGCCGGCCTGGAGGATAGGGGACATAGAGAGTCAAAGGATGCAGAAAGGGAGGAGAGGAGGGTTGAGGAGGCAGAATCAGGAGATAGTTTGGAGAAGGTTTGAGCAGAGGGAAGAGATGATAGGATGGAAGAGGAGAGAGTAGCGGGGGAGAGAGAGCGAAGGTTAGGACGGCGCGATACCATCCGAGTAGGGGCAGTGTGGGAAGTGTTGGATGAGAGCGAGAGGGAAAAGGATACAAGGTAGTGGTCGGAGACTTGGAGGGGAGTTGCAATGAGGTTAGTGGAAGAACAGCATCTAGTAAAGATGAGGTCGAGCGTATTGCCTGCCTTGTGAGTAGGGTAGTTATTTCAGCCCCAGTAGATGCTGTAAATGATTCTATGTCCAAAGGCACAGTTGGAATCACAGCCTATTTACACTGTATGTGGGATATAAAATCCACCACAGGCACTACTATGACCTGTCACAGTAAATTGCAGGGTACAGTGTGTCCCCTTGATTACTGTAGTCTACTGAGGTAATACACTCCTATAAAGGGAATCACCACTCTGAGTCTGCTTTCTCACTTCTAATCATTTCATTGTTTATTTCCCCCCATTTCTCTCTCTCTATCTTTCTCTCCCCTTCTCTCTGTCTCTATCTTTCTCTCCCTTTCTGTCTCTCTCTCTCTCTATCATTCCCTCACTTTCTTTGTCTCTCTGTCTCTATCTTTCTCTCTGTCTCTCTCTATCCCTTTCTAACCATCTTTCTCTCATCTCTAATCTCCTCCCTCACTCAATTTCTCACCCCCCACTCTCTATCTCTGACTCTCTCCTCCTCCACTCCCTCCTCTCGTCCTCTCTCAGAGGAGGCAGCTGCAGTGCTGGGTAAAGATGAGGTTTTGTTGGCGAGGATCATGGAGTGGTGTGAGGCACGGGACCATGCAGGGGTCAGGGGAGAGGCCAACCGCCTCCTGGCCGCCCTTATTAGACATAGCCGTGCCCCGGTGAGTCACTCGTGGGCATGCACACACACACACACACACACACACACACACACACACACACACACACACACACACACACACACACACACACACACACACACACACACACACACACACACACATACATACATACATACATACATACATACATACATACATACACACACAGTACGAGGATTACATACTGTATGTGTGTAATCCTCATCTCTTCTAGAGACTGATTCTCTCCATTCCGACTCTTACAGGAAGTCATCAATGCTGTAACCAAAGCAGATGGGGTGCGACACCTCATCTCCATGGCAACCAGTGAACACTTGATCATGCAGAATGAAGCCCTGGTGGCCCTGGCGATTGCATCTGCCATTGACATCGGTGAGGGATTCTACTATCCTTTGAGAGCAAAGAGGGAAATATCAATACATCTAAAGCTATCCTTTGGACTGACAGAACGTAGATAGATACAGGTTTACTGACAGAAACCAAAATAAATAGATTTGTAATAATATCTGTATATACTGTATTATGTCAGCATGTAATAATATATAATGCTTATATTTTACAATGGTGAATTACTCTAAGCTCTTTTTTAGGTTATACTAATTCCCCTGCATACCAATGTTCAATACCATAATATACTTCCTGTAAATAACACTCCTTGCGTGTGTGCTTGTGACATGTCCTTCTGTTTTCCAGCCTCCATGCAGGAATCATTCCGAGAGGCAGAGCTCTTGCCCACACTGCAGAAGATGCTGGATGACCCAGTGGCGACGGTGGAGTTCAAGTTCAGTGCCCTAGGGCTTATCTGTAGCCTGGCCAACTCCAGTAGGTACCCCACGCATGCACGTGCATCCACACCCACATGCATGTTCTCTCGCTCCTTCTTTCTGTCTCTTACTCTCTCTCTTTGTCTTTGTCTCTATACTCCTCCCTCTTAGGCTCGATGAAGGAAGAAATGGAATCTCTTAACCTGAAGGAGACGCTCAACAAGCTCTCTGGTCACTCCAGCATCAACGTAGCCACACAGGCTGACACAGTGCTGGCCATGCTTTCTGAAACCAGCTAGACTGGCCTGACCGGACCACTGTCCTGGTCAATGTGACCATAGACTCTCAGCACCACGTGCCACCACAACCTCCCCTACTATCGTGACTACACCATTCTCTCCATGAAAATAAGCAGATATTGAGTCTTCCAAAGCTGGGCCTCCATTCACCTGGTCTATGGAGAGCACAGCTGGACAGAGCTACATTAAGACTGACCAACCCAATCTGACAGAGCGCTAACAAGGTGATAGCCTATGTTCTAAGCACAAGCTGAATGAGCCAACCCATGAAAACGCACATGAATCACAACAACCCCAGTTCAGTCCTCATGACCATCTGTAAAAATAGTGTTTATGTGTGAAATAGCTCTTCTAATCAGTACTCCAATCAATTCACTGTATGTATGATTTCCGATAACGACCAGTGTATATTATCAAAGGAAACGTTTGCGTATAGGGTTAATCATGGCTACTGTTTCATAGCATCTGATGTGCTTACCCTCAATGGAAAACACAAAACTAACGCCTGACACTGTTTATCCATGTGGTGTTCCATCTATACTCTGTATTGACCAATGTCCATAGATGTAAATGTTCCTAGAATGAATAGGACCTGTCTCTTCTCTGTGGATCTTGCATAGTGAGATCCCCTCTGCAATATCTACAGTTTACAGCTCAAGAAAAGCATTCAAAGCCAATATCTCTGATATTTTACCAAAGTACATTTTTAATTAGTGCTAGTTATCTGAGAGCACAGGTGGGTGGGCACTGGGGATAATCATTACAGAGCTGTGAGAGTGTCAGGCAGCTCCCCCACTTGTTGCCAGCTCCAAAATTCAGACTGAAAGGGATCAATATGTTATGTTGATGCTGGGCCAGCAAAGGGCTTGTGATGAAGGGAGCTTTAATGTTGCACTCAGAGCCCTGCTGATTCAAATCCTTTTAACACCAATTTGTTAAGGGGTCTTGAGCCCAACAGAGACTGACTGGCTATTTCAAAAGGTTTAATAGAGCTAATAGCAACTGAAAAACAGCTCTCCATCTGTCTTTCCTTTTAGTACCTAATAGGCTACTCAATGGGAGCTGAGTTGGTAAATTAGCTTTTAATGTTGAATGAAATTATGAAAGAGATTGGTGGGTTTTCTCACTATCTAATCGTAGCATGTGGTTGTTCAATGACAGACATGTATTTGTTTAAAATCTATAACTTTTTCATTTCAGAGAGACACATATTCATGTTTTTTTGCAAAATGCTAACAAATATGTAACAAATAACTACATTTTTAATAAAGAAATGTACAAATTATACTTTTGTGACATCAATAGTATTTAATTTTCTAAATATGTTATTCAATACAGTAATATGAGATCTGTATGTAAAACATTTACATTTGACATTTTTGTCATTTAGCAAATGCTCTTATCTAGAGTGACTTACAGTAAGTGCATTCACCTTAAAATAGCTAGGAGAGACATCCACATATCACAGTCAAATATACAGGGCATGAACATTCCATTCCAGCTAAACAATGGATATACAGCGTTTTGCAAATAAACACATTTTCATACACATCTAATATCTATTATATACAAATCTTAGAATAGTAATAGTTTACACACACATGAAGGTAACCATAAGCAATCATTTCTGATGCAAAAACACATGTGAAAAATGTGTGGATATAGCGGTATGGAAATAAACTCTAAAATGTGTGGATATAGCATTATGGAAATAAACTCTAAAATGTGTGGATATAGTGTTATGGAAATAAACTCTAAAATGTGTGGATATAGCGTTATGGAAATAAACTCTAAAATTTGTGGATATAGTGTTATGGGAATAAACTCTAAAATGTGTGGATATAGCGGTATGGAAATAAACTCTCAAATGTGTGGATATAGCGGTATGGAAATAAACTCTAAAATGTGTGGATATAGCATTATGGAAATAAACTCTAAAATGTGTGGATATAGCGGTATGGAAATAAACTCTAAAATGTGTGGATATAGCGGTATGGAAATAAACTCTCAAATGTGTGGATATAGTGGTATGGAAATAAACTCTAAAATGTGTGGATATAGCATTATGGAAATAAACTCTCAAATGTGTGGATATAGCGTTATGGAAATAAACTCTAAAATATGTGGATATAGCGGTATGGAAATAAACCCTAAAATGTGTGGATATAGCGTTATGGAAATAAACTCTAAAATGTGTGGATATAGCGTTATGGAAATAAACTCTAAAATGTGTGGATATAGCGTTATGGAAATAAACTCTAAAATGTGTGGATATAGCGGTATGGAAATAAACTCTAAAATGTGTGGATATAGCATTATGGAAATAAACTCTTCAATTGATCTTTGAAATAACTATGTAGGTGTTTTAATAAAAAAAGGATGGCTCACAGAAACAACTGGCAATGGCCTGTAACTTATCTGTTCATTGGAGTATGTACTGTATGACTGAATATGGGTGTGTTTCAGGTCTCTAAAATACTACATTGGACAGGTAAAGCAATTTGGAGGAAGGCTACTGGTCATTTTCTTCCTCCAGTCCAATACTTTCAGTTCAGTATGGGTCTGCTGTCTGCTTGTCGTTTTTCCAAACACAATGGCTACCCTTCTCATTCTGCTAGCGTACCCGGGAACACTGATAAACACATTGTCTCAGACTCCCTAAGCCTCTTTCCCATGTGGGAGGAGAACATATTTTGCCTCATCCATATTCAGATAAACTAAAGTCTCAGCAGTTACAGGAGTGGTAATGTTTTAGTCAGGTGGTAAAGGCCCATACTGTGCTTTACATCCATACCTACTGTGTGAAAAGTCCAGGCTGGAGAAGTACAGGGATACAACGTGCCACATTACGGAGAAGACAACCACTCTGACCACTAGGTGGCAACATTGTCTTTACACTACAGTCAATGCTTATTCAAAGCTCTTTATTGAAATGAGGCTCAGTATGTACACAATTACATGACTCAGTGTGTGGGTGTTTGTTTGTGTGTGTGTGTCTGTATGTGTCTGTTTACTGTGTGTGAGTACAAGCTTGTGCATGTATCATTGGGTAGTGGCTGATTTTCAGAGATTGCACTGTAAAATGGTTGATCTCTGCACACTGCTGGCAAGTGGGATTCTGGGCCAGGAGCCCAGATGTGTGTGTGTGTGTGTGTGTGTCTGTACGTGCCTGTGTCTGCACATTCAACTGCCTGCTATTTCCTGAGCAATCTGTTAAGACAGATAAACATCAGTTGAACCAGGGAAAACCACAGCAAAACATGGGATTGCTATCAATGAAACCACCCCTTTAACAACTGGTGTTGGGAAAAAGATTGTGTGTGTGTGTGTGTGTGTGTGTGTGTGTGTGTGTGTGTGTATGTGTGTGTGTGAGTGTGTGTGTGTGTGTGGGTGTGTGTGTGTGTGTGTGTGTGTGTGTGTGTGTGTGTGTGTGTGTGTGTCAGGCAGAGCACAGCTGAGTCCTGAGTGTGTCATGAACACTTCTGTACCCTGAACCAATTGGATAACCACCTCTATAATCACTATGGTTGTGTACCAGGTTGTATTTGTTGCAGTCGCACTGCACATCTCACATTGGAGTTACAACCTGGAATGTGCCTTTCATGTCAGTGGCTTCCATTTCTATTGCAGTATTTACTGTTTGGGATAAACATTTAGGACCGCATAACCTACTAGTAATAGACATCTATAATGGTCACCCAGTCGCAAGATGGCACCAATAGAGATGGTCGCCTCGCTTCAGGTCCTTAGAAAACTATGCAGTTATTTGTTTTTTTTATGTATTATTTCTTATATTGTTACCCCAGAAAATCTCAAGGGTTTTTACATAGAGCTGGGAAGAACAATTAGATATAAAAGCAATGTCAACTTACCATCATCACAACCAGGAATGCACCTTTCCCGAAGCAAATCCTTTGTTCAAACCTCCACCCTGGACATGTGATCTTATCTCAGAGGCTGACCCAAAACAATGCGGTTGTGGCAGGAGAGGCAGACGGAGCGGCCTACTGGTCAGACTCAGAAGGCGAGCTCACCATCCACCACTTCCGAGCATATTACTCGCCAATGTCCAATCTCTAGACAACAAGGTGGATGAAATTAGTGCACGAGTTGCCTTCCAGAGAGACATCAGAGATTGTAACATTCTCTGTTTCACTGAAACAATGCTCACTCGGGATATGTTGTCAGAGTCGGTACAGCCACCCGGGTTATTCACGCATCGCGCGGACAGAAACAAACATTTCTCTGGTAAGAAGAAGGGCGGGGTGTATGCCTTATGATTAACGACTCTTGGTATAATCACAACAACATACAGGAACTCAAGTCCTTTTGTTTACCCAACCCAGAATTCCTTACAATCAAATGCCGACCGCATTATCTTCCAAGAGAATTCTCTTCGATTATAGTCACAGCCGTGTGTATCCCCCCAAGCAGATCCCTCGTCGGCCCTGAAAGAACTTCATTGGACTCTATGTAAACTGGAAACCACATATCCTGAGGCTGCATTTATTGTAGCTGGGGATTTTAACAAAGCTAACCTAAGAACCATACTTCCTAAATTCTATCAGCGTATCAAATGCGAGAAAAGAGCTGGTAATTTTCTGGATCATTGCTACTCAAACTTCCGCGACACATACAAAGCCCTCCCCTGCCCTCAAACCTTCCCTAACCAGAAACCATGGATTGATGGCAGCATTCGCGTGAAACTGAAAGCACGAACCACCACTTTTAATCATGGCAGTTTACCGGAAACACGACCGAATACAAACAGTGCAGCTATTCCCTCCACAAGGCAATCAAACAAGCAAATCATCAGTATAGAGACAAACTAGAGTCGTATGTGGCAGGGTCTACAGTCAATCACGGATTACAAAAAGAAAACCAGCCCCGTCGCGGACACTGACATCTTGATCCCAGACAAATTCAACAACTTCTTTGCTTGCTTTGAGGAAAATACAGTGCCACTGACATGGCCCGCTACCAAAGCCTGTGGGCTCTCCTTCTCCGAGGCCAACGTGAGTGAAACATTTAAACGCGTTAATCCTTGCAAGGCTATTGGCCCAGACGGCATCCTGGAGTGTTTATGGACATTTTCAACTAATCTCTATCACAGTCTGCTGTCCCCACATACTTCAAGGCCACCAGTGTTCCTGTTCCCAAGAAAGCAAAGGTAACTGAACTAAAAGACTATCGCCCCATTGCACTCACTCCTGTCATCATGAAGTCCTTTGAGAGACTAGTCAAGGACCATATCACCACCCTACCTGATACCCTAGACCCACTCTAATTGTCATACCGCCTCAGTAGGTCCACTGACGATGCAATCGCCATCACACTGCACACTGGACTATCCCATCTGGCCAACTGGGTCCTGGACTTTCTGACGGGCCGCCCCCAGGTGGTGAATGTAGGAAACAACATCTCTACCCCGCTGATCCTCTCCTGTACTCCCTGTCCACCCATGACTGCCTGGCCATGCACGCCTCCAACTCAATCATCAAGTTGTACCACTACAGTGGTAGGCCTGGTTACCAACAACGACGGGACAGCCTACAGGGAGGAGTTGAGGGCCCTCGGAGTGTGTTGTCAGGAAAATAACCTCTCACTCAACGTCAACAAAGCAAAGTAGATGATTGTGGACTTCAGGAAACAGCAGAGGGAGCACCACCCCCAGATGCACTCTATAAGCGAGGTCAGTACAGGTGCATCAAAGCTGGGACCGAGAGGCTGAAAAACAGCTTCTATCTCAAGGCCATCAGACTGTTAAACAGCCATCACTAACATAGAGAGGCTGCTGCCAACATACAGAACAGACTCAAATCTCTGGCCACTTAAATAAACGGACTTAATAAAGGTATCACTAGTCACTTCAAATAATGCAAATTTAATCATGTTTACATATCCTACATTACTCATCTCATGTATATACTGTACTCTATACCATCTACTGCATCTTGCCTTTGCCGCACCGCCATCGCTCATCAATATATTTATATGTACATATTCTTATTCCTCCCTTCACATTTGTGTGTATTTGTGTGTATAAGGTAGTTGTTGTGAATTTTTTAGATTACTTGATAGATTTTACTGCATAGTCAGAACTAGAAGCACAAGCATTTTGCTACACTCGCATTAACATCTGCTAACCATGTGTACGTGACCAATAAAATTTGATTTCATAGATACCAAGTTATCTATGGAAGTGTTGTAACGGCTCTCGTTTGTAGAATGAAGAGTGGACCAATGCGTACATCGTCTTTTTATTGATGACACCAAAACAAAATAACAAAGACAAAAAACTGAAGCACACAGTTTTGTAAGGCTAAGAAACTAAACAGAAAACAAGATCCCACAAAACCCAAAAGGAAAATGACAACTTATATATGATCCCCAATCAGAGACAACGATAGACAGCCGCCTCTGATTGGGAACCACACACGGCCAAAAACAAAGAAATACAAAACATAGACTTTACCACCCGAGTCACACCCTGACCTAACCAAACATAGAGAATAATAAGGATCTCTAAGGTCAGGGCGTGACAAGTGTATTAATTGCATGTTTGAATGTCATTCATATATCATGTTTTATGAGAATTCAGATCTCAGATAGCACCTCAGGCTCTAATAAATCAAATAAAATGTTATGACTCCTACATCTTCTATGTCCTCTAGCAGAGCTTTCCCCAGAAACTCTGAGCACTAAGACAGACAGGAATGTCCAGTGATGTGCAGAGAAAGTCTCTCTGTTGACTTGTGGCCCTCAAGGTTGTTGTGGCCCTCAAGGCTGCATAGATTAAAAAAACAACTCTGAGTCAACAGAGGGATGTTATTCTCAGCATGATTTCCTGTCTTATACTTTAGCCAACATCATCCTCAAATCGTCTTCTCTCTACAAAGAGACTATGGGGTGTATTGTAGAAACGTAAGACCCACTTAACAGAGACCAAGAACAAATCCTGTCACTTGAGACCTGTGTGGAAACTACAGTGAACTACAAAAGTATTGAGACAGTGACACATATATATTTTTGGGGCTCTGTACTCCAGCACTTTGAATTTGAAATAATACAATGACTAGGAGGTTAAAGTGCAGACTAACAGTTTTCATTTGAGGGTATTTTCATCCATATCGGGTGAATGAACCGTTTAGGAATTACAGCCCTATTTGTACATAGTCCCCCCCATTTTAGGGGACCAAAAGTATTAGGACAAATTCACTTATGTGTGTATTACAGTAGTCAAAAGATTTGTAAAAAATGGATTTGTCCCATATGCCTAGTGCGCAATGATTTCATCAAGCTTGTGACTCTACAAATGTGTTGGATGCATTTGCTGTTTGTTTTGGTTGTGTTTCAGATTATTTTGTGCCCAATAGAAAGGGTGGCTCTCATAGGCGGCTTAGCAAGTGTAAATCTAAAGAAGGTGAAACAAAAGACACTTGTATGTGATCCCTCACCTCCTGTGGTAAACACAAATGCTGGGTTATCGTTTTTGTCTGATCATGTACAGGTGTAGGATTTACAATTTAACCAGTATTGTCACAGAAAAATGATCCTGCAGCAAAAGGATTTGAATGTTTAGTGAGTCCATTCACTCTTTTCCGTCAATGTAATGTTGCTTGACTGCTGGTTAGGCCATCAGCTGGCACAAATTAGGCTACATGAAAAGTGCAATACTGTTAATTTAACCTTGTGTTAGTACAGGTTTTCAGTGAATTTATATAAATCCTTTATGTAAAACAGAGTGATCAAATTCAGAACCTACATCTGTATATTGTCTGTCTATTGTAGCTCCATCGCTTTAATCTCAATTTAGATTGCTGCTGTTGATCCTCGCCCTTTGACCTCAGTTGATTACAGGCCATGGTAACTTATAGGTGATGATCCTAAAGCTTTGACAACTTCTACTGTCAATCTGAAAGGTGTAGATAAAGTATGACAAAGCAACCCGCAATAAAACACATTCAATATCTATAGTTTATGAGGAGTCACACTCTGTAGAATCTGCATACTGCGACTCGCAATGTAATATAATTAGCCAGTTTTTGATCTGAATTCCTTTATTCCAGCTCATAATGTCATCCTAGGTTTCAAAATGAAACAGTGCTTTGTATGAATCACAGAAATCCATCAGACGAGAATCATGCATGCTATGCAGATTCCTTCTATCAGGCAGTGAAGCCAGAATAGGAAAAACAAATGGGTTTAGGAATGCATTCTAGGTCAAGGTGAGTCTGTGTGTGAAACTGAATTTGTAGATATACTGTAGAGTAGATGTGTCTCAGGGTTGTGTGCGTAGGCGTGTTTGCAGGGCCAGAATACAAGGAACTGAGCTCTAAAAAGCACCTGTGAATGAACAATAGTGCACTTTGGAACTGCTGATACGCTCTACACTGAATCCACAGTTTTCGCAGGATCAGGCGTGAGCCCCACAGTCAGAGAGGGGTGTTGTGGCTAATGCAGAGGTCGCTAAAACAACAAGAGAACGAAGAAACCAGAGAGGAGCATTGGAGCACCATAGATCTGATCCTGTAATATGAAGGTAATACTATTCGTGAAATGGGACAGGACAAGTTAAAACGCCTTCCAATTTGTCCAATTACCACATACCTGCATGGTTTTGTGTGTTCTTCAGTTGGTGAAAGGTGATTATGCTGTATAAGATTGTTATTGGTTTGAATCCAGATAAGAATTTTAAAGTGTCCAACAGGTCAAATGTTTTGCTGTGTTGTATGTGTGTTGTATGTGTGTTGTATGTGTGTTGTATGTGTGTTGTATGTGTGTTGTATATTCCATTACCATATCGTTCTGTTCCTTTATGTGCACGTAATTATGTCCTATTTCAGCGTTTCCCAAACATGGGGTTGTGATAGAAACTATGAAATAAACCATTTTAAAAATGTGCTTGGTTCACAGAACCGGGGTTACCTCAGTAACCTCTGGTAGCCGCTAGATGTGGTTGTAATAAACAGAGGGGTTTCTGTTTCCTTCCTACAAATGTGACTCTATCTTTTGAATGGTTTAAGCTACAAAATGTTATGACCCCATCACTGAAAGCTAAGACTCTAAGGAACACTCATGTTTCCCTCTACAATGCCAACAAGCCGCGCAGGACTCATTAAAACAGAGTGGACAAGACCAGGCACTAAGCAGACTGGGGGGAAAATAACATCCTCAACGAGGACGTTCTTTTCTACATAGAAGATCTTACAGAATTATTGCCTGATGATCTTCTGAACTTCCCAATACCTTTCCGATGAATTTCAGTCACTTCAAATCATACTTCTTTCAGATTGAAAGGCTGTAAAAAGTCAGACTGATTTGTAATAGACTTATAGCGGCAATTAAAAAAGTCAACATTTTTTTTGTAATATCAACATTGGTTCGCAAGGCCAAAGAAGTTCAGGAACCCCTTTAGTTTATTTTTATTTTTTTAATTAAACCATTTAAAAAAACAAGCACACATAAAACCTGAAAAAGCCATACATGCACATGAATAAAATCATTGAGGATAACACACAATAACGTCTGGGACTTATTTCCATTGTGGTCCTCTTGAGACAAGATAGCTAGACAAGATTGAACACAGTATGGCTGTGAAATAATACAACAACAACAGAGAAGAAGAACCTCTATCTCATCATTCCAGTCACATCATAGGGGTTATTCATATGGGTACAGAAGACATCAAACTTATTTTAAATTTATTTTTAAAGCTGCCCAGAGAGGACATTGTTTTTATAAGCAGAGGAAACTCTTCCATTCAAGCTAGTACCTTACCCAGCATTACTCCTGAACCTGTATAAGCACACATCAGCAACACCTGCTCTGGTGCTGTGATTGTGTGCATCCCCAACACGAGGAAAGTAATCACTTAGATATCTGGGTGCAGGACCATAAATACTCCTGTAAACCAAACCTAGTCTAATCTGGGAAACCCTAGCCTCAACAGGCAACCAGTTTAGTTCCTGAAAGCAGCTCCTGCCTATGTGAGTAGTACATGGACTCACCTTCAATACTAATCTGATCAGTTTATTCTGGGCTATCTGGAGCTTCCCCTTCATAAGTTTAGATAAGCCCACAAACCAGGAAGTACTATTATAGTCAAAATGGTATTGAATGAGGGCAGTAGCTAGCACTTTCATGGAGTCCTTATCAAGCAGCTTAGACTTTCTAGCCAAAAACGTAGTCCTGGCATTAACCTTCTCTAGCACCTTATTGGCCATGCTCACACCTCCCAAGCTTCCATCAAGGATACATACCAAGTAGCTAACAGAAGTTTTAATAGTCAACACCTCCCCCCCTTAACTCCACTCTGATTTCAGACGACCTACACAATTTAGGTCTGGATCCAAAATAATTACTTCAGTTTTCCCTAAGTGCAGAGATAGCTTATTATCTCCAAGCCATTTGCTAATGTTAGTAAGCTCTGTGCTAAGTATGCTCTCCAACATAGTTTTACTTTTGTGAGACACCAGAAGTGTAGAGTCATCCGCATAAAGAAAAAGACAGCAAGAACAAGCATCTTTCATATTGTTAATATACAATAAAACAGCTGATGCCCAAGCACGCTCCCTTGCGGAACGCCACAACTCATTGGTTTTGCCTGAGACAGTGAACCATTAACCTCTAATACTTGGTCACTACCTGACAAATAGGACTTTACCCAGCCTAGAGGGATACTGCTTATCCCCAGTGCTAGTTTGGAGATTAGGAGACAGTGGTTGACTGTATCAAAGGCCTTCTGTAGGTCAAGCCGTACCATTCCACACAGATTTCCCTCATCAATCTCTTTCCTGATGAAGTCAGTCAAGTAAAGTAGACATGAATCAGTGGAGTATGTTTTTCTAAAACGCGACTGAAAATCATACATTAGACCCTGTTTGTTAACATATTCATACATTTGCTCATCTACAATTCTCTCCAGGATCTTTGATGTTACACAGAGGATAGATACAGGCCTATAATTCCCAGGATCATAATTCCCCTTCTTATATAGAGGTATAACTTTAGCTTGTTTCATGTCCCTGGGAGAGAGATTAACGATATGCGTAATACAAGGGCCATTTTGCTCAGCAGAATCTATAAGAAACCTTTCAGGAATGTTATCCTGGCCTGTGGCTGGATAAACTCTGCCAGCATACTGACTATTTTGGCTGTTGCTACCTTTGCAAAAGAAAAAGAGTTTGGCTGAACCCCTAACTCTACATAATACTTCTTGACTTGGTTGCTTCCATACAAACCAGAACTGTTGGGCAGCTTGCTAACCAGCTTGCTGAATTCATTGGCAACCTCTGCGTTTTCATATACCATCTGCCCTTTGATGTTCTGTCCAATACTATTTAGTTTGTTTTTGGTAGTACTACTACAGCCTAGTTCCTTAAATGATTTCCGAAGCTTTTTAGGGTCATTTTTGTTCTCAATTATTTTCTCAGCAAAGTAACCCCTCTTAGCTTCTTCCATCCTGCTCTGTGCTTCATCCATCCTGCTCTGTGCTTCATCCATCCTGCTCTGTGCTTCATCCATCCTGCTCTGTGCTTCATCCATCCTGCTCTGTGCTTCATTCATCCTGCTCTGTGCTTCATCCATCCTGCTCTGTGCTTCATCCATCCTGCTCTGTGCTTCATCCATCCTGCTCTGTGCTTCATCCATCCTGCTCTGTGCTTCATCCATCCTGCTCTGTGCTTCATTTCTGTGACGTTTATATAGGACAAAATCATGATGCTCTTGAAAGTTCTTACATTTTTTAATTAAAGACCTCATTCCTTGATTGGATAGATTCTAGAATCTCATGATTAAACCAAGGGCTAGATCTCTGCTTTACCCTGGACCCGTCTAATGGGAGCCATCACATTCACCACATCAAGGAATCTACATTTAAAGACTTCCCAGGCACTGTCTTACCCCTACACTCTCTAGCACAGGTGACCAGTCAATTTTACCCACTTCCTCCCTAAACCTTTCAACACCTTTCAACCTTTTTTGAGTCCTCTAATATCTTTACAAATCCTCCTTGTGCAAAATGTAATAAAAGGATCACTGATTCCATATACTATTACTCCACTCTGCGAGTCCACTCCCTCTCCACTCCCTGTCATACAGTATATACAATATGTACACAGCACAAGAGCTCAAAGGCAGCACATGTGGCACTTTCCTTTTGTTCGCTGTCGTGAACACAAACGTGCAGGTCCGCAGATTAAACTGTCCCCAAGGAGAGAACAGCTTTACTGAATATGCAAAATGTTGTAAAGGTAAACTTGACCGAGGAGAACGACCTATTATGACAGATAATGTTCAATGCACATATAGGTGTAGTCTTCTCTTTCCAAGAGAAAAGGTTTAGCCTACAGTTGATGCTTGAATAGTGCCATAAAGTTTCTAGCCTTACTCAATCAATCAATCACATTTATTTATAAAGCCCTTTTTACATCAGCCAATGTCACAAAGTGCTGTACAGAAACACACACTAAAACACCAAACAGCAAGCAATGCAGATGTAGAAGCACGGTGGATAGGAAAAACTCCCTAGAAAGGCCAGAACCTAGGAAGAAACCTAGCGAGGAACCAGGCTCTGAGGGGTGGCCAGTCCTCTTCTGGCTGCGCCGGGTGGATATTATAACAGAACATGGCCAAGATGTTCAAATGTTCATAGATGACCAGCAGGGTCAGATAATATTAATCACAGTGGTTGTCGAGGGTGCAACAGGACAGTACTACCTGGTAGAGTTTCTCACACCACAGATGTTTTACTGCTGATGCACCTCTTATGTGTTTGCTTCAGGCCAATGGAACTCCAAGGAGATGGTGTATATTTTTTTTTTGTTATTTTCTTACATTTTTTACCTTTATTTAATTAGGCAAGTCAGTTAAAGAACAAATTCTTATTTTCAATGACGGCCTAGGAACAGTGGGTTAACCGCCTTGTTCAAGGGCAGAACGACAGACTTTTACCTTTGCAGCTCAGGGATTCAATCTTGCAACCTTTCGGTTAATGGCCCAACGCTCTAACCACTAGGCTACCCTGCCTCCCCATGTGTATCTTTATCTCTGACGGTCGTTGTTGGGAACGAGGCATACTGAAACAAAGCATTATTCGGATATCAATGCCTGCTCCAATTTTTTTAAATCACAGACATTGTTGATAAAAGGTGTTTTTGTAATGTTTATTCAAATTTTCACGGATAGTTTGCATATAGAATTGGAGAGTTGTTTGTGTGTGCAGGGATTAGGAGGGGATCTATTCAGTGAGCCGAGTGTGTCAGTCATCCATACTCTTTTCAGACAGTTTTTTTCTTAGTGCTCTTCTCTGCCGGTAATTATATCTGAGCAGCTCGGGCTTTCTTGTCTCTCACAATGCCGGGAAGATAACACGACCATGTTAGGGCATTGCTGTTGCTGAGATCCCTTGTCGAAGCAGGGTTGTATGGTAGTGCATCTAATTTCATTTCAGTCTGAAATTCAACAGACAATTTGTCAATCTGTCTCATTACCCCTTCTGTCTGATTCTATTCAGGTCCTGAAACTGTTACTATAATTGGAACAGGAGTTCTGACATCATTCTTAGCAGTGTAGGTTGTCGGTCAGCAGGGTAACACACTATGGGTCTGCCTCAATCCTCCATCCCTCGCTTACTGTCACTCTTTGAAGATAACCCTTAATCCCCACCTATATGTCCCTGGTAGAGCCCCCCTCCAGATGTTCAGTCTGTCTTAATGAGACTGGTGCTCCTAATAATAACTCTTCCTCCCTCCCCTCCCCCCAAGGCCGCTACAACAATCACAACCACTGAGATACAGACACACAAGCATAGCCCATCCGATCAAACACAACCCCTTTCCACACCTCGATGAGACTTGTTAACAATGCTACTCCAGGCAATGTGTGAAAATGATGTTAGCTTTTTCATAAAAGCATGAAACGTAGTACGCTTGTATAGTTTTGGGTCCTGGACATTTTCAGACAGGGAGCCATCGCAAAAACGCCTCTTGGCAGCCAATTCTATTTTCTGCCATAGCCGGTCAATCCATTTTCCTTCATATGATTATATTGGTAATATGAATACGGATTACTGCCAGTACAACATCATAAACAGTTTTCATTATTATATAATGGTCGTTTCTAAAAACGTACAAAATAGAATATATATATTTTTTATACATAATGCTGGAAAGTGAAGCTCAGTTTGGGGGTAATGCCATCAAGCATTTTTTAGTCAACCATTTTTGATTCTGCATCACCAAAAATGTATGGAGTCAGCCATTGACACCAAGCTAAGGCAGGAGCAAGCAGGATTCTGGGACAAGGATGTATGGTCCCCCCACTTCCTCATTCTCACTTCATAGACGTCAAGGCTTTTGCTAGTATACATGGTAAAACTCTCTGGAAGATCTTGAGATCCGATTCAATATACACTAATCAAGGTATACTATTTTGACCACTTTGAATGCAGTGTCATTATGGGCAAGTCTGCGCGGTTCACTGTGCAGTCTGGAGTGAGACAGTGTTCCATCATCTCTCAGAACCTCTTCCTTATTACTATTGACTGGATCATGACCAAAACCACATCATACAAACCCAGAGATATTCAGTGGACCCTGTTTTCCCAGATGTAAGATCTCTAAACTTAACCAAAAACCTCACATTGTGCATATGCCCAACTCATCCCATCTGGAGATCTGATCAATTCAGCCTCAAAACAAATACCCCCTATATAACAGCAATGTCAAATCAGTTGTATTGTATGCTTTGTCTGTGTTTGGAGACAAATCTCAGGCTAGGGTCTTGTACACTCTGATCTACTATGACCCTGTTGGTCATCCATGTACTTATTATAACTCGTCTTGCCTAAATGAACAACTGTCTGGTGGTCAGATGTACTCTGCTGTACTTTCTTGCCTAAATTGACAGCTTGTCACAGCTCGCACTCCAACCTTTTACTATGTACAGCTAAAGAAGGTTTCTTCCAGCCACATACAGTAGCTGCTGCTGCTTGCTCTTTGGGGTCTCGGCCAGGTTGTTGTAAAGCACTTTGTGAAAATCGCTGTTGTGAAAAACGCTATGTAAATAACATTTGTTTTCATTGATTTTGATACGATGCGAAATGAGCTTAATTGATGTTATATTGACTGCTAGTGCCATCATAAAGGAGAATTGTGAAGTGTTCAAAAATGAAAATTCTGTTCAGAAATATAAGCTGAGGAGTGGTGAGTGGCATTTGGGACCAGCAATCGCTTGAGGTACATACCTGCCCATGAAATCACCCCATGAGCTCCCTGGGTGCAGACCAATCAAATGCCCTTCCTGTGTTCTGTAAATTTAAGCAGCGTCACACAGTATCCACTTCCATAACCAGGAGCAAGAAGACAGCAGCTGTATGGCTTTTTATGCCACATACATGATATTCTATTGTGTAAACATTGTCAGAAACTGAAATTTTACTGGATTGTCTTCCATGGCTTACCATGGTGGTCCACTAGTAAACAATCATCTGAACAATTTGTGATGTTGTGCATGGCAACATTGTAATCCGTAAGCATCAAAACATCGGTGTACACATCACCTTTTCTGTGTTATCAGGTTTGGTTCAGCAAATACGAAGTAAAATACATTGTCCAGTTATGTCAGAATAGAGAAATGTCCGCCACGGCCACCAGGAGGCGTTTTGCGATGGCTCCCTTTCTGAAAATGTTCATGCTTTTATGAAAAAGTGAACATATCACCTAAAATTAGGCACATATCACCTGGACTATAAACAACCATATTTTTTGTATCTACCTCAGCAGCATGCACTATGCACAGCTAATTAGGAAGATCAAAGGTTACTTTTGTTCCCTCTGCTAGATAAATATAATTATTTCATTTCACCCTCCATGTACAACTACGATATCCCAAACAAGGACATTTGATATGTCTGATAGGCTTTGTCATGACTGCCTTTTGTTTGATCTCACATTTTCTGTCTTCCAATCAAACACCCTCCCTGCCTGTGTTTTTCACCAGTTACCGCGGTGAGGATAGGTCCTTTACTGATCTTTACCCTTCTCTCGCACAACCAATGGACTCACACTGTTGCATTTGAATGTTGTCCAGGAGTGTCTGACTCACATGTTATCAAAGCAGGATATAGTATGTTGGTTGCCCCTGGATACTTATCTACAGTCAGTTATGCATTCCCAATTTTTAAGGTTATGATTTGGGAAAGGTAAGCTGATCCTAGATCTGTGCTGAAGGGAAACCTTATGAATTACATAAGTACTGTTTTATAGTGTCATCTAATCCATTCTACCACATAGTACTACAATACTCCCATATTCCCATTACTTTTCATCTTAATATGCCAACTCAAGCAAATTACATTCATGCTTTTCATTGGTTGTCATGCAAAGACGGACATACAGTACCATGGCATGTGACATCCATGCAGAAGTAGTAGACTTAAAATCACATTGTTCTCTTGTAACTTGACAACTATGAGCACTGTCAATTCCAGGTGGACATGTTTTCACTGTCTGTCGCCACCCAGCAACTTAGACAATGAACATTCATCCGGGTCCCATTGAGTATTGCAGTTTCCATAGCAACAGGGACAGAGTGATGGAGAGTGGTCGAGAGTGATGGGGAGTGTGACAGGGAGTAGGTGAGGTAGAAGTCGAAATAATGTGTGTGTGTGTGTTTGTGTGTGGGGGGAGCAAGAGAGAGAGGAGGATGAGAGAGAAAGAGGAGGATGAGAGAGAGAGAGAAAGAGAGAAAGAGGAGGATGAGAGAGGGAGCGAGAGAGGAGGAAGAGAGAGAGAGAAGGGAGGATGAGAGAGAGAGAGGAGGATGCAAGAGAGACAGAATGTCTGTGTGAGGGGGTGTTTTTTTCACCATCAAACCTTCTATTTTTGCCAGAGCATTCATTCATGCAATTTCCTCTCTCTCTCTTCTTCTTCCAGGTGGATGGAGTGGCAATGAAGCTGTCTGCCTGACTGAGCATCTCCTCATTATCATTCCCCCTCCCCTCTCTTCATCCATTTCCCTAGTCCTATCTGCCATCCCCCTCTCCACCACATACAGAGCCAAACAACTACCACCACCGATCACTAACACCATCGCACACACATATAGAGACACAGACAAACACACACACACTACCCCTCTCTCCTGGGATACGATTTGAAGATTCACAAGTGCAGCCTCTCATTTGTAATCAGATGAAAGAGAGGATTATCTCAAGGTTTGCCCAATCTTGTTCCCGGCCAGGATAGAGGGACGGAGGAGGAAGAGGAGGAAGAGACTGGAGAGGAGGGAGGGCTCTGTGGATGGTGCGTGGCGAGAGGAGGTCACCTGTAGAGAACCACTTTCCTTTCCTTTCAAACAACCTGGACTAACAGGGGTTTATCCTGGGATCCTGGGGGATAACTTGACTCTGACACAAAGAAAGAGAGAGAGAGTAAATAAAGAAGAGGAACATAAGGATCTTATATTTTTTCTAAAAGGTAAGCAGGGGTTACAACAGAGACCTTTCAGGTTGAAAAAAGTGAAATCGCTGCATTCCAGAGGTGTAGAAATATTGTTGTTGTGTTTGTGTGTGTGTTGTGTGTGTGTGTGTGTGTGTGTGTGTGTGTGTGTGTGTGTGTGTGTACGTGGTTGGGAGTGGGGATTTTACTTACAGGTTATTTGGGGGGGGAATGAATGCAGGCCTTGAGTGAGTCAGTCAGTCACCATCTGGCCCTGGTCTCATACACACTTCAGATACTTGGCGCATTAGTATTGTTTAGGTGTGTCTATAGCATAGTAGCAGGAATATCCCGTTGTTGCATTGCGTGAGGTATATTCTGAAATGTTTGAAGCATTTATGTAAAAAGAAAAAAGGCAACTAATGCATTTATCTGACTTCTCACACCTCCATTTTCATACTACCACACATCAGGTGTTGTGTTCTGGTGTTGTGGGCAAAGTGTTGGTATTCCTTTCTTTATTACTGACTGGTCGCATGCTCCTATAAACCTTTAGGCCATATCACCTGCCTGCTTTGTCTATTTCCAGAAGTGACCTAACCTCTGATTTTACCAGCTTAGACGTAACCAATTTATAGGAGACAGATGACTTGTTGTGCCTCTATGTGTAACGGATGTGAAACAGCTAGCTTAGTTAGCGGTGGTGCGCACTAAATAGCGTTTCAATCGGTGACGTCACTTGCTCTGAGACCTTGAAGTAGTAGTTCCCCATGCTCTGCAAGGGCCGCGGCTTTTGTGGAGCGATGGGTAACGATGCTTCGTGGGTGACTGTTGTTGATGTGTGAAGAGGGTCCCTGGTTCGAGCCCGGGTATGGGCGAGGGGACGTTTTAAAGTTATACTGTTACATTGGTGCCGTGACCTGGATCACTGGTTGCTGAGGAAAAGGAGGAGGTCAAAAGGGGGGTGATTGTAACGGATGTGAAACAGCTAGCTTAGTTAGCGGTGGTGCGCACTAAATAGCGTTTCAATCGGTGACGTCACTTGCTCTGAGACCTTGAAGTAGTAGTTCCCCTTGCTCTGCAAGGGCCGCGGCTTTTGTGGAGCGATGGGTAACGATGCTTCGTGGGTGACTGTTGTTGATGTGTGCAGAGGGTCCCTGGTTCGAGCCCGGGTATTGGCGAGGGGACGGTTTAAAGTTATACTGTTACATGTGCTTAGTTACACTTTATTTGGATAGTCCAGATAGTCAACTATCTGTTCATAAGCAACTGCTTGCTAAGGTTAAGGTTAGGGTAAGGGTTAAGGTTAAGGTTAGGGTAAGGGTTACGGTTAGGGTAAGGGTTAAGGTTAGGGTAAGGGCCAGGGTTTAGTAGATACTGTAGTTGAAATGTTACTGATGGTCTGTAGATGGTCTGCAGAGCATGTACAGATGGACTTTCCAAAAAGTGTTACTCTGTGCTCTGTACTTCAGGTCAGCTTGCCCACTGACACCAGGCCCTACAGTGATTCCATCGCACAATGTTAAACGACTTACACAAACACATAATGTTGTAATTGACTGTGAAAACACTCAGCTTTGAGCTGTCAACACAGATGACTTCAAGAAATACATTGAACAACACATGTCATGCATGTTATCCCAAAAAGACTGTTCATGTTGTTGCAACTGCTTTCTTATTCAGTCTGTAAAGCCCTCACAGAGCCCCTACACGTTACTAATGAGGAGGTGTACCATGGGACTGGGGTGGGATGGAGAGCTACCATGGGGCGTTAGGCTCCCAGGGTAGAGCAGGCTCATTGGTGATGCTTTTAAAGCTAAACTGACCCTAGAGGCCTCTTATGTGAAGTAGAATAACAAGACACTAAATGGGAATGAAATGCACCATTTTAAAAAGCCCATAGAAGGGTATATAGAAAGGCCAAATTCAAATTCTATTGTTAATGTGTACCAGTCTGGTTTTAGACCAGGACATAGCATCTTTTCAGCAGCTATGCTCGACTTAAAGGACGTGTTAAATTGCTTAGATCATAGGAATCACTGTGTTGCTTTATTTACAGACCTATCCAAGGCCTTTGATACTGTTGACCATCCCCTACTCATTCAAAGGTTGTCTGAAATGGGCCTCGGCCAGATGTCTCGCAAGTGGTTTGGGCGCTGTCAGAAAAGGACACTGTGTGCTTTCTGATGGTGTCAAGTCAATATCACTAAAGGTGTCCTGCGGTAGATGATTTTGTGACCGGTCCTCTTTACTATTTATATCAATAATATTGGTCTATCTGCAAAAACCTGTAACATTCATCTGCATTCAGATGACACTGTCATGTATGCTGTTGCTCCTACTGCTGACCAGGCTGTTGGCGCTGCAATCTGACCTTGTTGCCTTACAGAAAGCCCTCGTTGATTTCAAATGTGTACTTAATGTGGGAAAAACTAAATGTTTGTTGTTTTCTAATTCTCATACAAATATGTCAGATGGTTCTCTCAGCGAGCGGATTCCAGCCTATAAATATCTAGGCTTTTGGATTGAGAATGTGAGGTTTAAAAATATGACTGAGCTAATTAAGAAGTGGAGATTTAAAGCAGGCTTCTTTTATTGAAGAGCACATAAAGAACATGCACCATACATACACAACGTATCTTTGCAGTCTTACACAGGAGAGTAATTACATTGACATGTTAAGGGTACATTTTGGCTGTATAGAACACATATTTCAAGAGTCTAAATAAGAATAAATAAGAAAACCTTCCTGCCAGCTCTTGATTATGGTGACAGCATTTATCAGAATGCAGCAACCACTACTCTAAAACCCCTGGATACACTGTACCATAGTGTGCTTCGCTTTATCACAGGTAACAGGTTAAATACTCATCACTGCATCGTTGATCAGGAGGTCGGCTGGACCTCTCTAAATTCCTGTAGATGACTTAATTTCTACCTTTTTGTTTACAAAGCTATGCTGCACAAGTTTCCAACTCACTTCTCTGTTAAAGTAGAAAAATATGAGGCACCAAACCCGCTCACAGGGTTGGTTAACTTGAGGTTTGTTGTGTCTCTACCGACCTAGGTCGATTAGTTCTAACACCTCATTAGGGCAGCTTAGAATAATGATGAGGAATGAATTCACTGAGGTCTGAGTGTGTTTTGGTTGAAATAATTTCTTTGTGAAATGTAGTATATCTGTCACGTTCGTCATAAGGAGTAGACCAAGAAGCAGCGTGGTATGTTTCCATCCTGTATTATGGAATAGAAAACTTCAAAGAACAAACGAAACGTGACGCTATAATAATGCTCACAGGCAACTAAACATAGACAAGATCCCACAAAGCACAATGGGAAAATGGCTACCTAAATATGATCCCCAATCAGAGATAACGATAAACAACTGCCTCTGATTGGAACCATACTAGGCCAACATAGACATATAATTCACCTAGATAACCCACCCTTAAATCACACCCCGACCTAACCAACATAAAGAATAAAATCTCTCTATGGTCAGGGCGTGACAGTATCTGTAACTGCTGTATCTTGTAGTTGATATTTTTGCTGTTTTATTGAATTAGCATGTTGATTTGTGAATTGTTTGTTCTTAGGGCACTATTGAGAATGAGACCCGTGCTTCTACACCTGCATTGCTTGCTGTTTGGGGTTTTAGGCTGGGTTTCTGTACAGCACTTTGAGATATCAGCTGATGTACGAAGGGCTATATAAATACATTTGATTTGATTTGATTTGATTTGGTCTCAATTGGGCTCCACTGAATAAATACAAGTTAAAAAATACATAAAAAATAATACATGTTAATAGATTGAGCAAAACATCCTTTTAATCATCATTCCTGTGTTGGGAAGCTTGTCGTTGGTTAAGTGAAACCAGTTTCATGTATACAGTATAAGGGTGTTTGACTTAAAGGTTATGTGACCGAGGTTTAGCACTGTAGCCGACATCGTATCATCACGCCATGTCACAAGTTAACACATCCAGTACAAAAGCTTTAGAGAGGCTACATTGGAGACATCCCTTAATGCTCTCAAAGAAGACACAGACAATCCTGTGTTTCTCCTGTAATCTTATAGAACATTGAGGGGCTGATCCAGACCTAATCTGACGGGCTAGTCTCTGCCACTGTGAGTGAGGGATACCTGGCCAGTCTGCTCATGGTGTAACAGATGTGATTGTACTTCGTAACTCAATTTCTTTCTTTCTTTTTATTTAACCTTTATTTAACTAGGCAAGTCAGTTAAGAACAAATTGTTATTTACAATGACGGCCTACCAGAAGGCTAAAGGTTTCCTGCGGGGACGGGGGCTGGGATTAAAGAAAATTTAAATAATCACAATATAGGTTAAAACACACATCACGAGAAGAGAGACACCACAACACTACATAAAGAGAGACCTAAGACAACACAGCATGGTAGCAACCCAACATGACAACAACATGGTAGCAACACAACATGGCAGCAGCACAACATGGTGCAAACATTACTGGGTACAGACAACAGCACAAAGGGAAAGAAGGTAGAGACAACAATACACCATGCGAAGAAGCCACAAGTGTCAGTAAGAGAGTTTTTGAATGAAGAGATGGCGATAAAACTGTCCAGTTTGAGTGTTAGATGCAGCTCGTTCCAGTCACTAACTGCAGCGAACTGAAAAGAGGAGCGACCGAGGGATGTGTGTGCTTTGGGGACCTTTAACAGAATGTGACTGGCAGAAGGGTGTTGTATGTGGAGGATGAGGGCTGCAGTAGGTATCTCAGCTAGGGGGGAGTGAGGCCTAAGAGGGTTTTATAAATAAGCATCAACTAGTGGGTCTTGCGATGGGTATACAGAGATGACCAAAAAATATATAATTTGGTATTTGTTTCATTAGTCTATTGTTGATACAGTCCCAAAATGTTTTGCATGTCAGCAATCAAGTTTTCAAGATAAATAACTTTCAAAATACAGAAATACAGCCGGTAAGATGCATTTAGCATCATATTTTGCATCATCGCAAAAGTCAATATATTGATATGCAAGCAGTAGGTCCTGTTCTGAAATAATGCATTCCATTTTCATATTTACAATGTGTACGAATTTACAAAACACATTATACAGGCTGTATTTTGAAGAATATATATGTTGGAAACTTGACTGCTGACATGCTAAACATTTTGGGACTATATCAACATGAACTAATGAAACAAATACCAAAAGATAGTTTTCCTATAAAGTGTCAAAACACTTGGGCTAGACTTGACTTCAATTATTTTAAAAACATTTAAATTCTAGCTGTCAAGTCTGTCGTTACAGTACACTAGCTCCCAGCAGGATGATGAGTCATCTCATAATAAATCAATTAGCATAGTACCAGATCACTGGTTTCATCATGCATAGACTGTGTACAGTAAGCTCCCATTGACATAAATAAGAGCTTATGTCCCTGTCTGTTTCCATTGTGTTCCAGGGCTTTCCCATGGCAGAGAGTGGGCATCCCGTGTCAGCACTATACCCACCAGGGGGCAGTGTGTCCCCTGACTCTGCCCTCTGCACCGACCCCCTCCTGCCTCTCTCTAAGAGTTCCACAGATGGGCTGACAGGTCCTCTGAGGCAGGAGGAACTCAGGAAGGGCTTCAGTGAGCATACGGCTCCATGCTCCCAAAGAAACAAAGAAACGGGCAGACAGGGGCCTTCTCAGGTCGTCCAGCACAACATCCAACCGGACACATCTCTCCGCGTGGACCTCAGGAATGCTGTCCGCCCTCACACAGCCCATCACCACGAGGAGGGCGTCACCAATCATGGTCACCAAGCCTTCGGAGAGAGCCAGGCGCCCCACCCCTTATCATCATCACAGAGAGACCTGGGAGGACTGGATCTATCCAGGCTGAATGTCCAGAGGAGTCACTCAGATCCCCTCCACATGCTCAGGGAGGTCCCTGCCCCTCCACCTCACAGTGAAACCACCTGCCCTTCGTGCCCAGGGAGAGAGTACCTTTCCCAGGATGCCTCTCGTAAGGCTTTCTCCACCTTAGCCTGCAAGCAGCCCTTGCAGCTCCAGCACTGCAATACAACCACAACCAACCCCACTGCCTGCAGACGGGGAAACGGCGGGGGAGGCAGACCCACACAGCAGCCTCAGGCCGGGTGTGTCAGGCTCGGTGCCCCTAGCCCCTCTAACACAGCCGCTAAGGTCGGCGGTGAGGCCCAACGCCTACAATCATGTGAGGAGGCCATCTGCTATTGCACTTTCGTCCACCCCCACGGGACGTTGAAGGACACTTTTGCAGCCTACTGCCACCCCCAAGCCATCCCCACCCCTGCCCAGCTGCTGCCACACCTTCCGGGCACAGAAGCTGAGTTCAGGGACCAGAGGGTGCTCCCGCCTCACCTGGCGCCTACCCTCCTCTCCTTCCCTCGCCTCATGTCCTCCGTCAGCGAGACAGGGCTGGATGCCAAGCGCCTGCTGCAATGCTGCAACCTCAATTGTAACCTCAACTGCTCCTGGGCCAAAACTCTACACCCTAGTGGAGCCCTGCAGCAGGACATTCAGAAATATAGCTGTATGAGCAGCAACAATGGAGCCACCAGGGACACAGGGACCATGATGTCCCCCAGGGAGCTCAGGGACGTGGGGGTGCAGACGGGCCAGGTCCACGAGACGTGTCGGGCCCACGTGTTCCCTCAGGTCTGCCTGGTGGAGGAGAACGGGAATGAGAACGGGAACGGGAACAAGAACGAGAACGGGAATGAGACAGACACGTCCCAGAAGCCCCCAGTGAAGGAGGTGAAGTGGGATGCGGAAGGGATGACATGGGAGGTGTACGGGGCTTCTGTGGATCCTGAGGAGCTGGGCCTGGCCATCCAAAAGCACCTGGAGCTGCAGATCAAGGAGACTGCTGGCCTCGCTGCCAAGCTGTCCCGCCAGGATCCAGCTACATCCAGGAAGAGCATTGGTGGTGCCATTGGCTGGAGGAAGAGGAGCGGGGTGTGGGGCTATATCAGAACCCCAGCCTGCTGCGCACGCTCCAGCACGGCCGTGGACTGAGAGGGGAAACCTGAACACTGGGTTCCATGGTCAAGATGGCAGTTGCTTTATTACACATCAAATGTGACTCCAATTCACCAGAGATAGTGTCTGGATTAGGTCTGGATTAAGAGAATCTGTGTGGCTGTCAGAATCATGGCAAGTGTACAAGAACCTACCATCATATTGCTGAAAGAGGTGAATGGAAAGACAGTGAAAGGTTCCATTTGGATGGATTTGATTGGTGACGGTACCTTCATCATCACCGTAGATGCCAAGTGATAGAACAGAGTGCTGCCATAACAGTCATACAAAGTGATATAATGTTTTCTTACTCATTTAAGAATGTTTTATTTACTGGGGGGGGGATAACTCGATCTGAACAAGGGGTTTCTGTAAACGAACATGCATAAAGGTATAAACAACACAGTGTAGGAAAAGAAAGCTCCAATACACGACAGACTTCAAATCACTATGGCTAGAAATATGTGTCTATCTTCCTCTCATTTCTGATGCTATGATTTAGTCAAATTCTGTGTGAATGTTTGAAACATACCGTATACTGTATAGGATTTAGCACATGGTAGAGACCACAGAAATGTATACCTTTTCACAATCACTTCTACCGCTCCGTATTCACATAGAAAATATATAGAGAATATATATATATATATATATATATATATATATATATAGAAAACAATGCTGAATTGACAGTACGTCATTAGACTAGCATAGAGCAAGACTTAAACTGAGCTCCGATGATTCATGCATCATCACATCATACAATATATTCATGCACATAACAATGGGTGAAATGGCGTGTTTGTGAATACATTTTTCATTCCATTTTTCAACTTCTCTTATATAAACAGTTATTGCGTTTGACCCTTTAATGCCAGAGGTAGACAAACTCATTCCATGGAGGACGTAGTGTCTGCTGGTTGTTGATTTTCCCTGTTAATTAAGACCTAGACAACAAGGTGCGGGAAGGTCCTTATAATCAGTGGCCTTAATTAAACAATGAAGTACAAGAGAGGAAGCAAGAACCCGCAGACACTCAGCCCTCCGCGGAATGAGTTTGACACGTGCTTTCATGTATATGTTCTGTGTGATGATTGTCTTGTGGACTCAAAACCACAGCCAAATAATTATTTTAGTCATATATCTAACCAGAAGGTTCAAAGTGAACTGTTAACCAGTAAACAGTCATGTTGTTTATCAAATAACAATCACTGAAAAGATCCACACCTCTACTCTGAGTCTGAATTCTATCACTACTGTAACAGTATCTTGTCAATTTACTGTGCCATAGCAATGTACGGCATTGGTATTGTAAAATGAATGAGTTACAACTAGCCGGTTAGATTGATAAACCTGTCAAGTATGTAATTTACAACATATTGCATTTGCGAGAGATTTTGACCAATCACAACAGGTGCTGTAACCTGATTTAAAGTTGATTTTTACTGTGGCTACAATGCAGGAAGAATTGTTTAATCATGATATCAGGTGTATAATGTTGAAGAAAGCTATTGATGTTTATTAAATAATGACCAAGCTTGGCATTAAAGGGCTCTTTAGTTTTTTTACAGTATAATTTGAATACAATTTTTTCATCCTACTTTAGTAATAATCACAAAGTTGCCATTTCAGGTCACACACCTGCAGTTAGCACAGGTTGTTCAGTATTGTTGGGTTTCTATTGGAGGCCATGAGACCAGATGGCAGGTTAAATAGGAGTCCTTATCAGTAGAATATTACTGCTGTTATCAAGTCTTTAAAACACCCACCTGTATTGATGGTTATCTGTATTGATTGTTATGTCCAATGTAAGTCCATTTGTAACTTGGCAAACCCAATAATACCACAAATGAAGGGTCAATATACAGTATGTCTCAGATAATGTGTTCTAGGCTACTGTTGATATCAGCAATAAAGTATCTTAGATGAAGTTGTGATGGTGACGTCTAGGAAACTGTGTTTCCCCCCTCTGTATTATGGAGCCTAAACGGACCTCTGGTGACACTAATGTCAGAGTGTAACACTAATGCAGTCACTACAAATAAAAAACATGTTTTTTCTTGCTGTATCAGAATCAATGTCACTGGAGTGGCAAAATTCACAACATGACAAATATTTTTATTTGCAATTGAGAGCTTGGTAAATGTAACCATTGACCATGCATGATATCAAAATGATAGTGTTAACCATGTTTTGAGGCTATACAGTGTTCATTTAGAATCAAGGAAGTAAAACAAGCTTATATATTGGGTTCTGATGGCGCACAACAGTTGAACTAAGCTCATGAGGCATTTATACGTTATTTTCCTTAAGAATCAATGGTTGTATATCAGTAATAAAAAGTCAAATTAAAAAATACGTACCAACCGAAGATTGCCCCTTTAAATGAAACTGCATGGTGTGTGTGTGTGTGTGTGTGTGTGTGTGTGTGTGTGTGTGTGTGTGTGTGTGTGTGTGTGTGTGTGTGTGTGTGTGTGTGTTTGTGTGTGTGTGTGTGCGTGTGTGTGTGTGTGTGTGTGTGTGCACGTTTGTGTGTCCTCTGCTCCTGAGGAGAAGGTCCAGCTGTATGAGTTGGTACAGGAAGCCAGAGTTTGGTCCATTATGGCATCCACCAGAGAAAGGTATATCATCAGATACGCCAGAACACCACGGCGGCTGATGCCCATAGCACAGTGGACAAACACCTTGACTCCAGGACATACATAGTATTATACCTTAATAACCATTTTGTTTCAGAGCGGTGTATGTGTGTGTTTGTGACTGCACTCAGCGTCTTGAGTCATGGTGGTATAAATTAAATCTGCAGTGGGGTTGAAGTGAGGATGAAGGTTAAACTCCGTGTCATCTGGAGCCTCCACCACACCATAGTACTCCACCGGCAGGTCGCTATAGTAACCTGAGCCAGTGATGATCCGGTGACAGCCGTCCGTACTGTTTACGATGTGGGTGATACCCAGAGATGACAACAGGGCTTTATCACGAGCCACAGCCCTGCATATTACATACTGTTCTATAAACTATAATTCTACACACACACACACACACACACACACACACTCCGATGTAGAGGTTGGGCCATAAGATCTGACACAACTCTGACAGATGGAATGTTTTCTCTTGGTTGGCTGACAGACCACTGCAGGGGCAGAGACCAGTGTGTGTGTGTGTGTGTGTGTGTGTGTGTGTGTGTGTGTGTGTGTGTGTGTGTGTGCCTACTGGTTGCCGATGTAGCGGTTGAGGTGGCCGGTGGGCCGTTGGTTGGCTAGCAGGATCTCCAACCGCTCAGGCAGACGGACACTCACATCACCGCTCCCTCAGAGACATGCTGACACAGTCTGGAGAGGAGGTGTGTGTCACAGTGACAGCTAAACCAGAGCAGAGCAGAAAACAATCTGGTCAGGTCAACAATTTCAAATAAAACGTCTTTCCCCTCTGATCCAAGTCAACTTACTTTTGACAGGCAGCATAGTCCCTCCTCTCACTGTGTCTGCTCCTCTTCCCACACACACCTGCAGTTAGTTTCCATTTTTAACCCTTTGTAATTCCAAACCTTCTCACCAATGACGAAAACATCCTCCAGAATTTACTGGACAGCTGACACTTCAAAATGTAGAGGAGTTATTGTTCATACCATAGTTGTAATAGACATCTGAAAGTAATAAAACAGACACCAAACTGGAAAAAAAGTACCTTTTTAATTGTGTAATCTCATTATTAGTGTTTCAACTGATAGATTCCCAGGAGACAATGCTCAGCTGCACAACTCACAGCAGGTTCAACTATCACCACTGGCTAACACCGGGATGTTGAAAAGTTCAAATTCTTTAGATATTTTTGATTTTAAAAGGCATTGAGCATCGACATTATCTCCATGGAATCCTGCTACCGCATTATATGGTATATACAACATGCTGTGTATATACAACATACAGTATATACAACATGCTGTGCTTTAATACCAGTTTGTACCTACTGTAAACGTCCTACAACTACATATTTTCAACCAGTATAAAGGATTGTGTGTGAGATGGATAGATAGATATGAGGTGAGACGAGCGAGGGATGGGAGGAGAGAGGGATGAAAGAAGGACTGTCAGAGAAGAGGACATAGTCTCCTCTTGCGTGTGAGCTGTGTGTCGAGGGTGAGCAGTAGTGACAGGAAATGTCTGTTGGGGTAGATGGCGCGTCGCTGGGTCACATGTTTGAGCGCGGTGCGAAGCGGCAGACGACAGTGCATCATCAGGAACGCCAGCACCAGCGTGGCGGAACGACTTATACCCATGATGCAATGCACCAACACCTTCCCTGGAGAGGATAGAGAAAGTGTGGGAATAAAGAGAAAAGGAGGGAATGAAGGGAGAGGCAGAGTTTGATGAAGGAACTCAAATGTCCCTAGAGACAGTCTTAAATTAACTATACAGAAGTAAACACCTGCATTAAAGTGCCCCTACCATCTTTAGTCTTCAGGGCCTTGTGTATGAAGTCAGCTGCAGGTTTAAAGTACTGGCTGAGGTCAAAATGGGATGAGTCTTCTGTAGGGAAGCCACAGTACACACAGGTGTTTCCATAGTAATCCTGGTCACCGATGCTGCCCTGCTTACAGTGAGCTGCGTTCAGGATGTGTGTGATGCCAAGCTTCTTTAATGCACCCCTGTTCTGAGCTATGGCCCTAAGGGAAAAACAGAGGGTGAAATATATGGGGAGAGAGAAGTGTGAAATGTGAGATTGCATAACTGTTTGAACAGAAATAACATGCAGAGAACGGATTAATCAGTGAACAGCCTGGAATAATATAGACAAGATTTAGACAAAAAAATGAGAGCAATATTCAGTAATTCCATGTTCAGTATGTGTTCAACAGTGTTCTGTAAGGTTTAGTAGTGTTCAGCAGAGTTCAATAGGGCAATAGAGTCCACTATAGGAACTTGAAATGCTGAATTCCAAATCAACCTCTAGCCTCTGACCCTTAGCCTCCACTTTTTAGCTCTTACTCATACCTCTGTAGAACCAAAAGGATTGGATAGGGGGATCCAATATATTTAATCTATTATTATCTCTATTGCCGTATTTCTAAAACCCATCCAACCCAGGGGCAGGGGTAAGGGAATTTTGAAAAGAAAACAAAAACTTACACGTTTCCGATGTAGAGATTAGGCCAGACCTCATCTAGTGGTGTCAGTTCAAGCTTGCAGGACTCCAGGATTGACTCTAGTTCTTTAATAGCCACCAGGTCTTGCTGCTCTCCCTTTGACATTCTCCCTAGACAGTGGAACTACCTTGACTGACTCAACTACTGCAGCCCTCTGGCCGTGTGTGACCAACTCCAGCAGGCGAGGGTGTGTGTGTGTGTGTGTGTGTGTATGGGGGTGGGGGTAGGTGTGTGAGGGACATAAGCAGGTGGCTGCTGGTTGTCCACCGATTTAGCTCTGGGTTCAGCCTGTTCTTTCTTTCTCTCTGTTTCTTTCTCAGTCTGCCTCTCTCTCTCTTTCAGTCTCTCCCTCTCTATATATACAGTGCATTCGGAAAGCGCATTTACTCATCAATCTACACACAATACCCCATTTTAACAAAGCGATAACCATGTTCAGAAATGTTTTCAAATTTGTTAACAATAAAAATAAAAAAATAAAATACATAAGTATTCAGACCCTTTACTCAGTACTTTGTTGAAGCACCTTTGGCAGCGATTACATCCTCAAGTATTCTTGGGTATGCCGCTACAAGCTTGGCACACCTGTATTTGGGGAGTTTCTCCCATTCTTCTCTGCAGATCCTCTCAAGTTCTGTCAGGTTGGATGGGGAGCGTCGCTGCATAGTTATTTTCTGGTCTCTCCAGAGACGTTCGATCGGGTTCAAGTCCGGGCACTGCCTGGGCCACTCAAGGACGTTCAGAGACTTGTCTCAAAGCCACTCCTGCGTTGTCTTGGCTATGTGCTTATAGCTGTTGTCCTGTTGGAAGGTGAACCTTCGCCCCAGTCTGAGGTCCTGAGTGCTCTGGAACTTTGCTCCGATTATCTTTCCCATGACCCTGACCAGTCTCCCAATCCCTGTCGCTGAAAAACATCCCCCCCAGCATGATGCTGCCACCACCATGCATCACCGTAGGGATGGTACCAGGACTACAATACGGGGTAGAAAAATAAGGAATGGAAATTGAGATAGGATACAGATGGATTAACAAAGGCAAAGAAAGAAAGAGAGTGATGTAACAGGCATTACATCACAGCTAAGGTCATCAGATGACAGGAGGGAGGAATGGAGGGGGAAAGGAGGTGTGTGTTTGTGTCAAATCAAATTAAATTAAATGTTATTGGTCACATACACATGGTTATCAGACGTTAATGCGAGAGTAGCGAAATGCTTGTGTTTCTAGTTCCGGCAGTGCAGTAATATCTAACAAGTAATCTAACAATTCCCCAACAACTACCTAACACACACACATCTAAAGGGGTGAATGAGAACATGTACATATAAATATATGGATGAGCGATGGCCGAGCAACATAGGCAAGGTGCAATAGATGGTATAAAATACAGTATAAACATATGAGATAAGTAATGTAAGATATGTAAACATTATTAAAGTGATCCATTTATTAAAGTGGCCAGTGATTGGGTCTCAATGTAGGCAACAGCCTCTCTGAGTTAGTGATTGCTATTTAGCAGTCTGATGGCCTTGAGATAGAGCTGTTTTTCAACCTCTCTGTCCCAGCTTTGATGTACTTACACGTTGTTTATAATTTGTGTGAGTGTGTGTTTTCTGTACCTGTACTCCAGGTTAATGATCTGCATTAGAAATATTTTATTGGGGAAGACACGTTGTTTCTGCTGCCATGAGAGGATGTTTGCGGACGACACAACAGTGGTAGGCTTGATTACCAACAACGATGAGACGGCCTACAGGGAGGAGGTGAGGGCCCTCGGAGTGTGGTGTCAGGAAAATAACCTCACACTCAACGTCAACAAAACTAAGGAGATGATTGTGGACTTCAGGAAACAGCAGAGGGAACACCCCCCTATCCACATCGATGGAACAGTAGTGGAGAGGGTAGCAAGTTTGAAGTTCCTCGGCATACACATCACAGACAAACTGAATTGGTCCACTCACACAGACAGCGTCGTGAAGAAGGCTCAGAAACCTCAGGAGGCTGAAGAAATTCGGCTTGTCACCAAAAGCACTCACAAACTTCTACAGATGCACAATCGAGAGCATCCTGGCGGGCTGTATCACCGCCTGGTACGGCAACTGCTCCGCCCTCAACCGTAAGGCTCTCCAGAGGGTAGTGAGGTCTGCACAACGCATCACCGGGGGCAAACTACCTGCCCTCCAGGACACCTACACCACCCGATGTTACAGGAAGGCCATAAAGATCATCAAGGACATCAACCACCCGAGCCACTGCCTGTTCACCCCGCTATCATCCAGAAGGCGAGGTCAGTACAGGTGCATCAAAGCTGGGACCGAGAGACTGAAAAACAGCTTCTATCTCAAGGCCATCAGACTGGTAAACAGCCACCACTAACATTGAGTGGCTGCTGCCAACACACTGACATTGACACTGACCCAACTCCAGCCACTTTAATAATGGGAATTGATGGGAAATTATGTAAATATATCACTAGCCACTTTAAACAATGCTACCTTATATAATGTTACTTACCCTACATTATTCATCTCATATGCTTACGTATATACTGTACTCTATATCATCGACTGCATCCTTATGTAATACATGTATCACTAGCCACTTTAACTATGCCACTTTGTTTACTTTGTCTACATACTCATCTCATATGTATATACTGTACTCGATACCATCTACTGTATGCTGCCCTGTACCATCACTCATTCATATATCCTTATGTACATATTCTTTATCCCCTTACACTGTGTATAAGACAGTAGTTTTGGAATTGTTAGTTAGATTACTTGTTGGTTATTACTGCATTGTCGGAACTAGAAGCACAAGCATTTCGCTACACTCGCATTAACATCTGCTAACCATGTGTATGTGACAAATAAAATTTGATTTGATTTGATGTATGTTTTTTTTTACCCTTATTTTACCAGGTAAGTTGACTGAGAACACATTCCCATTTACAGCAACAACCTGGGGAATAGTTACAGGGGAGAGGAAATTAGCCAATCGGAAGCTGGGGATGATTAGGTGACCATGATGGCATGAGGGCCAGACTAGGAAATTTAGCAAGGATACCAGGCTTAACACCCCTACTCTTACGATAAGTGCCATGGGATCTTTTAGTGAACACACAGAGTCAGGACACCCGTTTAACATCCCATCCAAAAGAGGTCACCCTACACAGGGCAACATCCCCAATCACTGCCCTGGGGCCCTCCAATACCACTTCAAGCAGCATCTGGTCTCCCATCCAGGGACCAAACAGGACCAATCCTGCATAGCTTCAGAAGCAAGCCATCAGTGGGATGCAAGGTGGTATGTGGCTGGCTTGGATCGTGAGGAAGGCTCGGACCAACGCAGCAGACCTTGCCTAGTGAACACAATAGCATACACACAGTGACACACCAGTCACACGCACGCATGCACACACTTACACACAGCCCATACCTATCATGTAGCTAAGCAATACCCCCAAATATTTTTTAGGCCTTAAGGGGCTCAAATTGCCACTTTCATAATGATTTTCCCAAAAGTGGTTTGTGATACAAATGTTTAAATCCTGTCAAACATCCTTCCTTCCAATGAAGTTTATAGCCAGAAAAATCTGAGATACCACAGATCTGTTCTGCTCCCCTGGCGTGGAATCACCCAGCTGACACACACAACACACCATCACACACTCCACATCCAAACATACTTGGTCAAATTAAATCAAAGTTTATTGGTCACGTATGTAAGGTTCTGTATTTATTTTCTTAGTCAACCTTGTGTTCTGTTTTGTTGTATTCTTGAATGTAGCCCTGTTTCTTTGTGTTCTTGAACATAGCCCTGTCTTTCATTTTTGTTCATTGATTTGAATATGTGGACATCTATAAGTACCTAGGTGTCTGGCTAGACTGCAAACTCTCCTTCCAGACTCATATCAAACATCTCCAATCGAAAATCAAATCAAGAGTCGGCTTTCTATTCCGCAACAAAGTCTCCTTCACTCACGCCACCAAGCTTACCCTAGTAAAACTGACTATCCTACCGATCCTCGAATTCGGCAATGTCATCTACAAAATGGCTTCCAACACTCTACTCAGCAAACTGGATGCAGTCTATCACAGTGCCATCCGTTTTGTCACTAAAGCACCTTATACCACCCACCACTGCGACTTGTATGCTCTAGTCGGCTGGCCCTCGCTACATATTCGTCGCCAGACCCACTGGCTCCAGGTCATCTACAAGTCCATGCTAGGTAAAGCTCCGCCTTATCTCAGTTCACTGGTCACGATGGCAACACCCATCCGTAGCACGCGCTCCAGCAGGTGTATCTCATTGATCATCCCTAAAGCCAACACCTCATTCGGCCGCCTTTCGTTCCAGTACTCTGCTGCCTGTGACTGGAACGAATTGCAAAAATCGCTGAAGTTGGAGACTTTTATCTCCCTCACCAACTTCAAACATCAGCTATCTGAGCAGCTAACCGATCGCTGCAGCTGTACATAGTCTATTGGTAAATAGCCCACCCATTTTCACCTACCTCATCCCCATACTGTTTTATTTATTTACTTTTCTGCTCTTTTGCACACCAATATCTCTACCTGTACATGACCATCTGATCATTTATCACTCCAGTGTTAATCTGCAAAATTGTAATTACTCGCCTACCTCATGCCTTTTGCACACATTGTATATAGACTCCCCCTTTTTTTCTACTGTGTTATTGACTTGTTAATTGTTTACTCCATGTGTAACTCTGTGTTGTCTGTTCACACTGCTATGCTTTATCTTGGCCAGGTCGCAGTTGCAAATGAGAACTTGTTCTCAACTAGCCTACCTGGTTAAATAAAGGTGAAATAAAAATAAATAAATAAAAATTTCACCTGTGTTAGTTACTCTCCTGGTCTCATCAGCTCCTTATTTAGTTCAGTTCATTCTGTTTGTGCCTTTGTGAGGTATTGTTAGTTTTGACTCCACTAAGCCTTTTCCTAGCTCGTTTGTGAGAACCAGTTATAGCCTTCAGTCCTAGTTTTGATTCACCTGCCTGTTTGCCTACCTGTGTATGACCATTCCCTGCCTGTGACCACGATTCCTGCATTCTGCGAAGGTGAAATAAACACCTGTTTACACAAGAGGTGTCACTACAGTCCCTGGTTCAAATCCATGATATCCACATCCGGCTGTGATTGGGAGTTCCATAGGGCGGTGCACAATTGTTCCGGGTTTGGCCGGGGTAGGCCATCAATGTAAATAGAATTTGTTCTTAACTGACTTGCCTAGTTAAATAAAGGATTTTTTATTTTTATACACAATCAAAAATCTAAAGAAGAATTCAAGAAATGACAGAATGAGTCCAATTATCAATCCAAATCAAATGTTATTTGTCACATGCGCCGAATACAACAGGTAAGGAAAGGGAAAGGGGGATACCTAGTCAGTTGTGCAAATGAATGCGTTCAACTGAAATGTGTCTTCCACATTTAACCCAACCCCTCTGAATCAGAGAGGTGGAGGGCTGCCATAATCAACATCCACGTCTTCGGTGTAGAACTTATCGTGAAATGCTTATTTACAAGCCTTTAACCAATAATGCAGTTCAAGAAATAGAGTTAAGAAATATTTTCTAAATAAACTAAAGTTTTTTTAAAATTATAAAATCAAGAAGTAACACAAGAAAATGGCATAACAATAACGAGGCTACATACAGAGGGTACCGGTACCCGAGTCAATGTGCAGGGGTACAGGTTAGTCGAGGTAATTTGTAAAGTGACTATGCATAGATAATAAACAGCGAGTAGCAGCAGTGTAAACAGACAGGGGTGCCCAGTTGATGAATTGTTCAGCAGTCTTATGGCTTTGGTGTAGAAGCTGTGAAGTCCTAGACTTGGTGCTCCGGTACAGCTTGCTGTGCGGTAGCAGAAAGAACAGTCTATGACTTGGGAGACTGGAGTCTTTGACCATTTTTGGGCCTTCCTCTGACACCGCCTGGTATGTCAGGAAGCTTGGCCCAAGTGATGTACTGGGCCGCATGCATTACCCTCTGTAGCGCCTTACGTTCAGATGCCGAGCAGTTGCCATACCAGTTGGTGATGCAATCGGTCAGGATGCTCTCGATGGTGCAGCGGTATAACTTTTTAAGGATCTGGGGACCCATGCCAAATCTTTTAAATCTCCTGAGGGGGAAAGGTGTTTTCGTGCCCTCTTCACAACTGTCTTGGTGTGTTTGGACCATGATAGTTCATTGGTGATGTGGACACCAAAGTACTTGAAACTCTCGACCAGCTCCACTTCAGCCCTGTCGATGTTAATGGGGGCCTGGGCCCTCCTTTTCCTATAGTCCATGATCAGCTCCTTTGTCTTGCTCACGTTGAGGGAGAGGTTGTTGTCCTGGCACCACATGGCCAGGTGTCTGACCTCCTACCTATGGAATGTATCATCGTTGTTAGTTAGTTGTGTTGTCAGCAAACTTAATGATGGTGTTGGAGTCATGCGTGGCCACGCAGTCGTGGATGAACAGGGAGTACAGGAGTAGACTAAGCACGCACCCCTGAGGGGCCCTAGTGTTGATAAGGATAAGCGTGGCAGATGTATTTGTATTTGAATTTATTATGGATCCCCATTAGCTGCTGCAAAAGCAGCGGGGTCCAGCAAAATTAAGACAGTTCATACAATTTTAAAACATTACAATATATTCACAGATTTCACAACATACTGTGTGCCCTCAGGCCCCTACTTCACCACTACCACATATTTACAGTATTAAATCCATGTGTTGGAATTGTTGGAATTGGCTAAACATTGAACATTGAGATATTAAATTAATGATAGGAAATGAAAGAGACTGGGTGTTATGTTAGAAGTTAATGGTTCTCTGAAGAAAGACAGAAGGCTTTGGAATGTGTTTGATGGAGGAGAGGAGAGCCATGGGTTGATATAGGGAAGACAGATGGACATCTGTGTATTAGATGAGAGGGGTTGAGGTCAGGAGGTGAGGACAGATTCTCTTAAGAGAGTAATAAATGTTTGGAATCCTGTTACCCTCTTTGTTAGCTTTCTGTAGAGCAATAAAATGTAAGGATTGGAGAGAAAGAGGAGTGTCTTAAGTGGGATGTATATAAACTGATGTCTGAAATGTTTTGCTGTCTGATTTCAGCTTTACAGAACCTTTGGGAAGAATAAGCTTGGTTAAAGCTTCTCTAGTGTCCGTGGGTTATTTACTCTGAAAAATAAGAACATAACAGTATGTATAGTGCGTATGTTACCGTGTGTGTGTGTGTGTGTGTGTGTGTGTGTGTGTGTGTGTGTGTGTGTGTGTGTGTGTGTGTGTGTGTGTGTGTGTGTGTGTGTGTGTGTGTGTGTGTACATGTGTCTGTGCCTGTAGAAAAGGCCCATGGAGTTGGTGGAATAATCCTTTAATTCATTGCCATTTACTCAGCTGGGCCAGGGGCGCTTTAATTAGGTCAGGTGGAAATGTCCGACAGATCTCAACTCCATAAAAGGAGGAAATTGCCATCGCCTGATCTCGCTGCTTTCTCTTCCTTAACTCCATCTGATCCAGAAGTTCTGTGCGTCCATGAATCCACGTAAGTCCACCGACTCTACCTTTCATCTGAACTATCTGTTGCGATCCGGTTGCGATCAGTTATTGTTTATAGTTATTACCGTGGAGCGTGGCTTGGAGCGCATGCTTCAAACATATTGTATAATGTGAATTGTCAATGATCACGGCCCTACGGATCCTCATAGGCCAATTATGCACTTGATATGGTTCATATGTATTGAAATTAATTATATGTACACATGAAGACAATTGAAAGCGTGAAATGAGAAACTTCATTGTTTGCTAACTGATTGACTTTGATAATGGGGATTATAGATTGTATAACCATTGATCTTTGATTATGAATTTGGTTGGATACATGTTTCCTTTGTGATGCAGCACAGACTACTCAGTAAATATACCACTTTATGGTTAAAGGAATTCCTGCCTCAGTCTCATCCATTCCTCTGTCACCTGACACGTGACCACCTGTTCACCTTCACTGTCAGTCATCCTACCTGTCCAGCAACCCACACAGATTCCACTAATCTTTCAGTGCCAATGTTTGTGTTGCTTCACAGTCCCCGCTCTTCCATAAGGTGTTTTTAATGTGTTTTTTAAATCTAATTTTACTGCTTGTGTCAGTTACTTGATGTGGAATAGAGTTCCATGTAGTCATGGCTCTATGTAGTACTGTGTGCCTCCCATAGTCTGTTCTGGACTTGGGGACAGTGAGACCTTGTGGCATATCTTGTGGGGTATGCATGGGTGTCTGAGCTGTGTTCCAGTAGTTTAGACAGACAGCTCGGTGCATTCAACATGTCAATACCTCATAAATAAAAGTAGCGAGGAGAGATTGACATGGATATTATTAATATTAGCTCTCTGTACATCCAAAGGCCAGCTGTGCTCCCTGTTCTAAGCCAATTGCAATTTTCTTTTGGCACCTGACCACACGACTAAACAGTAGTCAATGTGCGACAAAACTAGGGCCTGTAGGACCTGCCTTGTTGACAGTGTTGTTAAGAAGGCAGAGCATCGCTTTATTATAGACAGACTTCTCCCCATCTTAGCTACTACAGCATCAATATGTTTTGACCATGACAGTTTACAATCTAGTGTTACTCCAAGCAATTTAGTCATCTCAACTTGCTCAATTTCCACATGATTTATTACAGGATTTAGTTGAGGTTTAGTGAGTGTTTTATTCCAAATACAATGCTTTTAGTTTTAGAAATATTTAGGGCTAACTTATTCCTTGCCACACACTATGAAACTAACTGCAGTTTCAGAGTGGGTGAGTGTAGAAGTCATTTCAGTTGCTGTAGTAGCTAACGTGTATAGTGTTGAGTCATCCGCATACATATCAACTCTGGCTTTACTCAAAGTCAATGTCGTTAGTAAAAATTGAAAAAAGCAAGGGGCCTAAACAGCTACCCTGGGGAATTCCTGATTCTAACTGGATTATATTTGATAGGCTTCCATTAAAGAACACCCTCTGTGTTCTGTTAGACAAGTAACTCTTTATACACATTATGGCAGGGGGAGTAAATCCATAACACATAGGTTTTCCAGCCGCAGACTATGATCAATCATGTCAAAAGCTGTACTGAAGTCTAACAAGACAGCCCCCACAATCATTTTATCATTAATTTCTCTCAGTCATTTATGTAAGTGCTGTGCTTGTTGAGTGTCCTTCCCTATAAGCATTTATTTTTTTATGTTTTATTTTACCTTTATTTAACTGGGCAAGTCAGTTAAGAACAAATTCTTATTTTCAATGACGACCTAGGGACAGTGGGTTAACTTCCTGTTCAGGGGCAGAACGACAGATTTGTACCTTGTCAGCTCAGGAATATGAACTTGCAACCTTTCGGTTACTAGTCCAACGCTCTAACCACTAGGCTACCCTGCCGCCCCGCATGCTGAAATTCTGTTGTAAATTTGTTTACTGTAAAATAGCATTGTATCTGGTCAAACACAATTTTTTCCGGAAGTTTACTAAGGGTTGGTAACAGGCTGATTGGTTGGCTATTTGAGCCAGTAAAGGGAACTTTACTATTCTTGGGTAGTGGATTGACTTTAGCTTTCCTCCCGGCCTGAGGGCACACGCTCTCTAGTAGACTTAAATTGAATATGTGGCAAATATCAGTGGCAATATCGTCTGCTATTATCGTCAGTAATGTGTTGTTGCCTACCCTTACCACCTGGGGGCGGCCTGTCGCGAAGTCCAGGATCCAGTTGCAGAGGGAGGGGTTTAGACCCAGGGTCCTTACCTTAGTGATGCGCTTTGCGGGCACTATGGTGTTGAACGCTGAGCTGTAGTCAATGAACAGCATTCTCACGTAGGTGTTCTTTTTGTCCAGGTGGGAAAAGGCAGTGTGGAGTGCGATTGAGATGGCATAATCTGTGGATCTGTTAGGGCGCTATGCGAATTGGAGTGGATCTAGGGTTTCCAGCATTATGGTGTTTATGTGAGCATTGACCAGCCTTTCAAAGCACTTCATGGCTACCGACGTGAGTGCTACGGTCGGGAATCATTTATGCAGGTTACCTTCGCTTTGTTGGGCACAGGGAATATGGTGGTCTGTTTGAAACATATAGGTATTACAGACTCGGTCAGTGAAGACTCTTGCCAGTTGGTCCTCGCATGCTTTGAGTGCACGTCCTGGTAATCCGTCTGGCCACGCGGCTTTGTGAATGTTGGCCTGAATCCCGAAACATATTCCAGTCTGTGCAAGCAAAACAGTCCTAGCATTCACATCATTGGACCACTCCATATTGAGCGAGTCACTGGTACTTCCTGCTTTAGTTTTTGCTTGTAAGCAGGAATCAGGAGGATAGAATTATGGTCAGATTTACCAAATGGAGGGCGAGGGAGAATTTTGTATGCGTCTCTGTGTGGAGTAAATGTGGTCTAGAGTTTTTTTCCTCTGGTTGCACATGTGACATGCTTGTGGAAATTATGTAAAATGGATTTAAGTTTGCTTGCATTAAAATCCCCGGCAAATACGAGCCCTGCTTCTGGGTGAGCATTTTCTTGCTTGCTTATGGGCTTATACAGATTGTTAAGTGCGGTCTTACTGCCAGCATCGGTTTGTGGTGGTAAATAGAAGGCTACGAATAATATAGATGAAAACTCTCTTGGTAGATAGTGTGGTCTACAGCTTATTATGAGGTATTCTACCTCAGGCGAGCAATATCATGAGACTTCTTTAATATTAGACATCGCGCACCAGCAGTTATTGACAAACAGACACACACCCCCGCCCCAGACGTAGCTGCTCTGTGCTGCCGATGCATGGAGAAGCCAGCCAGCTCTATATTATCCGTGTCGTTGTTCAGCCACATCTCTGAAACATAAGATCAGTATACAGACCAGTATCCCTTCTTTTCTCTCAAACTCTTGAACGTGCTGTCCTTGGCCAGCTCTCCCGCTATCTCTCTCAGAATGACCTTCTTGATCCAAATCAGTCAGGTTTCAAGACTAGTCATTCAACTGAGACTGCTCTTCTCTGTATCACGGAGGCCCTCCGCACTGCTAAAGCTAACTCTCTCTCCTCTGCTCTCATCCTTCTAGACCTATCGGCTGCCTTCGATACTGTGAACCATCAGATCCTCCTCTCCACCCTCTCCGAGTTGGGCATCTCCGGCGCGGCCCACGCTTGGATTGCGTCCTACCTGACAGGTCGCTCCTACCAGGTGGCGTGGCGAGAATCTGTCTCCTCACCACGCGCTCTCACCACTGGTGTCCCCCAGGGCTCTGTTCTAGGCCCTCTCCTATTCTCGCTATACACCAAGTCACTTGGCTCTGTCATAACCTCACATGGTCTCTCCTATCATTGCTATGCAGACGACACACAATTAATCTTCTCCTTTCCCCCTTCTGATGACCAGGTGGCGAATCGCATCTCTGCATGTCTGGCAGACATATCAGTGTGGATGACGGATCACCACCTCAAGCTGAACCTCGGCAAGACGGAGCTGCTCTTCCTCCCGGGGAAGGACTGCCCGTTCCATGATCTCGCCATCACGGTTGACAACTCCATTGTGTCCTCCTCCCAGAGCGCTAAGAACCTTGGCGTGATCCTGGACAACACCCTGTCGTTCTCAACTAACATCAAGGCGGTGGCCCGTTCTTGTAGGTTCATGCTCTACAACATCCCAGAGTACGACCCTGCCTCACACAGGAAGCAGCGCAGGTCCTAATCCAGGCACTTGTCATCTCCCGTCTGGATTACTGCAACTCGCTGTTGGCTGGGTTCCCTGCCTGTGCCATTAAACCCCTACAACTCATCCAGAACGCCGCAGCCCGTCTGGTGTTCAACCTTCCCAAGTTCTCTCACGTCACCCCGCTCCTCCGCTCTCTCCACTGGCTTCCAGTTGAAGCTCGCATCCGCTACAAGACCATGGTGCTTGCCTACGGAGCTGTGAGGGGAACGGCACCTCAGTACCTCCAGGCTCTGATCAGGCCCTACACCCAAACAAGGGCACTGCGTTCATCCACCTCTGGCCTGCTCGCCTCCCTACCACTGAGGAAGTACAGTTCCCGCGCAGCCCAGTCAAAACTGTTCGCTGCTCTGGCCCCCCAATGGTGGAACAAACTCCCTCACGACGCCAGGACAGCGGAGTCAATCACCACCTTCCGGAGACACCTGAAACCCCACCTCTTTCAGGAATACCTAGGATAGGATAAAGTAATCCTTCTCACCCCCCCCTTAAAAGATTTAGATGCACTATTGTAAAGTGGCTGTTCCACTGGATGTCTTAAGGTGAACGCACCAATTTGTAAGTCGCTCTGGATAAGAGCGTCTGCTAAAATGACTTAAATGTAAATGTAAATAAGATATTACAGTTTTAAATGTCATGTTGTCTAAATCGTAAATCGTCCTGCTTGTTTACCAATGATTGCACGTTGGCCAATAATACGGAGGGTAGTGGAGGTTACCTACTCGTTGGCGAATTCTTACATTGCACCCCGCCCTCCACCTTTTCGTCCATCTTTTCTTCAGGTTGATGACTGGAATTTGGGCCTTGTCTTGACAAAGCAGTATATCCTTCGCGTCGGACTCATTAAAGAAAAATTCTTTGCCATGTTGCAATTGTGGCGGGGATCATGACTCAGAGTTTGTGGAGCGGAGGAGGCTGGTCAGAGGAGCTATAGGAGGAGGGGCTCATTGTAATGGCTGGAACAGGCACCTGAGTCTGTGTAGGGATCTAACACGTATTATTTATGTTAACAGTAGAGGCAAGGAGCATGTTGAGTGACTTTCTGGTAGTCAGTATTTTTATCCACATAATTTTGGGGATCTTTTATTTTCATCCAGCACAGTAGATGGCGGCAATAAAACTTTTGGATGTAGTCTGTTGTAAAACCCCAACTAAGGAGAATAAACCCGAAGCTTGTGGCGTCTATGAAAACATTGGTAAAATGGCAGTGACCATGAGAAACGTGGATGAAATTCGGGATAGAGTAATATTAGCTGAATTTGATGTAAAAAGTGTAAGTGGTGTAAGATTATCCATTAAAAACAAATAATTTGAGATGCTGTCTATGACCAGAATATGTGGGCAGGTATTCTTGGAATAAACTGGTGGGCATGTCAGCTAACATCATAATGTGCAGCTAACAAGTTAGCTAGTACAGTAGAAAATACAACACCGTTCTCATGCAGTTTTGTCATAAAAAATATTTCCTGTATTTGATAGGTTCATACAACCGCTTACCCTGGCAATTATCCAGGCTACGATGACACATGGAGCTTGCAGAAATTCCAAAAGGTAACGTTAGCTAGCTAACACAACAAACTATTATGCTGTCCAGATTTTACATTCAGATCTGTTGCGTGTCATGCCCATATATGCACAGTACACTATAATATATATATTGCAGAATTTCAGAATCGACGTGGTGCAAATGGATGAGACTTCTCTGGAGTTCGACACGGTGGGCAAAGATGCAGCTATCGCCAATGCCTTTAGACGGATATTACTCGCAGAGGTAGCTTCTATGTAGATAGCATCCTGCCAATGAAAGCAGCATACGAGGTGGTCTCCGTGTTTGATGGCACAGAACAAAATAACATGTATTAATCCGCCCTCTCCTAGGTCCCTACTATGGCTGTCGAGAAGGTGTTCATTTACAACAACACATCCATAATGCAGGATGAGATCCTTGCCCACAGGCTGGGCTTGATCCCAATCAAGGCTGACCCACGATTGTTTGAGTACAGAAAAGCGGGTACGTTTATACTGCTTACCTTGCTTGTCCCCACTGACGATGGCCAAACAAAGTGTCATGTAGAGGGCCACCACCAGCTACACCAGTTTTGTTTGTACAAGTTTAAGTAATTTGTTCTTTTCTCAGGGGATGAGGAAGGCACAGAAATAGACACAATTCAACTTCAACTGAAGATCAAATGCACCAGGAACCTCAGAGCCACCAAAGACTCTGCTGACCCCCGGGAACTTTACCTGAACCACATGGGTAGGTAAGGCTATGGACACACTGGGAGTTTGTGTCCAAGAATGGGAGTGGGAGTCATCCATTGCTGGATTAATGACAATGGAGATGTACAACAAACAAACACAAATGGTATGTCTTTTTACATATACAACTCTTATGGAAAAGTATGGTAGAGGTGAGTTGTACTTTTGGCTGGGGAAAAAATTGTCAATCATGTACTTCATATAATATTTTATCCGTGTTCATGTGTCTAAGAGTGGCCACAGTCTTATGAGAAGCTGAACATAATTTTCTCATGACTTCAGATTCAGTGTTTACAAGTCACATGTTCAGGGTTGCAGGTGGGATTGCAGAGTAAAGTGCAAATCATAGGCTCCGAGCCCCAACATGCAGGACTAAGTGAACTAAAATAATGAAAATGGTAATAAACATTACATGAACTGGAGCCGGAAGAAATGGCAGCCGTTTTACGGGCGCGTAGCCAATTGTGCTATTATGTGTTTTTCTTTCATGTTATTTGTAACTTGTTTTGTACATAATGTTTCTGCCACCGTATCTTACTGCAAAAAAAGAGCTTCTGGATATCAAGACTGTGATCACTCACCTCGGATTAGACAAAGATTTCACGCACAGGATGTACTTCAGACACCCGACAAGGCCGATATCCCCGTCATTGGCAGGAGAAAGAGACACTGGTATAGAGGACACAGGGCGGGGTGCCTTGTAAGGATCTGCCAACGGCGAGTGGGAAATCTGCCTTTACCATCAATATTACTTGCCAACTTACAATCATTGGACAATAAATTAGACGAGGTACGATCACGAATACCCTACCAATGGGACAGAAAAAAAAGAATATCTTATGTTTCACTGAATCGTCACAGAATGACGGCAGGGTAGCCTAGTCGTTAGAGTGTTGGACTAGTAACCGAAAGGTTGCAAGATCGAATCCCCGAGCTGACAAGGTATAAATCTGTCCTTCTGCCCCTGAACAAGGCAGTTAACCCACTGTTCCTAGGCCATCATTGAAGATAAGATTTTTTTCTTAACTGACTTGCCAAGTTCAATAGAGGTAAAATAGAAAATTACGACATTCAGCTGGCAAGATATACGCTGCACCGGCTAGATAGAACAGCACACTCCGGTAAGACGAGGGAGCGGTCTGTGTATATTTGTAAACAACAGCTGGTGCACGAAATCTAAGGAAGTCTATACTCTCCTGAAGTAGAGTATCTCATGATAAGCTGTATACCACACTATTTGCAAAGAGTTTTCATCTGTATTTTACGTGGCTGTTTATTTACCACCACAGACAGATGCTGGCACAAAGACCGCACTCAGTCAGCTGTATAAGGAAATAAGCAAACAGGAAAACGCCCACCCAGAGGCGGCACTCCTAGTGGCCGGGGACTTTAATGCAGGAAAACGGAAATCAGTCTTACCTAATTTCGATCAGCATGTTAAATGTGCAACCAGAGAAAAAAAAACTAGACCACCTTTACACCACACACAGAGACGTATACAAAGCTCTCCCACGGCCTCCATTTGGCAAATCTGACCATAATTCCATCCTCCTGATTCCTACTTAGAAAAAAAAGCTAAAGCAGGAAGCACCAGTGACTCTGTAAATAAAAAAGTGGTCAGATGATGCGGATGCCTAGCTACAGGACTGTTTTGCTAGCACAGACTGGAATATGTTCCGGGATTCCTCAGATGGCATTGAGGAGTACTCCACATCAGTCACTGGCTTCATCAATAAGTGCATCGATGACTAGCAGTCCCCACAGTGACTGTACGTACATACCACAACCAGAAACCATGGATTACAGGCAACATCCCCACTGAGCTAAAGGGTAGAGCTGCCGCCTTCAAGAAGCGGGACTCTAACCCTGACACTTATAACAAATCTTGCTACACCCTCAGATGGACCATCAAACAGGCAAAGTGCCAATACAGGACTAAGATTGAATCGTACTACACCGCCGGCTCCGATGCTCGTCTTATGTGGCAGGGCCTGCAAACTATTATACTAGCAGACTACAAAGGGAAGCACAGCCGCAAACTGCCCAGTGATGCGAGCCTATCAGATGAGCTAAATCACTTCTTTGCACGCTTCGAGGCAAGCAACACTGAGGCATGCATGAGCGCATCAGCTGTTCTGGACAACAGTGTGATCACGTTCTCTGTAGCCAACGTGCGGAAGACCTTTAAACAGGTCAACATTCACAAGGCCGCTGGGCCAGACGGATTACCAGGCCGGGTGCTCTGGGCATGTGCTAACCAACTGGCAGGTGTCTTCACTGACATTTTCAACATGTCCCTGATTTGAGTCTGTAATACCAACATGTTTCAAGCAGACCACCCTGTGGCCAAGAACACTAAGGTAACCTGCCTAAATGATTACAGACCCGTAGCACTCACGTCCGTAGCCATGAAAGGCTTTGAAAGGCTGGTCATGGTTCACATTAACACCATTATCCCAGAAACCCTAGATCACTCCAATTCACATACCGCTCGAACAGATCTATATTGCACTCCACACTGCCCTTTCCCACCTGGACAAAAGGAACACCTACGTGAGAATGCCATTTATTGACTACAGCTCAGCGTTCAACACCATAGTGCCCTCAAAGCTCATCACTAAGCTAAGGATCCTGGGACTAAACACTACAACTGGATCCTGGGCTTCTTGATAGGCCGCCACCAGGTAGTAAGGGTAGGCAACCACATCTGCCACGCTGATCCTCAACACTGGAGCCCCTCAGTGGTGCGTGCTCAGTCCCCTCCTGTACTCCCTGTTCACCCACGACTGCATGGTTAGGCACGACTCAAACAGAGCATGTCACAAATAAACTTTTATTTGATTTGACATTAAACAGTCCATCCAGGATTCCGCAAATCTGCAACCACATTTTTTTGCTACATCAATAATTCCCTGCATATTATGAGAGGGCTAGACCAATCACCACACTATTTACAAATAAAACAGTCAAATCAATGCAATATTTTTGCATAAAACGGACCCCTCACCGCAGAACAAAAAGAGAGCAATTTCAAACAATCACCACACATTTACTGTGTAATATGTTCAATCAAGCCAAACGTCAACCAACTTTTTCCCTCGTGACTGCATTTACACCACAAATTGGGAAAAATATTGCATATAGCCATGCAAAATGTAAGAATTGCCTCAGCAAAATCAAGCATTTTTGCCTGAAAATATCACAATAAATCCGCCATTTTATACATATTCTCATTAAAGTGAATAATTAAAGCTTTTCTAGTCTGTGCAGAGGTGCCCATTTAACCTGTAATGTATTTGATTTTTCTTCAGTGTCACGTTCTGACCTTAGTTCTTTTGTTATGTCTTTGTTTTAGTACGGTCAGGAAGTGAGTTGGTTGGGTTGTCTATGTTCCTTTTTCTATGTGGTGTTTTTGTGTTTGGCCTGGTATGGTTCTCAATCAGAGGCAGGTGTTGTTAGTTGTCTCTGATTGAGAATCATACTTAGGTAGCCTTTTCCCTGTCTGGGTGATTATTTTCTGTGTCTTCCACACGGAATTGTTTTGGTTTTTGTTATTATACAGTGTTATTTTGTATTTTTCAGTGTTCTATTAAAATAATCATAAACACATGCTGCACATTGGTCCTCCGATCCTTCCTACTACTCCTCGTCTGTCACTCCCTGGCCTTAGTTATCTTTGTTTTCTTTATTATTTTGGTTAGGTCAGGGTGTGACATGGGGGTTTTATGTGTTTTGTCTTGTCTAGGGGTTTGTATCTTTATGGGGCTGAACCTGTCTAGGTAAATTGTATGCCTATGGTTGCCTAGATTGGTTCTCAATTAGAGGCAGCTGTCTATCGTTGTCTCTGATTGGGAACCATATTTAGGTAGCCATATTCTTTGTGTATTTTGTGGGTGATTGTTTCCTGTGTCAGAGTTTGTGCCACACGGGACTGTTTCGATTAGGGCACGGTTATTGTTGTTGAGTTTTTCGTATTAAAAACCATGGACACCTACCACACGCGTATTGGTCCGATCCTTATTTCACCTCTTCAGCGGAAGAGGAGGAAATCTGCCGTGACATCAGAGGAGGAGGAAGAAGACTGTTGCACTCAGTGTACTCCAAGGACATGAAGTGGGTCCTTATTGGGAACCAAGCTGATGTGTTTGCAGATATCGACATTGATCCAATACATGGGGACATCCTTCTGGCACAGCTCCGGCCTGGACAGGAGCTGGATATAGTCATGCACTGCGTGAAGGGCATTGGTGAGGACTTTCTCTGCCGTGCAGACATTATCACATTTTTCAATCTCCGACTACAGTTAACCTAAAGCTTTCTCAATCCCTGTAACCAATGAAGTAGTGGTAAAATATTTATAACAGGTGGGTGTTTGCTATCTGGTGTGAATTAAGTTATGCTTCCTATAGTTTCAATGCATTTCTTTGTGAGATGGGTTAACGCTTGTGCAAAATAAGTGTTTACATTAATATACCCTCACTACACCATTTCCTGCAACTACTGCTCTCCGTCATATGATGTTGACATGAGTAATCGCTTTCTTTCCTGTTCTGATGGCTCAATCCTATGTATCTTTCCAGGTCAAGACCACGCCAAGTTTTCACCTGTGGCTACAGTCAGTTAGACTCCTTCCTGAAATCACACTAATGGGAACAGTGGAGGGGGAGAAAGTAGAGCGACTAAAATGCTGCTTCTCCCCTGGAGTCATTGAGGTGGAGAACCATGGGGGTACAACAGTAGCTATAACATTTTGAAGCATTATGTCAGGATGACTGAGGGGGTTTAGTGCACTGAGTTCAGGTCGCAGTCTCCCCTGGAGGCGTGGGTTTGAATCCCACTTCTGAAAACAACCTTTACCGGCAGCAGGTAACCAAGGGGTTACAGCATTGGGCCAGGAACTGAAAAGTCGCTAGTTCAAATCCCAGATCCGACAAGGTGAAAAAAATGGATATGCCCTTGAGCAAGGCACTTAACCCTAATTGCTCCAGAGTCGCCATGACCTCACTCTCTTAGGGTGTCTCAGGGGGAGTTGGGATATGCAACAACAAAAAATGCTTTATTTAACACAAGTATAATAAGCACTTGTACATGTGTAAAACAGGACAAATATAAGCACCCACCAAATGATTAAAGTGTACTTACACTGTAACTATTTATGATCCATGTAGCTTATAATCCCACAACCTTTACGGGGGGTAGGTAGCCTAATGGTTAGTGTTGGGTCAGTAACCGAAAGTTTGCTGAATCGAATCCCTGAGCTGACCAGGTAAAAATCTGTCGTTCTGCCCCTGAACAAGGCAGTTAACCCACTGTTCCCTGGTAGGTTGTCACTGTAAATAAGAATTTGTTCTGAACTGACTTGCCTAGTTAAATAAATGTTACATTTATAATTTTAAAAAAGTGTTTTTAATCTTCTGTCCAAGGAAAGGTTGTTGCCAAGGTGGTGAACAGTCGCTTAGATACCTGCTGTAGGGAGGTTCTCTGACATGACGACCTCAAACGCTGTAAAGATTGCAAGAGTGCGGGACCATTTCATCTATGTACCCAGTGAATTTAGAAATCACTGTTTCCTGCTTGTTTAATTTGTGAAATGTACAGTAATAATGTCTGGTGGTACAGTACATAGCCCATAACTATTATGTTGCACTGTCGAACCGACTTGTTTGTTTTTTCCTCTGATTATTTTACTTTGTTTATAGTAGTATATTTTGTAGTAGTATAGTTTCGCATTCTGCGCATGAGCACTCATCAATCCCGTGTTTCCTCTTTCCCAGAAAGTTTCTGTAGAATCCACTGGCATCCTGGCACCTGATGTTTTGGTCCAAGGCCATCAAAGTTCTCATGACCAAGTGTCAAAGATTCCTCCGTGAGCTCGACTCCAAGGAGATGGAATAAGAGCAACTAAGTTGGACCACATGTAAATACCCACTACAGGGGTGAAACATATGTGTTGAATCTGTGTGCAACATGCTTTGGACCAGGAATGGGCAACTCCAGTCCTTGAGGCCTGATTGGTGTCATACTTTGTTCTCCCATCTAACGCCCGTCTCCAATAAACTAATGATCTTCAGTTCAGAATGCAATTAGTTTAATCAGCTGTGTTTGCAAGGGATAGGGGAGAAAAGTGGGACACCACTCTGCCCTCGAGGTCTGAAGTTGCCCATCCCTGCTTTGGACAATACCAGTTGGAATAAAAGCACCCTGTAGAAATGCTGAGGATGCTTTGTTTTTTATTACCATCCTAGATTAACTTGAGTTTGAATACCTTTGTCAAAATATGTACCCAGCATGAGATGGTTTGTCATCCCCAATAAGGGTTGTGCCACTTATGTACTATATTTTGTATGCTAAATAATATTTATGTCACTTGCAAATCCTTATGGTTCATGTCATTAGCCCATTTGTAGAGTTGTGCCTGAATTCCATCCTTTTAGGTAAAACCATTAGAAGAGAATTTGTTTTTAGTATTTACTGAATGAAGAGGGTGGTAACTCTTAAGCATATAGTACACAGCGAAGTACAGTTATGTTTTGTGTACTGTATAGACTTGTGCGACAGAAGTAAAGCATATTACATTTTACTCTAGATATTGCAAAGTCTGTATTTCCATCAGTCCTATTCCAGTGTGTACATTGTTTGAAGGTGTCTTGAAACAAGATAGGGTATGCATTGGGCCCAGTTTCCCGATAGCGATGCAACATGCGTTTCCCAAGAACTTCGCTAAGTGCGTCGTTATTGATCGAAATAAATTATGCACTGCTTTCAGATCAGCGTTCTCCCTGTCACAAATATTGAGGCGGCTTATTCTAATGCGTACCCTATAATAAAGCACTAAAGATTTGGCACATTGCGCGCACATGAAATACATTGAGGCAAATTACTCTGCGCGCACACATAGCTAAATACTACTATTGAAATCACATGCATTTTTCTTCACTATATTTCAAATATATAGGCACATGTGGCCTATACAGTATTTATCTTGTAATAGTCATCTCGGTTTTCATTTGAAGCGTATATCAACATTAAATGTATGTCAATATGATTGAATAGGCATATAGCCTACTGTATTTGTATTTTAATGCAGTCATCTTGGTTTTAATTTGAAGCTTTTTTTATACGTCGCTGGTTTGTATCAATTGAAAGACGTTGGCAACTTTTTATTTTGTACTCAACTTTGTTATTTAGCGGTCACGGAGAGGGGGATAAACCACGTGATTCCATGTTTAGTGGAAATCTGTGTATTTAAGTGGTCAAAAAAGCGTCGAACGACGCTGTTGCAGGTGTGCATCGTTGCATTGTTACAAGCTTTTTCAAGTGCAACGTTAATAAAGATCGGAGATGTAACGATGAATTTAGCCTTTAACATGCCTTTGGGAAACCAGGCCTAGCGCTGGACACAGCTCCTTGCACGGACGACAGCAGCGACATAGACTGCTCCTTTCTTTGCTCAAGTGAATTGAAATGGGTGTGTACAATATTGCAAGACTTTCTTCGAGCACAGTTCAGAGAGAGAACGTTCCCTATACGTTCCCTATAAAACGTCATTTCCCCTATCCGTAGCAAATTAAGATGGCTGCCGTTGTAGAAGGAGTAGAGCGAGGTTTTGAAGCCCTGGATTGCGACTCGGTGTTACCGAGATTGTCTACACCACCTCCGGATCAACCACACCAGAACAACCCGCTATTAGGACTTCCCATTGTGGCGATTGAGATGGTTTTCAATTTCCTGTCTTACGACGAAATCAGCCTCATACGCTTGGTGAGAGGGAACAAAAACAAACCACGAAGCAAATGGCAATGCGGCGTCTGGCTAATCTAGTTGTTGCTAGCTATGTCAGAGACGTTGTCGGCTATCGTTATGTAGCTAGTGTGAGTAGCAAGTGAGGTTATTAGATAGCTAATAAGTTCCTTCCCTAGTTAAGTCGTAAAATGCATTGATTCACTGCATATATGTTTGAACAAAATGATCTTCCCCACTCTGAATAATAATATGGTGCCGAACGTGCTAAGCTAAGTTTATTTGCACCAGCTTTGTCAACAACACACCTGTTCCATTTCAGGTTGCTATAGCGCGCTAGTAGGGGTCTCCTGGATGGAACTCGTGGCAAACTTGCCAAATGTATATTAACATGGGTATAATATTGTCTGTCTAATGAACTGTATTGGTATTTGTTTTCTATCTTGCTAAATGTTTTAACGTTACCTAGCTAGCACTAGTATGTTTTTAGATTTTGGAAAAGTGTATTCTGTATGACCACAGTAACTGTAACGTTAGTTGGCATTTCTGCTATCCCGAGTGAATCAAGTATTTCCTTTCATTTACTTGCATCTGAAAGAAAGTGGTACAAGAGCCCAATTTAACATTTTGATATCACTTTCAAGGAATTTCAATGTGATATCAAAATAGTACATTTTCCAGGGAAACCAGAGAACTCGTTGGATGTTGGAGCTATATCTGTGTGGAGGAGTAGGCTATTTATAAGTTCCATGCTTTTGATCTGGCCACTTTGTTTGAGCATCACGGGCCGTAAGTGTCATGCAAGGGCATGGAGAGGTTGGAGGTGTTGTAAAAGACGAGTCTCAATAGCCACTAATTCAAACATACCTTCCCGCCCCTGTTATTTTCCCAGGTATGCAAGCGCATGGACATGATCTGTCAGCGCATGCTGAACCAAGGCTTCCTCAAGGTGGAGCGCTACCACAGCCTGTGCCAGAGGCAGGTCAAAGCCCAGCTGCCAAGGTCAGTATCAACACCATTGGAGGGAGGGAATTGTATAGAATGCTACTTAAATACAGGTGGTTTTTATAGCTCGGCCTATGTCCTGAAGCAAATCATTGAATGGGCCTACTGTGTAGAGGCAATGAAACCAGAAGTGCTGAATGGTTTGACCTCTGTAGGAACCACAGATTAGTATAAAGCACATTTGTGAAATCTGTAACTTTAAGCCAGGCCCATGTGTTTCTCTCCTGGTAACAAGTGGATTATTTTGGCATAATGAAATAATAAATACACTGAACAAAAATAGAAACTCAACATGTCCTGTGATTCATGAGCAGAAATATAAAAAATCCCAGAAATGTTCCATTTGGATAAAGCTTATTTCTCTTTAATTTTGTGCACACCTTTGTTTATATTACGTTAGTAAGCATTTCTCCTTAGCCAAGATAATCCATCCACCTTGCATATCAAGAAGCTGATTAAACAGCATGATCATTACACAGGTGCACCTTGTGCTGGGGACAAACGGTCCATTTAAATGTGCTACTCACCCCATTGTCAGAGGCACCAGTGTATTACAGAAGTGATTACCTCATGCCTCGAAGCTAAAACGCATTTACTGTATGTTTTTGTTGAATTGCTTCACCTCGTTCTTTTATTCCAAATCATTCATTATCTTTGGAAACTGATCATTGACTCATAAAGGTTACTTGGATCATGAAGGTCTCTATCTGGTCCCGTGTGTATATTTAGTGAGTTTTGTGTTGTGGCAGGCGGGAGTCAGAGCGGAGGAACCACTCACTGGCCCGTCATGCTGACATCCTGGCTGCTGTAGAAACGCGCCTCTCCCTACTCAACATGACCTTCATGAAATATGTGGACTCAAATCTCTGCTGCTTCATCCCTGGCAAGGTACCTAGTTAAATCCTCTGTAACCTACCAGTCACTATCTACCTGGCACAATATATGCCAACTAGTAGAAGGAAATGTTAATTTCAGGTATTTTTGTGGTATACTTAATTTAAAAAAATTGTCAACAAGCTTTAGCTCTATTTGGCCACAAGATGGCACTCCTGCTCTTAGATTGACGATAGTTTAGGGAAATAATCTGGTCTGGGTAAATGATGAAAGCAGAATCTCAATTTTAAGTAGAAGACCAGTTCTATCCCAATATGATGATACTAGCTACTTCCTCAAACTTGCAAAGTCTTAGCCTCAACAACATAACATACAAATTCTTAACATTCTAAGCCAAATGAGGCTTAGGATAAATTGTATAAGGTTCCCAGCATGTGACTGTCTTTCCCTAAGGTGATTGATGAGATCTACCGTGTGCTGCGCTATGTGAACTCTACACGCGCTCCCCAGCGAGCTCACGAGGTGCTGCAGGAGCTGCGGGACATCTCTTCCATGGCCATGGAGTACTTTGATGAAAAGATTGTCCCCATCCTGAAGAAGAGGCTTCCTGGGGCCGACCTGTCAGGGCGCCTCATCGGATCTGCCCCAGGTAATGGACAACTACACTGACCCTTTATGGCCAATAAAGGTCCTGTAATGTACAGACGCCCATGTAACTTAGTCATGTTAATTTTATTCATATCTTTATTGTTTAGCTTGGCTACCCATTTTAATATTGTACCTAAGATCATCGTTCTCTCTGCCTACCTTCAGTGGCCGGCCCCTCTACCTCCCTGACCACCATGTCCCTGCTGGCCAAGAACACGCCGTCACGCTCTGAGATGACCAAGGTGCAACAGCAGGTGAAGGTGAATGGGGTGTCCATGAGTGCGCTGCGGCGGGAGATGCAAGAGGTGCGCGTCAAGCAGCTGGAGCAGCAGAAGCAGCTGCAGGACCAGGAGCAGAAGCTGCTGGAGCAGACTCAGGTTATCGGTGAGCAGAATGCCCGGCTGGCTGAGCTGGAGCACAAGCTCAGGGAACTGATGGACAGTACGGTGGGGGGAGGGGGCAGGCCAGCCATAGCCTCCACCTCCTCGGCTTCTTCCTCAACAGGCTCAGCTGCCGTCGCCACGTCTTCTGCTGCTGTCACCACGGCAGCCAATGCCATGGCCGCAGCGGTGGAGACGGAGGGCAGCCCGCCCCTGAAACGCACCAGGAAGAGCTCAGACCTCCTGCGTCAGTCCAAACGTCTGCGTAGCAAGAAATAGGACGCTCAATGTGATTTGGGGTTCAGTCTGATTGGACCTCCCATGTCCTGTGACATGATTTTAATTCTTATTGTTTGGAATGTCTTTAAGAAAGCGGGGTCATGGTAAAGAAGTCTAGAGTCACTGTGTCCCTGGTGTTGTATCCCCCTTTTCATTGCCCTCTCAAATTCACACAAACTACACCATGGACATGTTTTATGCTGATTAGACCAGCATATTTGGGCAAGAGTGCTTGTAGTCTCCACAGTTTAACCACCGACTCTAAAGCCACTAAGAATTTGCACATTAGTTAAAGGGTGAGGGTTAGGTTAAAGTCTAAAACACTCAATCTTTGTGTTCACTCTTGCTTGTCCATCAACAAAAGTCAATCCACATTAGGGTTTTGGCTCCTAGTCAGGAGAGAGTCTTTGCTGTGAAGATGAAGTAATGAGTTTTCTAATGTGCATTGAATAACCACTAGAGGTTGACTTTGGGTGGGAAAAATGCATTGAAAATATTGTCTAGATGAGATCACTTCGTGGGGGTGTTCTGCCTCTGAACCAATTTTGTTGACTCAAATAACATTTTTTAGTTTAAGATTCTAAATGTTTTGTTCTGTCTTTGCCAGGTTGGATTGCTTCAAAATATCCTTGCTCAATGTTGACCCTTTACTGTCCCCTGATAGGAATACCATCTTATTTCTTTATTTTCTGTGACCGGCTAAATTAGTAGATTGTGTGAGATTTTGGCAATTACCATTTTGTGTGCGTGCAGTTTTAAGGTAGTTTACAAGCTAGCTGTTCTGTTAGACTTCGTCATTACGCTAACGCTACTTTGCAATGGCTCGAGAAACTATCTTTAACTTCAAACTGCACGCAGGGACAAATCTTAAACCATCCCTTTAAAAAGGATTTGATTCCTGCCTTGGGGGGATATTACATTTACTTGCCCTTCCCATCGAACATTTGGTGCAATAAAATGTTTTTTTTTTTTTTTTTTTTAATTTTAAGGAAGTTATTCTCTATTTTTAATACTTAAGTTAACCCTCCCCAAAAAAATATCATCTTGCCCAGAGCAAATTGTCTATTTTAGTCTGGTTTTGTGAGATTTCACATAATGCAATGGAGAGGTTTTTTGAGGGGTTCCTGTTGTAAGTGTTCAGTTAGTGAAAGGAAAACGCCGTTGATTTGAAATGCATTCCTGTGTTCCACATGAACATGCTGTCTTTAGCACGCCCTGTTGAGTTGAAGACAGGCAGGCTAATGTGTAGATTGATCATGCAGCCGAGGTAGCGTCTCTAAGGCCATGGTGCCTGGGAAATGGAGGAAAGGGACTCTTTACATTAGGCAATGGAAGGACTGCTATAGGAGCCCACAAGACTTATACTTTTCAGAGATCATTTTTCCTTCAGTGCTACAGTAATTTTGCTCCACCATTGACCATGTTTTTGAGATTACTTTCATCGATCAAATGGCTGAAATTATGCTAGCTCAAATACTAACCCCATGTTTATACTAGTCTGTGTAAAAGGGGAATTGTATGCAGTCAAGTATCGGCTCTCTTTGGGGAAGATGAATCAAAGCTTTATGTAAGGAGTTGAAATTGCCACCTGAATCAATTGACCAGACTGGTGGTTCTGTCTTAGTGGTCAAAGGTAAATTTGGCACAAAATGTCTCCACTCCAGTGTGTCATTTGCAGTTGTCATCTAGGTCAGCGTCTGTATATTGAACTTATTGTTATGCTATCTTTGTACACCAAAAAATTTGAGTCCTATGTAACACCAAGATTAATCTGTTTAAGAAGCATTCAGATTTGCCAAAAAACTACAGTTGAGGTTTACCAATGATGTTTTAAGCCCTACTAAAGAAATTGTGAAAGGAGTTCAACTAAAAGTGACACGGATTTTAAGTCTTAGTTTACTCCTTAATTGCTACAAAAAGTACATTTCTCTTGCACAACATCACCCATCCCATTTTAAGATATTTTTGCACTCACGGTTCTCTTTTGCCTCGTGAGGTTTGGGGACATTCTTTTCATACCACTTTGATACAGCTACGACCGGTATTGTTCTTCGTAGCCGATTAGGACATTTTTGCTACCCTTAACCTCCGTGTCCTAACATGCTACCTTAATTATCCTAACCTGTGTAAGTTCTCTTAACCTGCTACGAAAAAGTAACTTCTGGTCGTAGCTGTATCGAAGTGGAGTGAAAAGGTTCATTTTTTGTGAGGCTAGCTTGTGAGCCCATATTGCGGCTGGAAATTAGTTAGTGACCACTACTTGTGGCATGAAACTTTTGAGGCATACTGGGTAATGCAGTTCACAACTGAGTGGACTCAAGTGTGTATTATAAATGCACTGGGCAGGAAACACTTATCTAGTGGCTTAATTTGAGACTGCGTCTCAGTTTAGAAATGAGTGTACTGTAAAATTCATGTACTTCAAAAGTGTAGATTGCATTATTGTATGTATTAAGACAAATCTTGTAAATTGGCCTATTTGGGGTTAACTGTATGGGTTGTTACACACATTACCGTTACAAATGAAGCATTAAAAGAAGTTAACATATCCAGATATCGTTGTGTTTAGTTTTGTATAACTTATTTATTTACTGTAATTAAAATGTGCAAATTCCTGACTGCATTGTGACAAAGCACGATCCAAATGAGGAACATATAGTACCATTCAGAAGTTTGGACATTACTCATTCAAAGGCTTTTCTTTTATTGAAGAATAATAGTGAAGAACTCAACTATGACATAACACATGTAGTAACCAAAAAACTGTTACACAAATCAAAATATATTTTTGATTCTTCAAGTATCCAGTCTTTACCTTGATGACAGCGTTGTACACTCTTGGCATTCTCTCAATCAGCTTAATCTGGAATGCTTTTACCACAGTCTTGAAGGAGTTCCCACATGCTGAGCACTTGTTGGCTGCTTTTCGTTCACTCTGTGGTCCAACTCATCCCAAACCATCTCAATTGGGTTGAGGTCGGGTGCTTGTGGAGGCCAAGTCATCTAATGTAGCACTCCATCACTTCTTGGTCAAATAGCCCTTACACAGCCTGAAGGTGTGTTGGGTCATTGTCCTGTTGAAAAACAAATGATAGTCCCACTAAGCGCAAACCAGATGGGATGGTGTGTCACTGCAGAAAACTGTGGTAGCCATGCTGGTTAAGTGTGCCTTGAATTCTAAATAAATCAGTGTCACCAGCAAAGCACCATCACACTTCCTCCTCCATGCTTTACGATGGGAACCACACATGAGATCATCCGTTCACCTACTCTGCGTCTCACAAAGACACAGCAGTTGGAACCAAAAATCTCAAATTTGGACTCATCAGACCAAAGGACAGATTTCTACCGGTCTAATGTCCATTGCTCGTGTTTCTTGGCCCGAGCAAGTCTCTTTTCATTGGAGTCCTTTAGTAGTGGTTACTTTGCAGCAATTCAACCATGCAGGCCTGATTCACACATTCTCTGAACAGTTAATGTTGAGATGTTTCTGTTACTTGAACTCTGTGAAGCATTTATTTGGGCCACAATCTGAGGTGCAGTTACCTCTAATGAACTTATCCTCTGCAGCAGAGGTAACTCTGGGTCTTCCTTTCCTGTGGCGGTCCCCATGAGAGCCAGTTTCATCATAGAGCTTGATGGTTTTTGCGACTGCACTTGAAGAAACTTTCAAAGTTCTTGAAATTTTCCAGATTGACTGACCTTCATGTCTTAAAGTAATGATGGACTGTCATTTCGCTTTGCTTATTTGAGCTGTTCTTGCCATAATATGGTATTTTACCAAATAGGGCTATTCTGTATACCATAGCACAACACAACTAATTGGCTAAAATGCACATTAACTTTTGACAAGGCACACCTGTTAATTGAAATGTATTCCAGGTGACTAACGCATGAAGCTGGTTGAGAGACTGCCAAGAGTGTGCAAAGCTGTCATCAAGGAAAAGGGTGGCTACTTTGAAGAATCTCAAATATAACATATATTTTGATTTGTTTAACACTTTTTTTCTTACTACATTATTCCATATGTGTTATTTCATAGTTTTGATGTCTTCACTATTATTATCCAATGTAGAAAATAGTACAATTAAAGAAAAACCCTTGAATGAGTGGGTGTGTCAAAACTTTTGACTAGTATTGTATGTGACATTTTCCTCAGGTATGGTTCTTCATATCCATAACATTTTCATAAAGGGTAGCTGTAGTATGAGAACTAGTATCAGGCATTTTATCTGATGCAGATGTACAGTTGAAGTCGGAAGTTTACATACACTTTAGCCAAATACATTTAAACTCAAGTTTTTCACAATTTCTGACATTTAATCCAAGTAAAAATTCCCTGTCTTAAGTCAGTTAGGACCACCACTTTATTTTAAGAATGTGAAATGTCAGAATAATAGTAGAGAATGATGATTTATTTCAGCTTTTATTTCTTTCATCACATTCCCAGTGGGTCAGAAGATTACATACACTCAATTAGTATTTGGTAGCATTGCCTTTAAATTGTTTAACTTGGGTCAAACCTTTCGGGTAGACTTACACAAGCTTCCCACAATAAGTTGGGTGAATTTTGGCCCATTCCTCCTGGCAGAGCAGGTGTGACTGAGTCAGGTTTGTAGGCCTCCTTGCTCGCACATGCTTTTTCAGTTCTGCCCACAAATTTTCTATGGGATTGAGGTTTTGTGATGGCCACTCCCATTTTGCCACAACTTTGGAAGTATGCTTGGGGTCATTGTCCATTTGGAAGACCCATTTGTGACCAAGCTTTAACTTCCTGACTGATGTCTTGAGATGTTGCTTCAATATATCCACATAATTTTCCTGGCTCATGATGCCATCTATTTTGTGAAGTGCACCAGTCCCTCCTTCAGCAAAGCATCCCCACAACATGATGTTTCCACCACCATGCTTCACGGTTGAGATGGTGTTCTTCGGCTTGCAAGCCTCCCCCTTTTTCCTCCAAACATAACGATGGTCATTATGGACAAACAGTTTTATTTTTGTTTCATCAGACCAGAGGACATTTCTCCAAAAAATACGATCTTTGTCCCCATGTGCAGTTGCAAACCGTTGTCTGGATTTTTTTTATGGTGGTTTTTGAGCAGTGGCTTCTTCCTTGCTGAGTGGCCTTTCAGGTTATGTCGATATAGGACTTGTTTTACTGTGGATATAGATACTTTTGTACCGGTTTCCTCCAGTATCTTCACAAGGCCCTTTGCTGTTGTTCTGGGATTGATTTGCACTTTTTGCACCAAAGTACGTTAATCTCTAGGAGACAGAACGCGTCTCCTTCCTGAGCGGTATAACGGCTGCGTGGTCCTGTGGAGTTTATACACTATTGTTTGTATAGATGAACGTGGTACCTTCAGGCATTTGGAAATTGCTCCCAAGGATGAACCAGACTTGTGGTCTACAATTTTTTTCTGAGGTCTTGGCTGATTTCTTTTGATTTTCCCATGATGTCAAGCAAAGAGGCACTGAGTTTGAAGGTAGGCCTTGAAATACATCCACAGGTACACCTCCAATTGACTCAAATTATGTCAATTAGCCTATCAGAAGCTTCTAAAGCCATTACATAATTTTTGGAATTTCCCAAGCTGTTTAAAGGCACGGTCAGCTTAGTGTATGTAAACTTCTGACCCACTGGAATTGTGATACAGTTAATTATAAGTGAAATAATCTGTCTGTAAACAATTGTTGGAAAAATTACTTGTGTCATGCACAAAGTAGATGTCCTAACGGACTTGCCAAAACTATAGTTTGTTAACAAGAAATTTGTGGAGTGGTTGAAAACCAAGTTTTAATGACTCCAACCTAAGTGTATGTAAACTTCCGACTTCAACTGTAAGTGACCCAAACTTTTGAACGGTAGTGTATATTGCTCTTGTACATATCTTTCACATTAGATGTTTTATATAATATTTTTTACAAGTGTATTGACAAGTGACTAAATGATTCTAGCTGCATCAGAAATCAATAAAGTGTTTGTGATACTCTTAAAATGTTTTTGGATGTAACTACTGCAAAAAAAAAATATATGGCAGTTGGTGTATCATTTTAACTTTAATTTGTTGTCAAGTAAACATGTTTCAATGAAATAGTAGATTAGTCTGTCAATGTAGCAAATAAGTAGACATGTCTTGTATTGTCTTGCTTTGAAGACTGAGTTGAGTTTACACAGCCGTATGCAGGAAGAATTATGGAAATGTACTGTATGACATACGCAGAGTATACAAGACATTTCAGAACACCTGCTCTTTCCATGACGTAGACTGACCAGGTGAATCCAGGTGAAAGCTATGATCCCTTACTGATGTCACTTGTTAAATCCACTTCAATCAGTTTAGATGAAGGGGAGGAGACAGGTTAAAGAAGGGAGTTTTAATCCTTGAGACAATTGAAACATGGATCCCTGTCTTTGGCTTCCGGGGAACAGTGGACACATTGTTTTGCAATAAAGGTCTACAGTAGACTAAACAGCACTCTGGGGTAGCACCATGGTGTAGCCAGAAGACAGCTAGTTCCATTCTCCTGTGGGTACACTGACTTAAATACAAAACCTAGGAGGCTCATGGTTCTCACCCCCTTCCATAGAATTACACAGTAATTATGACGACTACCCGGAGGACGTCCTCCAACCTATCAGAGCAGCATGAACTGACATGTTGTCCACCCAATTAAAATATCACAGAATTGATCTAGTACTGAAAGCATACACTACAATTAGCTAGCATTGCAGTGTATAAAATGTGGTGAGTAGTTGACTCAAAGAGAAAAACAGTAGTTGAACAGTTTTGAACAAATTTCATTATACAAACATTTAGGAGAAGCAAGAGGGAGAGAGAGCTAGCTATATTTATGGTTGTATTTGTTTCATGTTCACTTAGTGAATGGAGCTAGCTAATTTAGCCTACTCACTCAACTCAAACAGAGAGGGGTGCTATGTTAGCTAGCTGGCTAAGGCTATCCAACACTGGAACTCTTCCAAGTCAAGGTAAGCTTTTGGTTTTGTTAATTTATTGCCTGCCGGTGTAACTGCAAAACTACTTGCTGTACACTGTACTGCATGATTGTCTTACTAACAATCAGAATGAGTTTTTCCCCACAAAAGGGCTTTATTACAGACAGAAATAATCCTCAGTTTCATCAGCTGTCCAGGTGGCTGGTCTCAGACGATCCCGTAGGTGAAGAAGCCGGATATGGAGGTCCTGGGTTAAAGTGGTTACACGTGGTCTGCGGTTGTGAGGCCGGATGAGACATCTATGGCATTGTGATGTGTGACAAAACTGCACATTTTAGAGTGGCCTTTTATTGTCCTCAGCACAAGGTGCACCTTGTGTAATGATCATGCTGTTTAATCAGCTTCTTGATATGCAACACATGTCAGGTGGATGGAGTATCTTAGCAAAGAGAAATTCTCACTAACAAACTTCTGTACAAAATTTTAAAGACATTTTAATGAAAATGTCTGGGATGTTTTATTTCAGCTCATGAAACATGGGATCGACATATGTTGCGCTTATATTGTTGTGTTTATATTTTTGTTCAGTATAGTTTGTTGAAAACATGTAATCTCAGCCCGTAGTTTTTGTTGCTAAACGTTTAGCAACAAAACCCACCTATCTGAGAATGTCGAATTATGTGAGGCTTATTTGATCAAATGCACGTTTTGTAATGTTTAGGCCGTTAACGTGACAATATGTAACTTTTTGGGCGACCTGCCAAATTCACATATAAATGTGATTCAACCAACGCATACTACAGTCACCAACGCTCTAGACAACATGAAAACATCCTAACCACCTATGCTAGGGCGAGTAAAATGGTCAGAGTGAGGTGTTCTTTCATTTGTATCTGGAAGTAACTAGCCAACTTTGGCCAGTTAGCTTGCTTGACTACCGTTGTTGTGAGGTCAGAACGCTCGGATCAACCCTACTCGTCGACCATACCTTCCAACGTGTGCTCTGAGCGCACTATGTGAGAGAATCTGCGAATCAGCATCCAAAACGTTTGTTTGTGACGCAGATCGGTGTATCAATCAGATCCTGCGTTGACACCAGGCAGGGTGGCTTGAGTCCGTTAGGTAACCGAGAAATTGGAGTCAATTTAATACTTTTAGCTAGTAATATAAATGGTTTGAGATTCATTACCTGTTACTTACACCAAATAAATATGGGGAACCGTGTGCCTCGTGAGGATTACGAATGGGTTTATACAGATCAGCCACACGCAGACAGGAGGAAAGACATTTTGGGTGAGTATTTTCCTTTCTCCTCATAGACCGCAATAGAAGCTAACGTTAGCTTGTCAGTTTGTATTGCTGGTCATGAATTATTTCGCTTGTTAGCTATAAGTGTTCCTCTTGTCTTTCATCAAAGCTGGCTGCTAACTAGCTAAAGTTGGCTAGCTAACTAACTATAATCCCCTTTCAGATATGCTATGTAACTAGTAGTTGCTCACTGCAGCCACGGATTAATATATAATTATCTAGCTAATGATAGATAGATAGATAGATAGCTAAATAATATATAACTATAATAATATATGCCATTTAACAGACACTTTTATCCAAAGCGACTTAGTCATGCGTGCATACATTTTTCATATGGGTGGCTGGCTAGTTTCCTTGTGAGGCAGGCAGGGAGAGGAGAGTTGGATAGCATCTGATCTAATTGCAACCATTGCTGTTGTTACCTACACTATTCGTCATCTAGCTAGTTAGCCAGACCAATTGTTATGTAAATCGATTCTACAGGAACCACTCTTTATACTTATATCGTCCATTATAAAGGTATGACTCAGTACATAGGCGGGAGGCGCTCCAGTACAGTAGATGGCCGTAATGCACCATAACATTGGATTAAACAAGCAGTTGTTTAATCTCATAATGATGCTCCAGTGCACAAATGCAGACACCTCACACAACCAACATCAGATCATATGTAATCATATATATGGTAATGGCTATAATGTAAAATACAGAATCCCACACCAACCACTGATAAATCAAATCACATTTTATTTGTCACATACACATGGACATGGTTAGCGGATGTTAATGCGAATGTAGCGAAATGCTTGTGCTTCTAGTTCGATAATGCAGTAATAACCAACGCGTAATCTAACCTAACAGTTTCACAACTACCTTATACACACACACAAGTGTAAAGGATGAAGAATATGTACATGCAAATATCAATGAGTGATGGTACAGGACGGCATAGGCAAGATGCAGTAGATGGTATCGAGTACAGTATATACATATGAGATGAGTAATGTTGTGTAGTGACCCGCACAGACAGCTGTGTGTTATGTGCTAGGCTAGGAGGTGGTTGTGTTGTACTGACCAGTACCCGGTGTTCGCGGGGTCCGACATGTCAATCAACCTGCTATCTGCCAATCACGGGAATGCCTGGAATGTTCTGATGCCGGGCATCCTGGTGGTTGGCGGAGTGGCGTGGAGGGGGGTTGGGCATTGGAAGTTAAGACCAGGTTCAGCCTTTGTTCTCTCTCGCTCTTACGTCTGGGCTTCACAAGAGAAGGTCACGATTGGCTTGTGGGTTATCTGTCATCTATTTGGCGTGTGCTACGGCCCAAACAGTAGCCTGTGTAAAGTTGGTTCAATAAACCATCAATTCGCAAACTCAAGCCTCTGTCTGGACAATTGTTCATTTATGATCTAGTCAGGTCATTACAGTATGTAAACATATAAAAGTGGCATTGTTTAAAGTGGCTAGTGACACATGTATTACATAAAGATTGCAAGATGCAGTAGATGGTATAGAGTACAGCATATACATATGAGATGAGTAATGTAGGGTTTGTAAACATTATATTAAGTGACATTGTTTAAAGTGGTTCTTGATACATTTTTTACATACATTTTCCATTATTAAAGTGGCTGGAGTTGAGTCAGTATGTTGGCAGCAGCCACTCAATGTTAGTGGTGGCTGTTTAACAGTCTGATGGCCTTGAGATAGAAGCTGTTTTTCAGTCTCTTGGTTCCTGCTTTGATGCACCTGTACTGACCTCGCCTTCTGGATGAGGTCAGTACAGCGGGGCGAACAGGCAGTGGCTCGGTTGGTTGTTGTCCTTGATTATCTTTATGGCCTTCCTGGGACATCGGGTGGTGTAGGTGTCCTGGAGGGCAGGTAGTTTGCCCCCGTTGATGTGTTGTGCAGACCTCACTACCCTCTGGAGAGCCTTACGGTTGTGGATGGAGCAGTTTCCGTACCAGGTGGTGATAAAAGTTTGTGAGTGCTTTTGGTGACGAGACAAATTTCTTCAGCTTCCTGAGGTTGAAGAGGTGCTGCTGCGCCTTCTTCACCACGCTGTCTGTGTGGGTGGACCAAGTCAGTTTGTCCGTGATGTGTACGCCGAGGAACATAAAACTTACTACCCTTTCCACTACTGTTCCGTCGATGTGGATAGGGGGGTGCTCACTCTTCTTTTTCCTGAAGTCTACGATCATCTCCTTTGTTTTGTTGACATTGAGTATGAGGTTATTTTCTTGACACCACACTCCGAGGGCCCTCACCCCCTCCCTGTAGGCTGTCTCGTCGTTGTTGGGAATCAAGCCTACCACTGTAGTGTCGTCTGCAAACTTGATGATTGAGTTGGAGGCGTGCATGGCCACGCAGTCATGGGTGAACAGGGAGTACAGGAGAGGGCTCAGAACACACCCTTGTGGGGCCCCAGTGTTGAGGATCAATGGGGTGGAGATGTTGTTACCTACCCTAACCACCTGGGGGTGGCCCGTCAGGAAGTTCAGTACCCAGTTGCACAAGGCGGGTTCGAGACCTAGAGTCTCGAGCTTGATGACGAGTTTGGAGGGTACTATGGTGTTAAATGCTGAGCTGTAGTCGATGAAAGGCATTCTCACATAGGTATTCCTCTTGTCCAGATGGGTTAGGGCAGTGTGGTTGCGATTGCGTCGTCTGTGGGCCTATTGGGGCGGTAAGCAAATTGGAGTGGGTCTAGGGTGTCAGGTAGGGTGGAGGTGATATGGTCCTTGACTCGTCTGTCAAAGCACTTCATGATGACGGAAGTGAGTGCTACAGGGCGTTTAGCTCAGTTACCTTCGCTTTCTTGGGAACAGGAACAATGGTGGCCCTCTTGAAGCGTGTGGGAACAGCAGACTGGAATAAGGCTTGATTGAATATGTCCGTAAACACATCAGCCAACTGCTCTGCGCAAGCTCTGAGGACGCGGCTGGGGATGCCGTCTGGGCCTACAGCCTTGCGAGGGTTAACACGTTTAAATGTTTTACTCACGTCGGCTGCAGTAAAGGTGAGTCCACGGGTTTGGTAACGGGCCGTGTCAGTGGCACTGTATTGTCCTCAAAGTGAGCAAAGAAGTTGTTTAGTCTGTCAGGGAGCAAGACATCCTGGTCCGCAACGGGGCTGGTTTTCTTTTTGTAATCCGTGATTGACTGTAGACCCTGCCACATACCTCTTGTGTCTGAGCCGTTGAATTGCGACTCTACTTTGTCTCTATACTGATGCTTAGCTTGTTTGATTGCCTTGTGGAGGGAATAGCTACACTGTTTGTATTCGGTCATGTTTCCGGGCACCTTGCCCTGGATAAAAGCAGTGGTTTGCGCTTTCAGTTTCACGCGAATGCTGTCATCAATCCACGGTTTCTGGTTTGGAAATGTTTTAATCGTTGCTGTGGGTACGACATCGCCGATGCACTTGCTAATAAACTCGCTCACCGAATCAACGTATTCGTCAATGTTTGACGCAATGCGGAACATATCCCAATCCACGT